>NW_022196913.1:45722363-45783579 GCF_008632895.1 Mastomys coucha | reverse complement strand
AGGTATATACCACAATGCTGGTGTGGAGGTGTGTGTGCAGGTATATACCACAATGCTGGTGTGGAGGTCAGAGGATAAATTTCCAGTTGGTTCCTTCCATCTACTTACAGGTCCTGGGGATTGAAGTTGGCAGCAAGCGTCCTCACCCCCTGAGTCATGCCATTGGTTCTGTTTTCCATGTTCTCAAAGCTGTGTTGTCTTGTGTTGTGTGTCTTGACCAGCTTTGTAACAGTTTGTGGAGATGGACTTCTGTGACGTCAGTGACTTCAGTCAGAGGCAGCAGTCTGAGGAGATTTCCTTTATGTAGCAGGTTGTTTTTGTTTGGTTTTTCCTTTTGCTTGCAAGATATGAGGGATCCTTGCAGGAGTCAAGCAGAGGGTCAGTGGGAAGAGCTGGAGGTAGGAGCAAGCTCAGCCCCTTAGCAAAGCAGCAGGGGAGAAAGCAGGGAAGACAGATAGCAAGGGAAGGAGACAGCTTTATGTGCCAAGAACAGAACCAAAATGCCCCTTTATGCCACACTGAGAGAAAACATTATTTCTGTGTGTATTTTCAAAACCAGACAGAGACATTGTTACTTGTTTTTAAACAACTTTCCCCCCCTATTTTATGTATTGTATTTCCCTACCCTACCAAGGAGCATTGTAAAACTTACTTTTCAAGCCATGGGCTGCATTTATTTAGCAGACCCCAGGGAACAGATGTGAAGAGAGCAACAGAATGATACTTAGCAGGAGGTGGCCAGAGGTTGGATGACCAGTTACTAAGAAGAGAGAGAAGCTACAACACGCAGAGGCTAAACACTTTTCCCTATAGGCGTTTGCTCACAGTGGGCATGACTGACTGATTTGTCCAACAGATAGCTGAAGAGGGGTGGTGTAAAGTCTCGACACTGGCGACAGCAACCACTGTTTGGAGTATACAGGCATAGCCCCAAGCGCCAAAACTGCCTGAGCAGTTATCAAAGTGGCCCATAATGAGATCCTCAAAGGATGTGGTAGGTGAGGTGAAAGCTCCACTAAATACAGCTGCAGGCTGCCAAAATCCCCAGCCTGGCTGATGAACAAGCAAGCAGAGACTATGTGCTCAGTAGGGAAGGAAAAGCTCTCCGGGCTGTGGGAGGCTGGCCAGCCTCCGAGCGAGCTTTGCACCTGCTCTCTCCCCCACATCCTGGGAGGGCATGCTGGTCCTCCCTCTGACTCCCTCCACCTTTCTATAGCGAATGAGGCAGCAGAGAGGGGGTGTTTTCCAATGCAGTCATCGATACCTGTGCAGCACATAAGTCCATCGGAGATGAATAACGAAGCTTAGTCATCTCTAAAACATCTTAAGGCACTGTTGAGGGAGATGTTGGGAAATGAACTGACTAATTAACCAGGGCCCTTCATGTTAGGTTTGGTTTGGTTTCCATTGCCCAGTGCAGTTTTCCTATGCCCCGAAGCCGGTTTACAAATAGATTGGAGTTGAAACACAAGTTGGGTGGGTTATTGTTGCTTTAAAATGGGGTCTCAGGTAACCTGTGCTTCCTTCAGCTCTGCTCTGTAGTTCTGGATGGGCTTGAACTTGTTAACCTCCCTCCTCTCTACCTCTCCAGTGCTGGCAGTACAGGTGTGCACCACAGCACACTCATGTACTGTTTTAAAGTGGAAGTCCATGTGTTCCACCGACTTCCCTTTTACCTATGGAAGAAGCCTATGGCTGTCTCTTCCCTTAATTCTTCCTCTTTCCTACCTTCCTTCCTTCCTCTTCTCAAACTAGACGGATCGTTTCTGCCATTGCTTGAGTGGTTTTTATGCTTGTTTTTGTTTGTTTTGTTTTCATTAAGATAAACTACAGAGTCTGTTTTATACTATTTAATTAGAATTAGCATTCAATCCCCTTATTTAAGATTTACCACATCCTCCTGAGTAGTGTAAATCCTCTCTAAATTACTCTTAGCACCTAATACAATGTAAGTGAATTTGAAACAGTTTGATACAACTGTGCTGTTTAGGGAATGGTGACAAGAGAGAAGACTGGCATGTCAGCACCCATACAGGACATTTTCAGAGTGCCCACCCATGGTCGCTTAAGTCAAGGGATGTAGAACCTCAGCCAAGAAGGTCAGACAGAGCTCTTACATTTATTCTGCCAAACAGAAATTAAGGGATGTGGCTTGGTTGATAGGACCCCCTCCCCAGATATTGACAGTCTGAAACTCCATCCCCACCTAAAGCAAGTATCCACGTGTTATTGTCTATGTGCCTGGCTCAGGGGTGATTAAAGAACTACACCTGTGTCCTGGACTCTGCAAACTCACAGTGTAGCTGGGAAGTCTGTTAAGGAGGGTGTAAGGTGTGCTACAGTCAGTCAAGTTAGTCACAGAGTTCGGGGAATGCTGGGATGGTTTCTCAGAGAAGGATGCATGGCTTTAAAAGGAAGACCAACATTGCAAGGGTATACTTTTATAAGAACACCTGGATGTACCTCAGTGTTACGGGACAGGCATGAGCAGTGCCTGTCCAAAAGGAGGCCTCCTCTGTCCTAGAGGGAATGGGGAGACATCAACAGGTTTTAAAGAAGAGTAGGTGTTGGAATGGTTCATAGTCAAAGGGGTATTTATGGAAGGTTGGGCTGCAAGTCTGAGACAAGCATGGGCTAGAATATGAGACCATGGAGAGAGAGAGAGAGAGAGAGAGAGAGAGAGAGAGAGAGAGAGAGAGAGAGAGAGAGAGAGAGAGAGAGAGAGAGAGAGAGACAGAGAGAGAGAGACAGAGACAGAGACAGAGACAGAGACAAGACACAGAGACAGAGACAGGGAGAAAGACAGAGACACAGAGACAGAGAGAGACACAGAGACAGAGACACAGAGACAGAGACAAAGACAGAGGCAGACACAGAGAGACACAGAGAGACAAATACAGAGAGTGGGGGACAGACAGAGACACAGAGAATGACAGAGAGCAGAAAGAAAGGCAGTTCTCTGAACCATCACTCCCTGTACCCCAGCATAGTTAGAGCCTTCTTAATCACTGAGCTGGAAGTCTGACTGAAAGCCAGCCCTTCCATCTTCCAACATGAAGATAACAGGACTTACAACTCCAGTGGAAGCAAGATCAAAGGCAGCTCCCAGACCCCACTGCTGTACTCTCTGAGGACAAAACACACATTAAGCAGACTAGTGAAATGGTGGACACTGATATCAAATGGTTTTTGTTTTTCGCATTTACTTCTTTCATCCTAAAGGCTCATGAAAGACATGCCGCTTCTGCTTCTTACTTGGGCCAGTGACAAGGCTTTTCATGTATGTCAAAGTAACAATCAGCCATCACACCCTGAGACTTAGAGCCAACCAGCTGGAAAACAGCTATTACTGTGTTTGAACTGATGCTCTGTCCCAACGCTGCCCCCTCCCCAGCCCATGTGCCTGGACTTGCTACCTCCACAGAAAGAAAGCCCCTGCTACTCATGGGGGTATTGTGTTTCTCTGCCTGTTTCAATACCAGCAGGTAAAAAGATCTTAGGTCAAACACCAATGCATTACAGGCTCAGACGTGAGGCCTAATAGCCCCTTATTGCATAGAAGAGTGGCCCTGTGAAATGAACTCACTGACTTAGGCTCAAACCTGCCTGGCGTTCCATGTAGAGACTGGACCAGGGATGTGTTATGAAGAACAGGAAGGAGATGACGCCTGCTAGACTGTTTTCAAGAGACTGGTTTTGAGCTTGCTTGTTTTTGTATTCAGTATCGTGAACTGTCACTATCCAGAAACATTTGTAGCCTCTTTAGTTTTATAGCTTTTAACACTGGGGTAAAAAGTTTCTAAGTCAGACATCCCAAACGCCACCACCATATTGCATTAAGTAGACTTACATGTCCCTACTCTACCTCTACCCCCTCCCCGCCGGCCAAAAAAAGAAATCCTAAATTTCATCAACGACATCAGACTTAGCAGTCCTCATTGTCAGAGGCACTCTACACTATAGAGGTATAGAGTGGTGACTGTCACCCCCTGCCCAGCCTCGGTACAGACTGGGGGCCACCGTTGCTACCTCGCCCTGTGGCAGAAGATGATCCTACCTTTCACTACTTCAGGAAAACATCCAAATTCAAATTTTCATGCATGATTTCTATTCATTGCACATGGCTTTCTTACTGGTGTAACTCCTCCCCCAAATCCCTAAAGGTCGTTATCATTAGGTGGTAAGATCATCTGTATGCTTATTTCACTGTCCTGAATTTACTCATCTACCATCCCCACCTGACTCATCCTTGCCACGTACAGACTTGAGAGTTTGGAAATGAATTCTCTCACCATCGATCTTGTCAGCCCTATATCCATCACAACATTGTCTTTCTAGGGGGAGGAAAAGCATCTTTTGTGAAGTTCTCATACCTTATTCCCTTCAGCTCAGTCTCTATCCAGCGTTCATACCAGTCAGGCAATTCAGCCCTCCCAGGAGCTCTAGTATAAGCTGCACAGACAACACCTAGGAGGAGAGGTTGGGCTTTGGTTCAGTTTTTTGTGGCCTATTGTTCATTCCCTGTTGCTGCAAATGTGGGTAGATATGGCTCACTGGTGATTAGCTGTTTCTCTCTGAAAATCTTTGTACATGGTATCTTCACAAAGATTCATCTGTAAAGATTAATATAACCTCCTGTCTTATCAGATGGACTGGGGAGAACTCATCATCAGTTTCAAAAAGAATGTTGGGTTGCCAAGGAGGCTCCAGCAAAACCCAGAATAGCCTGGAGAGTGACTTGGTAATAAAGTACATATGAGACCCTATGGAACACCCTCAGCATCAGAAGCATAACCATAGGGCTTTGGTGCACCTACCTAGTCCTTTATAGATAATGAGAGAAAGAAATGGGGCTTACATACCAGGACGCATCATAACATCTCAGTGTGAGAAGATCTGGCCTGAGAGCTATGGGCAGATAGATCAAGACTAGGAAAACAGGTCCCCTTTGTTTCTGCTTCTCTTTGGCCTCCATAGACATGCCTCTGAGTAATAGTGTTGGGATTTTAACTTCTGTTTGCAGAAGAGTTTGTACAATGAAAGCAAGAGCAGGTTGTCTTTGGACTCTGGAGTAAAACTGCCGCTCCTCCAGTCCATTCTAGGTGCTCATCCCCTCCTTTGTGATATTTCATTTTTGATGTCAATTGCACTAGATTAGCATCACCTAGGAGATACACATTTTAGTATGTATATTAGAGTGTTTTCAAAGACTTTTAGCTGGGGAGGGAAGCACCCTAAATGTGAATCTCACTCTCCCATGGGCTAGAGTCCTGGAACAGATTTAAAAGAGGACACGTGAACACCAAAGTTCATCTCTATATCCAGGCTATCGATAGTCCTTCCCCATCAAGAAGGTCTGTATCCTCAAACTGTGAGCCAAAGCCAACCTTCCTTCCTTAAGTTGCTTTTGTTGAGTATGCTGACAGAGCAATAGGAAACCTCTCCATCCTTCAGCCTGCCTCTTGCTCAGTCTCATAAGACCCCTTCATTCATTTCTAAGTTCCCAGAACTCTCTGCTCTGGTCAAATAGTTTTCTGATCCATTCTCTCTATTGATTTAGCAACTTCTGTGTATGAGTCAAAGGCTTTCTCTCTCCCAAAGTTAAAGTCACATCAACATAGACGAAAATCTCACCTATAGTAGTATATAATTACAAGATTTCAATTCTAAATGAGAATAGCTGACCAGAGGCAGGTCATCTCTGTATGACTGTCTCTTATATAGACTTTCACTGCTTAACAGAGAAGCTACAAGCCATATGCCTTGATTAAGATTTCATGAATTAAAATCACATAAGGTTAAAACCCAGCTCTCCAGTCACACTTGCCATATTGGAAAAAGTTGGTAACCATTTATCTAGTGCCTACCACAATGATAAGAATAGTTAGTGAACATTTTTTATGTCAGAGGGAAGTGCATATGGAGACAATGACCTTCCTAGTCTAGGCAGAAGCCAGTCATATCTGTTAGCCACAGTATAGGGCATCTGAACTTTAGCTGAATAGTTTGTACTAGACATTTCTTTGTTATAAGAGGCTACCGTGTACAGTGTAGGACCTTCCGAAGCATGTTTGACATCTATCCCCTTGCAGGTTAGCAATGCATAACTCTCCCAGTTGCAGCTATTGAAAAATGTCTCCATAGCCCCTTGAGGGCAAACCTCCCCGCAGCTGAGATACTCTGCTAAGATGGTAGAGGCAATGGAGGCCAGGGAAGACTTTACAAACATGCTTATGAGCGAGAGTTCAGGTGTGTGAACATTAAGAGGTGAAGACATGGCAGGGGGCAGGTCAGGCTCATTAGGGGTGCTCTTGGAATGTACCAGAGGAGCAAAGTTTCAGAGTGATAGTTATAGCCAGAAAGATAGTCTTCCCTTGACTTTGGGATTTTTTTCTTGATGCCAAAATATCATGTATGTCAAAGCCCTAGGAAAAGGCAGGGAAAATTGTAAATAGAAAGAAAGGCAGCCCATGGGACAGGTTGTAAGGTGAGTCTATTTATTCCAGTGAAGGTGAAGGGTTCTACCCCCCAGTATCGCTCTGAGATTTCCACTGCTGTGTTAGACACTCATATCCCCAAATGGCCATTTGCATACTAAATGGCTGTTACTGCCTCATCTGCAACATGAGGGCTAGAAATTCCAATCCTGAGATAGTCTCTCTTCCCAGGAACAGAGTTATAAAATGTTTGCCCTTCCATGGGTCTTTGACATATGCCGGAGTACGTTTGTATATTTGTCCCGCTAGAGAGCTTAGCACTTCTCCCTGACCCAGGCAAGATTTTATGTGCTATGCATTCCTTTCGATCGTGACATCATGCACGTATCTCGCCATGGGATGCTGAAGCAAGGCACAGGGAAGACTTAGCACTCTCCAACGAACAAATGGTTTTCATTATTTAAGATTTTAAGGAAATCGGGTTCTGAAATATTTATGGTCAGAGACCCCTTCGTGGTTCCTTCCTGACCTCTCCTTTCAGGAGCAATCTTGTAGAGAAGGAGAACCCTGGGCCTGCTCCTCATGGGACCACTAACTCACAGCAGAGCTGAGTCAACCATGACATGGGAATACCACAGGGAAGCTTATTTGCTATATACTCCTAGCTGAAACGAATGGAACTGAAGCCAAAACAGAGCCAAGGCTCAAAAAGGCCGAAGGCCCACCCTGGCAGCAGCATGCCTGTGTCATAGCTTTAACTCATGTTCTTTTCATTTGGAGGGTGATGGCATTGATCTCACAAGAAAATAAAGACAGTGATTCAGCAGTTGTGATGGTAATGAGGTAAAAGAGAAACCATCCCACAACAGACTGTGTGGACTTGAGCCTGTGGTAGGATGAGTTGCTAGATGCCTTCTGCTGAGACGTCTACTTAGCCTTTTTTCGGAGTTGTGGGATCCAACATGCTCCATTGCCAAAAGGGTCCAGCATCATACAATGTTGTCCAATATAATCTGAGCCAGTTTCCAGTGGTCAAAGAATTCCTTCTATGGAACAACTAAAGGCAATTCTTAGATTTTTTTTTCTCATAGAAGGTGCTTTTTGACACTTTGAATGGATAAGTCTTCATGATAAGGGTGTCATTTAGCATCCCTAGATACTGAGCAGAAGTTGCTAAGTGGTGTCCTTGTCACACCCCCCCACACCCACTCACATTTCCCAACACACTGGGTGGATAGCACATCTAGTTTATTGCCTTTGAAACTAGAATCTGAGTGCAAGTCATGGGGCATTTAGTAAGAGGCATGTCCTTCTCTTTTTCTGCTTTCTGCTATTGTGAATCTGTGGAGATGCCCCTCCAGGCTGCTCATTCCTTGCCCCATAGTGAGATCATAGGGGTGGAAAAGAGGAGGCAAGGATGAGCAATTGCAAGGATATTTCTACTCCCTAATCATATCCTAATGTGAATACACCCTAAAGAATTCCCCCAGGAATCAGGCAAGAAACCTTACATAGGAGGGAAATGGCCGCAAGGCAACGCCTCCTCTGCCTACACAGGTACCTTGTCCAGTGCTTCTGCCTCCTTTCTGGCTTTTATTTTTTTAGCTCCTCTTTATGTCTCTATGTCCCAGAGACAGGAAGGGCGCTAGAGCTGTCAGGGGATCACAGACATTAGAACTGGGTCTGGGTAAAAGAAAGTGACATCCATTAATGTGGTTTTCAACCTCAAGACTGAGAGGTCTATTGGTTGCAAATATACTGGGAAGGATCTCAAAACTGCCCTCATCTTCCAAAAGGATAATAGAACAACTAGATTTACCTTAATAAAAGAGACCACATATATTAATGTGCCAAGTTTCTCTGTGTTGGCTTGGTTTGGATTAGTTTGTTTTACCTAAAACTACATCAGCATTGGCCAGTGCTGATCATTTCATGCTGACCAAGGTTCTGATTAAGACAACTCTACTTGTTTATAAGTCATCCAGCCTTACTTGATGTGATTGTTCTGAAGCACCAAGAACTATGTGAAGATGTTACAATGATGACAGAAAGGCTGGAGGAATCTCAGTCTTTTTCTTCAAAAGAAGTTGAGACCCAGCAGCATTTACTGGCTTGTGGGAGGCCATACAAGTGGTTTCCTATGACTGCTGTGACCATGCCATGACTAGGACAGTCCCCACTACACCCTGTTGTCTTGGTTTAATTATCAATTGGATCTTTATCATTCTAGAAGGAGTTCTAGTTTGGAGAAGAAGTTTGGTGTCACTCTGTTTCAAACACAATGCCTCCTAACTATGGATTCGTCACTTTTCCCATTACACAATTCTGTCTCTTCTTTCTTTTTTTGTGGTTCTCAAAATAGCCCCTCCTGTCTGAGGCCATCTGTCATGCTTTTGCAAATTAGTCATTCTCAACGTTTGGGTGGCTGTGACACTCCAAGTCCAGACATCCTAAACCATAGGTCCCTTTGTTCCCGAGAGGATAAAGAAACTAGATAACCACAGGGGTGGGATCAGCCAGGCACCCAGCAAACCCACAGCCTTGACAACCTTATACAACCGTCCCTGTGCTCCTACATCATCAGAGACAAAGACTGAGGTAAGTATATGGTAGGGCAAATGGTGATTTTTATATGCTTTTTATTTTGTTTTGTTTTTAATGAAATGGACACAGAGTTGAAAAGAAACTCAGTATAAGATCCCACCCATTAGGCTCTGAAAATCCCATATGTCCGATGATTCAACACGAAACTCATGGGCTGGTAATACTTTGAAATCCTCTGTGAACAATAAAAGCTAAGAATGAGAAAGGAAGGGTTTCACATATACACAAGGAAAAGGAAGATAAAAAGAAAGGAAAAAAAAAAAAAGATCCCTTCTCATCTACCCAATGGAATGGAAGACACCAGTGTCCTGAATCTACTTATTAATGCCACCCTAATAATGTCCTACATGTAATGTAACTTGGCAGAGTTTCTATAATAATGAGCCAGGAGGAACCAGCTGTGTACTGGGAGCACCCACAGCTGTGCACTTGGCTCACACCAGTTCTAGTGCCTATGAAGCAGACCTTCTGATAACCAAGGTCTATGGGACGTGCTAGCAACTTGTTGAAACGAAAACCCATTCTATATAGAGTTGGAAGATAAAAATGAATCCTTTATAGCCTGAGGGTCTTGGTAATGCTGTTTAATTAAAAGGGTGATGTACAGATGAGTCTCTACCTAATGAGCACTCTTCCTGACAGCCTTGGAAATAATTACACAGCAAACATTATTTAATCCAGGCACAACAACACAGTGTTTGGTGCCAGCAAACCTGGCTTTGACCGGCTTCTACTGACAGTGAGGAGGTGAGATCTTGAGTACACCTCTAAACCTCTCTTAGCTTCATCTTTGCATTGGTCCCCACCAATAGATACTATTGTTATTGGAAAGGGGAAAGGGGACAATCAGTACATATATAAAGTACTCGGCATAGAGTCTAGCTCTTGCGCACCACTATGATTATTTAAACAACCATAACTTTAAGTGCCAAGTATTGCATAAGGCAATGGAACCTCACAAGTGAGTGAGTCAAAAGGTCTGTCTGGAGGATCCTGTAGCTCAGGAACAGTGGCTGATAAACACATGGATATTTATATGGGGATTCTAAAGTAGAACAAGGTAGAAAAGATCAATTTTTAGATGCTGATTCATTGATTTATTTACTGATTTACTTAAAGCAAAGCCTATCTGCCAAGCATGATGCCACTTGCCACCTGAAACAGAATGGCCTGGAGAAACAGCTGAGACAATGGATCAATGCCCTTAAGCTGCTGACTTCCATGTCCGTTTCTGTAAAACCTCTCCTGCTTGGCCTCCCCACCTTGTGTTTTAGAGTATAAAATGAGAATACAGACTGGACCCAGGATTGAAGCATCTCCTCTCTGCCACTCTCCTGGGTGTCAGAGCATCTAGTCTCAAAAAGTTCCCCCAACAATTCCAGGCAGTGGGGGAAGTGTGATAGTGTTTAGAAAGATGACATTGACGTTTCTTAGCTATTGTTATTTTTATTCACTTTTGAGAGAAGCATTGATAAAGATTCTCCACACACAGAGGTAAATGATCATAAGATCCATACTATTAAGGGCCTTTTACTTAGGTGGATATGGAAGGTGATGGACAACTTGGCTCCGGCTTAGCTCTTGAACACATTGTGACTCACTCTAAGAGGGGAAACCAAGCTTACTATTGCTTAGTTTTATCTTCCAGGCCCCCACAGAGCTGGGGACACCATGGAATTGGGAAGCATGATTTTCTGGGGTCCAAGCATCTGATCTGCATGCACTCCCTCATTAGTGGTCACGAGCTACCGAGAACACTGCCCATGTTGGAGAAACTTCCTCTTTAGGTTGCTCTCAGAATTCCTGCTTATCTGAGTGGGAAGATTTTTTGGTTTGGAAGTCTCAGTACATACTTGAACCACCCGTATTGTGTGTCTGTCTGTCTGTCTGTCTTTCTGTATGTCTGTATGCCTTTCTGTTTGTCTGTGTTTCTGTATCTGTGTGTCTGTCTGTCTGTCTGTCTTTCTGTTTGTCTGTGTTTCTGTATCTGTGTATCTGTCTGTCTGTCTCTGTGTGTGTCTACCTGTTTCTCTCTCTCTCTCTCTCTCTCTCTCTCTCTCTCTCTCTCTCTCTCCCTCTCTCCCTCTCTCCCTCTCTCCCTCTCACGTGTGTGTGTGTGTGTGTGTGTGTGTGTGTGTGTGTGTGTGTGTGTGTGTATGCTCACGCTGGGACTTGAACCCAGAGCATTGTGCATGCTCAGCAAGAGTGCTACTACTGAACTATAACTTGGCCATTTTAGTACTTTATGTTTTTGAGACAAGGTCTCACTAAGTTATGCGGGATGCCGTGGAACTTGTTGGCCTCTCTCTTGTGATCTTCCTGCCTCCAGCTCTTGAGTAGCTGGACTTACATGTAAGCAGCCCTAAGCTTAGATAAAGCCCAGATTTCAGGTAAGAACCTCTCCATGTTGTGGTCTCTGCCCCACAAGTTGATCTTTATTTACATTGGCTTCTTATATAAAACAACTGTCTTGGTAGAAATGGGCTGTAGAACTTGGCAAGATGATGTTGGTTCTGACCATCACTAAAATCTGTTCATGAGCTGGGGCCCTAGACCTCTGGACAGGTTTTAGGGTGAAATGAGTCTGGTTGCTCAGGAAACAGATGAAGAATGAGGAATTGAGATCAGGCAGGGAAGGAGCTGGGGAAGATGCCCAGCAGGCAGTTACAGAAGTGGTTTGGGACCAATGGCTGCACCCCAGGGTTGTCCTGGTGAGAGACACTGGTGCTGCAGGACTTACACCTCCCCATCTGCTTCCTCATGTGCTCCACACATGCTTTGCCCTCCATCTCCTGCCTCGCTATTTTTTAAAATTATTTGTGATCTAATTAATGCCACTCTAAATAAAAGAAAATTCAAAAAACATTGTTAGCATGAACCTTTCCTTTCATTTCTACAGTATCGGTTCAAATGAAAACAAAGAAGCATTGAACCCATATGCTAAATGGCCAAAAAAGATATGTGATTTGCATATTCCATTCTAACTGGAACAATGGAAATTGCTCAGGACTAATCCAACTGCTTTTGCTTCACTTCTGTTGTTTTTAATTGAAAATTCATGCACTCTATTCTGATCATGGTTTCCCTTCCCCCATGTCCTCCAGGATCCTTACCACCTTCCATCCAGCTCCATGCCTTCTCTCTCTCTCTCTCTTTCTCTCTCTCTCTCTCTCTCTCTTTCTCTCTCTCTCTCTCTCTCTCTCTCTCTCTCTCTCTCTCTCTCTCTCTCTCTCTCTCTCTCTCTCTCTCTCTCTCTCTCTCAAATGCACAGGTCAATAAAATGCTTCTTCTTGATCTAAGCAAGCGCTACCCTCCACCTCTGCACTGGCTTCTCAAAATGTTAAGAAGAATGAACAGCAAAAGGGATGAAGCTGCCCTTTGTGTCTTCCAGAGCTATCCTTTCACAAAGGCAGGCAGTAACAGGAATAAGAATGAGATAGGACTTCCTTATTCTTAGAAAACCACTGGCTTCCATATTTGGAGGCCGGTTTTTATCCCTGAATGGAAAGTCTGGCCTCCTGGGGCAATCAGTCTCCCTCTCCCTCCACAGCTAATTGTGATGTAGACAAAACATACTTCTCTTGACTTCTCTTGAAAGTCCATGGATTTCCACACATGGTGGATGCACATAATATGATACTCACAATGAATGTTCTCTGTAAATGAGGTAGCAAGGTAGCACAGACATTCATTTTCTTTGTACATGTTCCCTATTTCTGTACATGTTGCCTTGTTCCAAATTTTCACTTACTACATACAAGTTCAAATAGAAGAGTAGTGCTGTCTTTCTAGTTTTTCCAAAAACTTGTGTGTGTGCTACTGCATGCATATATATATATATTTTTTTTTTTTCCCCTGGATGTGGGTGAGTCAGCTGCAAATGCATAGAGATGCCTTTCTTGTGTGCCCAGCACAAGGGCTGTGTGAACAATGAAAGCATCCTAGCCATACCACTATTGAACTTCCCAGTCTTCAGCATATGGCCATAGAGGCCAGAGGAGGATAACCCCGGAACTGGAATTACACGTGGTTATGCGCTAGGACATCAAACTTGGGTTTTCTGGAAGAGTGGACAGAACTGCAGAGCCATTTCTCCAGCTCCCAAAATAAGACTTTTATTATGAAGGTAGAAAACCCTCAAGTCTGTTAAAGGGCCCTTATAGAACAGCACAGGTGGCCTGCTTTGAGGTTGGATCTGCCCATAGCAAGGAAACATGTATGGAAATAGGAAATGGATTGTGGAATGTTCAAGATGCAGAAGGAACACTAGCGACTGACCACCTTTCACATAGAGGGATATAAACAGACTCCTAGTCTGTGCAGCCAGTTCCATTGACTACAAGAGGAATGGCTCCCCAATACAAGCCATGCCAGTAGAGAGAACACATGCAGAGGTAAGGAGATCAAAGTGGATGAAGAGCTAGAGAAGTGGTTTAATTAATGCTCTATCCTGGAAATTCCAGGAGAAATTGATGAAATACAGATAAGGATCAGGGGGAAGAAAGATGATGGTTGGGTTGAAAACTCTCTTAACCAAAAAAAAAAAAAAAAAAAGCTTAAAACCATATTTATGTAACAGAGTGTCTCTCTGGACATGGGACCCAAGTCCAAACAACAAGTTCATTTATGTTTTCTATACTCTTTAAACTCATGGCCTGAAGGTAGCTTTATACAAGGTTTTAAATAATTTCATGAAACATGAAAGAAAAATGTACAGCATGGGATAATTTAGCCCCTTAGAAGTTTCTAGATTTGGGGCTTTGGGTTCAAATGAGTTCCTCCTGGACTGGCCAGTGATTTTCAGCAGTCCATGGCTATTTGCATATGTTTTTAGGTACTGAGGACTCTCTGTACCACCTCTAAAACTCTTGGAGTGCTGGTATGGATGTGACTCTTCAAAATGTCAATCCTGCTGGACAATTCTGCTCCCGATCCACCTTTCCTTATTCTATCCTTGGTAAAAAAATCCAAAATAATGCCAATAATATAGCAGCCTTCTTCTTTCCTTGTGGAGAATACTAGCTCTGCTTCCCAAGGATTTTTCCTTAGAGAAACAGGCAGGAACCAGTTTACCTAGACAGTGGCTAATGGAGGGCCACCAACTTACCAGACACCAAAACCTACTATGTATTTGCAATATAGTAACTCTAGGCTGTCTCGGGGAGTGTTTCACAACTCTGTGACTCTGTCCCTCATTGCCATACACAAGAACAGAAGTCTTCTACGTTAACTTAGAACAGGCTTTTTCAGCCTCAGTCCTGCTAACATTTTAGGTGAGACAGATACCATCCTATGACCTCAAGAAGTTTACACAGCATCCTTGGTTTCTGTGCTGCTTGGGTGGTTCGTTTGTTTGTTTGTTTGTTTCCAATTTGACACAAACTAGAGTCTTCTGGGAAGGGAGAATCTCAACCTAAAAATGCTTTAATCATTATAGACAGAATCTCTTGTGTATTGTATGGCTACATCACCTGTCAATAAAAAAACAAAAACAAAACAACAACAACAACAAAAAATTATGATCTATAGGAAGGGGTAGAATACAAGGTGGGATATAGGGTAGAGCCAGGTGTGAGAGGATTTGCTGCCCATGTCCATGAAGAAGGACAGAGCTGAGCAGAGGTAAATAGCCATGTGGCAGAACTTACAATAGAATAACAGCATAATTAACTTATGAACTAGTCAGAGAACAGCCAAAGCTTGTGGCCAAGGTGTTTGTAAGTATAAGTGAGTTTCAGAGTCATTATTCTGGGAGCATGGGGCTCCCTGTAGGCAAGGCTGTGGTGCATTTTCTTGATGTAGTGGGGTCCCCTAGATATCAGTCATAGGTAATATCAAAAAGCAAGCTCAGTGAGCCATGAAAAGCAAGTCAGTGGGCAGCAACCCTCTAAGGGTCCTTTCAGTGCTTGCCTCTAGGTTCCTGTCCTGCTTGGGTTCCTGCCCTGACTTCCCTTGGTAATAGACTATCATCAGAATTAAGCCATGGTCACGGTCTTTGTCACTGCAATAGAAAGCAAACTATAACAGACGCTACCCAACAGATAAGGATAGCAATCTTTAGTCCACTGCATGACAATCACGTCACTGGACATTGCCAGATGTCACCCTGTGTAAAACCCACAGACAAGTGTCTATGCTATTCAGAAACATAGCTGAGGACATCAATGCTTTTTTATAGTAGCCAGTGTCTGCTTTTTGAAAACATTTCTTTATTACCTCTAGCCCCCAGCTACTACTGAGTGGGCAAGTCGTCTCCTTGTACTGGGCCCACACAAAGAGAGTTATATCAGCATCTAAAGTGTACACACACACACACACACACACACACACACTGCTCTATTGCTGTGAAGAGACACCATGACCAAGGAAACTCTTTTGAAAAAAAGCATTTCATTGGGGACTTGTTTACAGTTTCAGAGATTCAGTCCATTAACATCATGACACCGGAGCAGCATCTGAGAACTATATCTGATCATAAAGATAGATAGATAGATAGATAGATAGATAGATAGATAGATAGATAGATAGATAGATAGAAATACAAACAGACAGACAGACAATGGACTTACCATAGGCTTTTGAAATCTCAAAGTGACAATTTTCCTCCAGTAAGGCCATACCTCCTGATCCTTCTAATCCTTTCAAATAGTGTCACTCCCTATTGAATATACATTCAAATATGTGAGCCTCTGGGGGACACTCTTACCATTCTTATTCCAATCAACACACACACCCTGCTTGAAGCCTATGAAGGTTTTTGTTAACACACTACCCCTTTTCTAGCTCTCTAGAGTAGTGTATGTTAATATTTGGCAATGGTAGCTGGATATTAATCAACCTTGTCACATGTCCTGTATCATTTAGTTCTCAAGGAGTAAAAGATAATTTCAGTAAAGTAGTATGTCCATTTTTACAGAACGGAAAGGAAGCTGAGAATTAGTAAGTAACTTGTCCAAGATCACCAAGGTAGAAATGAATTGGAACTTGGATTTTAATTTTTCTCAGTTTTATTTTACCAGCATGTATGTCTTTGTCCTAGGCACATTCCTGGTACCCATGGGGGAAAAGGAAGGCATCAGAGTACCTGAACTGAAGTTATAGGTAGTTGTGACCAAGGATTGAACCTGGATCCTCTGAGAAAACAACCAGTAGACTTAACTGCTGAGCCACCCAACTCTCCAGCCCCTTGAACTTGAATGTTTTAGCTGCTAATCTAAGAACTTTTCACTTCTGTGCATACTTCTGAGGTTGAGTGCATGTGAATGGCATCTAAGGGTGCATTTTGTGTGCAATGCACATTCCCAGGTCTCACTCTCAGATACTGGGTCAGCTGGGGTAGAACAACTCCTAAAAACCAAGACATCAACACACCTATCTCTCGACTCTGATGCAGCTGGTCTGTAGAGGTTATAGTAGGACCCCTGAAATCCATTTCACTATATAATATGGAAACGTTCTAGAAAGCCACTGGCAAATGAAGAATTAGGGGAGGGGAGAGATTGGAGAAGCCAGGAGCACTCTGGCAATTCGGAGTTTAAGGAAAGAGTTGATACTCTTCTTTCTGCTTCATCCTGACAGTCTTGGTCAAATGTCTAACAGTGGCAATACCTTGCCACAAATGCTACTGCCAGGGAGATGCCCCTTGCCTTTTCCTGGTCTTGTGTAACCAACCACATGTGGTCCGCTGGCTGGCTCTCCAGCAGGGACTCAGGCTTCTGTCATCTCCCTGACAGTTACTCCTAAGGCACTTTCTTTGGCTTACTTTCATTACTGGACACAGCCCCATAAGCAATGCATTTATCCAAAGATGCTTTAAGAAATCCTTGGCCTTCCATAGAGCCTTTCCCTAGAATCACGACTTCTGTTTGGACTCCAAGAGCCCTGGATGAGCCCCAAACTTGGATGTCTAGTCTGGTCTCTTTAGCTTTTAAGTAGTAAGGCAAAGCCAGGGCTGGGATATACCCTGCAGCAATGCGTCTTGCAAAGAAGAATATTAGAACCCAATAGCAGTGCTTGAAGCTCAGAGTCCATTAAAATTCAATAGATCATCTAGGGACTCTCTCAAGGTTTAGATCTAGACAAAGGGAAAAGAATGTCCGAGGCAGGCTTGTGTTTCAAACTCTAGCCCTTCCAAGTCCCCCAAGAGGCATAAAATAAAACCTACAGATAAAACCCTTTGCTCAGTGTACCCATTACGTGTTTGCAAGCAATTGTATGTCTGCCCTGCAACCCTCCCCAGGGCCAGGGCACTTTTGAACAAGCATCTGTAATATGACACACCCAGCCTTTCACCCACCCAGCTTGCTGGGAGTTGGGTGTCTCCGACTTGAGATTGCATCACTCTTCTTTCTCCAGCCCAGCCACTGCTGCTGGTGACTCTCTCTCTCTCATTTGATGAGTTGCAGCTTCCAGGATAGGTCTGTGGCCACTCCTGTGACCCAGATTGGAGCACAGCTGCTCTACTTAATTGTTCTTCCACGAGTTCACCATTTCTAGGGAGCCAAATCCTGTTCAAGAGCGTGCTACTAACCCAGCCAGGCGAGTCAGATGAAAGACAGACTGTTGACTGGTTCAGAGCTAGAGCTCTGGAGATTGAGGTTCTGAAGAGGCGATCCCACCATCTGTGGCATCTGCATATCTTCTCTTTCCCTGGGAGGTAGGGAACTGGGAACTGAGAATTGAGTTCCTTGCCATTATGCCACTGGTTACTGAATTATAATCAGAGCCTGCTGTGTATACAATGAGGACTCCACCTAGCTCTAGGATAAACTTTCCAAGAAGCCTTTGTACGGTTGAGATTTCCCTTCCTTAGCTTCTTGCTTCTCTTTTGTCTTCTCTACCTCTCCTCCTGTACTGCAGATCAAGCCTAGAGCATCTCACACACTCGACAAGCAGTTTTCTTCTTTAATGAAGAATGAAACCTGAGACATTGGAAAGCCACGATATGTGTCTTAAATCTATGTAGAACAGGCAAAGAACTGACTTGTCTATGTGGTCTGGCTCACCCCCATGCTGCCACCCACCCCTTTTGACCAAGTTACAGTGTCACTTGTGCAGACCACTTCATAACCAAGAAGGTGGCTCCATCAGACAGCCTTCCAAATAGCCTTATATCTGGAAGGGACAGCATGAGCCACGCTCTGCTTATTAGAAGATTTCCTGACTCAACAGAATACACTATCGTTCTGTATTTGTGAGCCACAAGAACAGAAAGACTGGGTAATAAAATCTAGTGGGACAACTGTATATTTTCTGTTAAAAACAAACCAATGTCCTATGATAGCAAAGCAGTACATGACATAAGCCCGGAGCAACATTTGGTGTTTTATCTTGTGAGTTGGATATAGTGGCTCACATCTATAACCCTAGCACTTGCATGGCTGAGGCATGAGGGTTGCTGAGAATTTGAGACCACCCTGGGTTATAGTGGGACTCTGTCTTAAAAACAAAAACAACAACAAAAGAAGTTCACAATGTTTCTTGACACTGGCCACAGCCTGAAATGGCACCTGGAATGAGGTATAGCTGGAGATGCTTGAGAACCCAGGTCTTCCTGACACTTGCATAGCGGATTTATAAGGCAGTGGTAGCAGACAGGACACGTCTGTGGTTACCTGTACACACTCAAGGAGAAGCAAATTCAAAAGCTTTCTTTCTTTAGACTCATCAGCTAATGAACTACATTTATGAGAAAAGAAAGGTAGCAACTCTGGTGGAAACCATTGGTTACCCCACTCTTTTTTCTCTTCCTTCTTCAACATGATGCTCCCCAACCCACTTCTTTGTGGTGTTTTGTTGTTGTGTTGTTGTTTTGTTTTGTTTTATGTGTATGGATGGTTTTTGCATACATGTAACCTGTGTACCATGTGCTTGCCTGGTGCCCACCGAGGACAGAAGAGGAAGTCAGATCTCCTAGATCTAGAACTAGAGTCACAGACAGTTGTGAGCTGCCATGTGGGTGCTGGGGATTGAACCCAGATCCTCTGGGGGAGTAGCCAGTGCTCTCAATGTATAATCCCGATTGACGGGAACACATTGCCGGTCGTGGGCATTGCACTAACTAGACTTTTCACCAACAATCTGACAGGACATGGCAATTTCTGATGGGACTGATTCTGGACCTTTCCTGGGCTAAGGAGGGAATGAGAGTATGTGTAAGCTTGCTTAATGAGAAGATGGGTTTCCCTGTTGCTGTTTCTGTCAAAATCCTCAAATCAGAGTTATTATCTTACAACCCAAACAGGAATTTGATGTTAGAGATGGAACCCAGGAATTCATGCATGCTAGGCAAGTGTTCTGCCGCTGAGCTTCACACACAGCTGTTTTAATTTGTGAAATCCAACAGAATACCTTAAGATGATCTTGGCTACAAGTAATAAAAGAGATTTAACTCAACTTGGTACTGGGTAAGAGGGAAAGGAGGAGAGGGGAGAGAGTAGGGACAAGAATACATCTTGTGGTGCCACAGTAGGACAGCCAGACAGTGAGAATAGCACTCAAGAGCCAAGTGACCAGAAGTCTACAGAACGCTATTCCCTAGCTTGCTTGCTCCTAAAATTTTCCTCTCCCTTTTGTTCAACCTTTGGCACCAGTAACAGTTAGCTCACACCTACCAAGGTCAAGTTGGAGACAAAATGAGTAAAGGGCTGTATGTATGCACATGCACCTACAAACATAAGACCTTACTACAACTCCCCACCTCTAGAGAAGGGCTTTGGCCATGAATGTGGAGCTGACACCCATCCCTAGCCAGAGGATTTGGAAGAGTAGAGTTCAGTAAAAGTTTCATGTTGAAATGAGAAACCTCTCAGCTTGACGTAAACCAAGTAGTCCAAGCTATGAGCCTATGGGGGCCATTCTTCTTCAAACCACCATGCTATTGTTGAAACTTCTCTGGTGATTTTCATATTATCATTGTATCATGGCAAAAAATAAATCAGATATATACTGAACAGATCCTCACCTCTGCTGTTGGTTTTTTTTCCCCCAGGTCCTTTCATATAAACAGTCATCAGAAAAACTCTCTAGTAGCAAACAATGACTTGATGCTGTTGCTTATGGTTTTATTTTTATTTTATTTTTTGAGCAATTCTCGCTTAGTATCCCAGGATGGGACTCAGTATATAACCCAGGCTGTCTTCAGATTCACAGGAATTCCCCCGCCTACATATGCTGATTGCTAAGATTGCAAGTGTGAACCATCATGATAGAATTGTTTTTTATATTAAAAAAAAAATCTCCTTTGTAGTATCCTGGAAGACAGATTTCTGGGCTCATCTGGGTCACATATTTCAAAGTGATGGGTAATGTCATTTTAGAAGAGGGGACTGTCCTTTTCAAAACTTAAGGACAGCATTGTCAGGGAAGCAGCTGCCAAGTCCCTGGGTAACCTTACTGAGGGTTTGGTTTCTAAGTGCAACCTTATGCTAGCAACTGCTCCTGGATAACAAGGAAGTAAGGCAAGCCAGGAACCTCAACTTCTATAACCCCGGAAGACAATGCCGATTATACAACAGGAACAAGTCCCCCAAGTTGTCAAGTCATAGACAGGTGAGCAGCAACCTGCCTTCCCCCTGCTTCCCAAAGCCAGTGAGCTCCCGACCTCACCCCATACTCCCTTCTACCACCATTCCTTCTTTCTTTGATGAGCTGTACTTTTCATTTTCTGCCCTATGCCACACTTGGCAACGGTGTCCATATTTCTCTTTGTCTCTCTCACTGTTAACCCAGAGGCATCTGATGTCTGTCCTCACCATTCCATTGAAAGGAACTCCCCAAGAGCACCCATAATCTAACTGTAGGATTTTCCCTCCGTGTGGTTTATAAAATGCCATGACACTCTGAACCTCTGCCTACTCCTCTGATTCTTTCTGCACTATGCCTTCTTGGAACTGATTGAGACTTCTGCTAAGTTTATCAGGCTTTTATCTCCTTGGGAAATTGAATTTTCATAAACAAAAGCAGACAGACAAACAACAACAAACTGAAAAACTATTTTTCTAAGCTTTATGTCAAATTATACACAAACACACAAAATCCCTCACTTTTTCTTTAAAATAGAAAGTCCTGCTGGGTGTTCACCAGCCAAAGCTTAGGGCCCAAGGCCTGTGTGGATCAAATGGCTGAAGGGACACCCAATATTTTAACTCTTGTTCTTTTTATCAGCCGGGGCCCAGGAGATGACAGGACCTTCTGAGAAAGCCCTATAACGGCTAACTCTCTTGATTACTTTACAAGCTCTTCTGGCTGGCATCATACACACTCCTTCAGAATCATGATCACTAAGCTCCATGACTCTAAAGTCTACATTTCCATTGGTCATATCTCTCTAGATCCCAGATGCATGTGCATAACTGCTTAGACTCTCCTCACATGATATCCCCACATGAAACCAAAATGTCCCATGTCCTATTAAATCTACAACTGTTTCCTGGGCTTGCTTATAAGCTTCCTTTTTTACAGTGCCACCAGACTTCACCCAGTCCCCTGAGATTCCTCTTGAGAGCCTTTCCATATCTTTCTAATCATACTCAGACTCTGGTCCTTTCTCTTCTACTTACTAATACCTTCCTCCTTTCTCATCTGGAAGAAAGCTGTCCCCATGGGGAAAGTCTTTCAAAACTTCTAGTAGATGCTTGAGACTATGCATGGCACCAAGCCTCATACATACTGTGTTTGTTCTTATACACACACCCATGCCTATGCTAACACTCAATTCACAAGCCCGACATAGTAGGAGATGAACAACAGCAACTAAAAATAACATGATTCTGCTGTGATGGGACTTGCCGCCTAAGACACATGAATTGTCTATTTCCGGAATTTTCCATTTAACATTTTAGTACTTTAATTGACAGCATGGGTAAAGGAGGACAGCTGTACTAGAATGGCTTTGTAATAGATATCTCTCAGCCTCCACTCGGGGAGTTGAGTAGTGACTGAGGCACACATCTGGAGCAGCTGGGACTTCAGGAAACCCGAAGGTCTCGGCAAAGATGAGTCAGAGGCCTAGTCAAGAAAAAAATAAAAATTAATAGCAGATGAATGAGGGAGGTGATGGTCAGCATCCAAGAACTATACTGGAGTGCAAGGTACCATCATGGCTTCTCTGCTGCAAGATTCTGGAAAAGACCAGGAAAAGAGCCTGAGTCCAGTACCCAGAAGGACACCACCTCAGAACCTTAACAGCGAACTGTGACCTCTACCCACCTGCTTTTCACGACCACCATGACTTTTTTCTTGCCCTCACTTTCACACTAGTTTAGAATATATTGCTGTTTGTAAAAACAGTGAAGCAAAACAGTGAAGCGTTTTGTTGCTATGCCTCCAAGGTGCAGATTCCGATGCCCAGGCAGAGCCCCCTCTTACTTGGCTTTCTCTATTAGGTCTTCCCCAATGAAAACAAAGGAAACCCTTGTTTTGTAGACATTTAAAACATACCTGAGGATTTCCAATTCACTGGAAAGCCAAGCATCTCCAAGGGCCCATCTATAAGAGCTGAGGTCATTTGAAGAGCTGGATACCAACAAGATCTAAGCTCGGTTAAATGGAGCCAAACCACCCATTTTGACTGTTTAGCCAAATTCAAGTATGTCCAATGCATTAGAATACTAAATCCTCAACAAATTCTCCTTTGGCGTGACCTGACAAGATCCCTGGTATTTATTTATTATTTCTATGTAAATGGAAAAAATTATACCAGAGCCGGGAAACTTCCACAGGTAACTAGGTTAGAGCTCTGAATGGGACCCAAGAGAGTGCTGAACGGGATCTTCCCTGCCAAAGAGCAACAAAAGATCTGACTTTCTGCTCTGCATGCAGGTGGTTGATGGACTGTTTTACGATGGGGATAATTATCTCTGTCTTTCTCTCTTAGTTACCTACCAAAATAAACCCTGCAAATCCCAACATACTAGAAAGACTCCATCATCAACTGGCAGGCAAAACCTTAGCAGGGCTCCACAGCCCTGGGGGATGAAATTGCTAAAGAAGGGAAGCCAGTCAGTCTATGGTTCAAAGGGCCTGTGTTAGGTACAGTGAGGAGCTCTGGGGGGTGTATTCTTCCTCCTTTCCTAGGGGAGCATTACCGATTCCCAGATGAGGGTCTTTCCTGACATCTTTGATGTAAATGTGGCACAGGTCAGTATTTATTTCCTCACAGTACCAATCCTTTAAAGGCAGGTCAAGCTGAAAGCTGCATTCAATTTATGATGTTCAACTGGGAATGTCCCAGAAGATACCAGAAGGTTGGAAAGAGAAAGAGAAGGACTCTTGGCTAGTGATGCTTTCGCTAATGTTTCAACAATTATATATCCAGATGCAGGATTGAAAACAGATTTTCCTTTCCTTTCTTTTTCTTTATCTTTCTTTCGTTTTTCTTTCCTCTCTTTATTTCTTTTCTTTCTTTCTTTCTTTTTTTTTTTTTATTTTCCAAGACAGGATTTCTCTGTGTATCCTTGGCTTTTCTGGAACTCCATTTGCTGACCAGGCTGCCTCTAGCTCAGAGATCTGCCTGCCTCTGCCTCCTACATGCTGAGATTAAAAGTGTCTACCACCACTGCCCAAGAACAAGGCTCTTTCATTTTATGTATGACAAAACTGAGGCCCAGAAATGATGGCATTTCCCAAGTGCCATACTTGGAGTAGATCCAGGGCCTCCAGAAGTTTACCTCAATCTCTTCCTGCTGTGACTATCCCCACACATCTGCCAGGGGCAGAAAGGGATCATAGGAGGCTGGAAGACATGGCCTACCTAGAAGCTATCTTTGGTCTATAGCATCAAGGACTTTATTGTAAAGATAAACCATCAGGCAAATCAGACATGCTGGAGGAGATAGGGAAAACATATACTTGGTGTCTGTGAGCAATGGAATAGGAAAATACAGGCTGCAAAAATCCAGGAGCTTAGATAGGATGTGCTGAGGGAGGAGGCCATGAGAACCACCTTCTTCAGTCTTTCTATTAACTCATGAAATGTCCATTTACAGGTGAATACAAGTCTCACTGTCTTGATTCAATGGCCCCAGCAAGCTAATATAGCCAGACATTACAGGCAAAATGTTACCTGCTCTTTTATTTACTCCTCACAAAGCTCATAAGAGGCAAATGTTCCTATTATACTTTTGTATATGAGGATATTAAGGCTTTGAGAGGTCAACATACTCACTTGTAAGAGATGGCAGCTAATAAATGGTCAAGGTCAGTGAATAAACCCTAACATAGTTTCCTAGGAGTAGTTTCTTAGCATCAAAAGAAACAGAGAGGGGGGCATAAGCTACAAAAATTCATTATCTCCCAGGATCAGGGACTGGAAGTTGGAGGTCAAAATCTGCTAGGGTTAGTTTCCTCTGAGGGCTGGGAGGAAAAATGCTGCTCCAGACTTCCATCTTGGGCATGCAGATAGGTGGCACACCTCCTCCTGCCACGTCCATTCATCTCCACTCTCCTCTATGTGCATTCAGGTTCTCCGTTGTAATAGTATAACCTCTTCTTAATTAGTGTCTCAGCAACGACAATTTCCAAACATCCATGGATATCCTCAGGGTTTAGGACATCCACATAGGAATGGACCCGATGAAGAAGAATTCAGTCCTCAGCACTGCCATGAGGGAAGGATTCAGACAGCCAAGTCACCCCAGACTTCTAAAGCCAATGTGAGCCTATGGCATCCCAAAGCCATGGGATCAGAGAGAATGGCACTGAGTAACCGGTGGAAGAATAGCTTGGCCCAGGTGTGGGTGGCCAGAACAGCTTCTTCATTACAGGTCAAGAAGGAATGAGTTTGGATGCAAGTGAATCCATGTGCATAAGGGAAGTTGAGGAAGTTTGTTTCTGATGGTATCGCTGTTCTCTTTTTCTTACCTTATTTTTTTTAAATATATTATACTGGGCTACACAAGGCTACTTTTGTGCAAGCAGATAATTGTATTTAATCATATCCATCCACACTCCCTCTCTTCCCTTTTGCATCCCTTCTCCTTATTACTTCCCTTGATCCTTTAAACTGTTTGCTTCTACTGTCAGGACATACACACACATGCGTGTTTTTATGTGTTTTATGAAATCTAGAAAGCACAAGTGAGAGATGTGGGAGCCAGGTCCACTGTGGGTAGCATTCATGCCCTAGGTAGTAGTTGGTCTTGGGTTGTATCAGAAAGCAGGCTGAGCGAGTCATGAAGGACCATGGCTTCTCCCATGGTTTCTGCTTCAGTCTTTACCTCCAGGTTCCTGCCTTGAGTTCCTTCCCTGATTCCCCTCAGTGACAGACTGTAACATGGAGGTACAAAACAAATAAACCCTTCCTTCCTTGTGCTGCTTTAGGTCATGGTATTTTATCAAAGCAATAGACACCTGCACACTAGTTTCCATAGTGGCTACACTAGTTTGTGTTCCACCAACAGTGGATAACCATTCCTTTTGTCTTTCTCCTTCCCAGCCCAGTGTGACCACAATTAGAATGTTCTGGGATAGGCACATAGCTACAGAGTGTGTCAAGCTCATGTTTCTACAGTGGGATACATGAGGCAGGGTGCTTATAAAGACAAGAGGGTCTATTTACCTCACAGTTGTAGAGTACTGAGTCTACAATCAGGAGCCTCACTGACTTGGTGAGAGTGCACATCACAACAAGAATTGGGTTGGAGTAAGTGCTCACATCTTTAGCCAGCAAGGAAGGGTACCACAATCCCCCTTGAGAGCACCCCCAATAACTTAAAGACCTCCCACAAGCCTCGCCTTCACCTCTCAGAGGTTCCCTCTCTCTCCCAGTAGCACAGCATTGGGAACCAAGACCTTCTATGGGAACCTTTGGGGAACATTTAACAATCAAGCCTGCACCATTCCTCTGCATATCTGCACAGTGGCTTATTCCCCAGATCCATGTGTTTCTAAAAAACACAGTGCTAGCTAAATCTGCCTAGAACTCAGACTTTATCCCCTGGATCTTCCAAGAGTATACATCTTCCCATAGCTGTCGTTCTTCAAATAGCCATGGCTATTAGCATAAATAAGTGTCCTGACGATCATTGATATTTTATATCACACAGACACTTATGAGCAGTAACTCTGTGTCTCCTGGTTACTCCAAGCACATTGATCTCCTCATGCACAGAGTGTATCTGGAGATGAGAAGCTAGAAACTTTTCAGAAAAAGAAATGATGACATACTATATTTATTCCCAGTACAAAGTAGTTAAAGCTAAAAAAAAAAAAAAAAAAAAAAAAAAAAAAAATAAAAAAAAAAAAAAAAAAAAAAAAAAAAAAAAAGAATTGCTGATATAAATACTGTACCATGCTGGTGGGAACATACACTGTTGTTCTGGAAAACATATTCATTAAGGTTAAAAATATACATATATATCATGTAGCTAGTGCATCTATCTCGGTGTTTATACTATACAAATTGGCCTCCTAGAGCAGCTCAGTGAAAAATGGCATAGCACTAGAGAAGACTTCACTGTACATCAGCACTAACATGGATAGACCCGGCTGCTGTGTCCACACACTAGACTAACACACACAACAAGGGCAGATATGAGCTATAGCCATCATAAATAGCATCAATGAATCTCATCAACCCAATCCATGTGAGGTCTAGTCTGTTTTTGCCAACTACACAAAGAGAAAGGCAGGGAAATTGCAAGCAGGGAGAGCTAGCTTTCTGTGGGTCTGCTGCTGAGAGGAAAAAACAAATCAAACAGAAAATTGCTACAATCACTAACTAGGGACCCAACAGTATATTTTTGACACTATTTTGTTTATGTGTAGATACAAGATTTATGACAGTTATTATATGTAATTAATTTTCCTCTCCACTTTCACCGTGCGTGTATTTGTGTGTGTGTGTGTGTGTGTGTGTGTGTGTGTGTGTGTGTGTGTGTTTTGACAGACATTGTTGGGAGCTATAAAATAAAATATTTATATCATACCAGATAGTGCATTTTTTCCAGTAATAAATCTGAAACATCCCTTCACTCCCTCCCCCCCCAAAAAACGGGGTGTTTAAGGTAAGAATACATATTAAAGTCCTATATACTTAAGAATTATAGCTTACACCAAAAGGCTAGCAAACAAAACAAAAGCCAGTCCTATCTGGCTTTAGGACTTTTGGGGAATTTACAGCTTCACATTGGAATATGTAACACCGATGATCCCTAGGCCAAGCCACCCATCTGAGCATTTCACCCCATGTTTCAAGAGCTTTGGTACCCTGGGCATGCACATCCCAGCCTTCATGTCTATTTTTACCTTATACTCCTCCAGGAAGGTGAAACAGAGGTAAGTAGGCTAGGATCACTGAGCTGCAATTACTAATGTCCTACTACTCTGCACATGGTCTTTAAAAGAAAGTATGATCAACACATTCATACTACCTCTTGACCACAGACCCATTCAGGAGGTGCAACAGCTGGAAGAAATTCAGACTCCAAAGCCCAAGACCCTATACAGAGTCATCCTTGCCTGGAGTTAAGGGCAGCACTGTCTTTTAAGTGTAAAGAAAAGGCAGCAGAGAACCTGGTTGTACATGTCTACAGTCCTGGCTGGGCCAGAGGCTGAGGGAGACAGACAACAAGGTCCAGGCCAGCCAGCCCTAGGAACTTAGTGAGGACTGGTTCAGAAAGAAGGAAAGACGACTGGAAATAGAGCTTATTTGTAAAACATTTCCCTAGCATGCACGAGGCCCAAGGTTTAATCTCCAATACTAGAAGGAAAATGTAAAAGTACGTGCAGGAGGATTTCATTGTAAACATCCAGAGTGCCAACATCTCGGCATGCCTTCATTTGGGTGTCAAGTATGTTTCTTACAATCTAGTAAGCTCTACTTTTGTTTTGTATCAACATATATATTTTACATTTTACACACGTATACACACACAGAGAGACACTCCTACACATACAAATATAATTATATAATTCCTAGCACTGTATACTATGACTTCCCCAAACAGAACTCAACCCTAAGTGATTGCCTTGTAAACACACAGTTTGGCAGTTGACGTGCATGCAGGTGTGAGGATCTACAGGGAAATGAACAGGATGTTGGGAACCTACCTGCAGCTCCCTGTTGGGTCTCAACTCCCGTGGGGGTGGAGCAACTTGGTTAACCATGCATGGGTTGCGCAGAACAAAGACATCATGGGCTCTTGTCCCTTTGCCTTGCAAGTGTCTCAGAGGAAAATTCCCTCCCCACCTTCCTGCCAAGATGAGAAAATACTGTGTTAATGAAACCAAAATTACAGGAGACTGTTCCCATCCATGGAGGAGCAGTGGGGACCAACTCCCATTGCCCTCTGCTTGGAATGGAAAGCTCATCTTCCTCATGAGGGAAGCTGTGTGGGATCAAGGAGACCGTTAGCTTACCAACTACCATGTGCCAGACCTGTTCTTCAGTTTTCTGCTCCAACACCTACTTCATTTTGATTTTATTCTTGATTTTGCAGGGGAAACTCTTTCCTCCTGTAAAGATTCAGACTGCCAATTCTCAAAAATATTTTTAATATTTTCCATTAATACAAACAGAGAGAGACACAAACCAACAGACACACACACAAAGACACACACACACAGAGAGAGGGAGAGAGGGAGAGAGAGACTACTTAAAACTGATACCTGCAGCTGTGAGGAGATGAGAGAAGAAAGTGAAGTATTGGCCAGCACCAGCCCTCTGAAAGCCCAGTTCATTTTTCTTCCAAATTAAAAAAAAAATCGAAATTCAAGCTTTGCATCTCAGCTATTTAAAAACCATATTTCCAAAATGTTGCTTTTCCCTCTTTATGAGAGAAATATAAACACGCGGCTTGAATATCCTCTCAAGCTACCGGTAACAGGTAAAGCAGGAACTAGGGGTGGCTTCAAATAGATAAATGCAGAAACATGGTAAGTAAGTTGGCTTAAAGGAGGATCGCAAGATGAGGCAGAAGATGTGGAAGCATGGAAAGCAAGCAAAGACCATGTCTAAAGCCCTGGTTTATAGATGGCAAAGAGCCCCTTGACCTCCATTCCTGATGAGAAAACTTATAACATGTGCCTACTGCTCAACACCAAATGCCCATCTTTTTTCTTCTATGTGTTCTCTCTTGGAACACTGCATATGTGGTCAAAGTACCTGTCACTACATGACTCACATTGCACAACTAGAGTATGAGCTGCCTAAGGGCAGGACCATGTTACATGTATCTTTGATATTTAAGTAGATGGAGCAAGAACTTTCTATGATTTTGTGTGTACATGAATAGATGAGTGTTGGATTCCAATCATGATGCTGTGGATTTGACTTCCCCTGACATCTGTGATGTGACCCTTTGATGACAGAAATGTCTCAACCCATTCCAGAGTTTTACATGCCTTTGCATTTCTAACTTGTGTCTTCAAGGTTAGTGAAGTGTGAGTCTCCAGCACCAGACGCTGGTGGAGAAGCACACCAGCATTGTTCATGGGGAGCTATGACAAGGAGGAAACAGGCCAACAGACTGCAGCCCTGGGACTGTCCTGGAGATCCAGAGTGCCAACGCTCCTTAAGGGAAAATGTGGGCGAGGGTGAGTACCGACAGAAAACACGATTTTGTGATTCTCTTTTCTCTAGTGTCAAGAGGATCTATTCCTCCCACACTGTGTGACGACTGATGTGCCAAGCCTGGAATTGATAACTGAAGAGAAAACACTAATTATAGGACATCAGATGTTGCTCTGTTCAATGGTTTTTCATATAGATATGCTGCTGTGCATACAAGTGGGACTTAGGAGAGCAGGTGCTTGGGCAAACCTGGAAGTCTCCAGACCTATTCAGAGGTGGCCTCTGTGTGTGTGTGTGTGTGTGTGTGTGTGTGTGTGTGTGTGTATGTGTGCATGCACCCACATGCTTGCATGTGTGTGTGATATTTGCTGCACTGATCATGTTGGATAACTTCATTCATATTAAAGCATTCTACAAGAAAATGAACTTCCTCTAGAGTAGTTCAAATTAAAACGATCAGCTGTTCCTAATGTCTCAGGCTTATGATATTACTTGGGAGGCTGAAGCAGAAGTTCAAGACCTACTTGGGTCACAGAATGTGTTCAAGGCCAGCTAAGGAAACTTAGCAAGATTGCTTCAAAGTAAAAAGAGGGCTGGAGTGGCAACTCAGTAGTAGAGTGCTTGCCATGCATGAGGGAAGCCCAAGCAACACAACACAACACAGACACGCACACACACACTCACACACATGCACACACTCCATACCACACAGACACAACTACACCCACACACCACCAACACCACATACACACTACAAATATACCACAATATACCACACATACAGAGAAACAGACACACATACGCACACAACATGTACACTCACACACCACACTGCACAGACACACACACCGCCACACATGCTACATACCACAACACACATACACACAACATCACCACCACATACACAACACATACACACACATCATATTCCACACCACACATACAACACACCACAGGCAGAGAGATACATACACATACACACACATACACCATTACCATATACACACTCACAAACACATACACAACACATACATCATATACCATACCTTACACACAACATACCATACATAGACATACACACATACACATCGCCACTACATACACCACACACAGACCACCACCACCACTGCATGCATACATGAAAATCAGTTCATCTATCTAAATATGGAATCCTAAAGACTCTTAAAAATCAATAAGAAAGCTTCTGTGTAATGTGCCTATGGACTGACTCCTGAAGGAGGTAGGAATTGTGTCACGGTGCGATGGCACTGGGGTCGGGGATCTACGTTTGACATCACTCTCTTATTTAGTAATGTCAGCCAAGAGCCAACTTCTTGGCCTCTTTGGTCCCCTGGCTCAGACCTTATAAAATGGCTCTGGGAGGATTAAAGGCTGAAAACAAAATGCTTAAAGTGTTGCACTTTAAATGAAAAGTTAGTTCTTCCTGGACACCAGACAGCTGCTCTCTGTGTCACACAGAGAAGCACCAACTACAGGCCTCTGAGCACCCACAGCAAGTGGACCGGCCTCTCTTGCTTGCAGGAGAAGAGCCCGTAAGGTAGCTATTACAGTAAATAAAAAGACTGCCCCAGAGGTCATTAAAAACCACTTGAATTTTCACACCACCTTGGTGTTTTAAGATAAAGTGGTGACTTCCGGCAGCAACAGTGAAGATCCCCAGACATGAAATTGTCTCAGCTTTAAGTCATCATGCCAAAGTTGAGAATGAACAGGAGTTGAGAACAGCTCAGGGCCACATTTAGCTAGGACTGTCTTTTGGGAAAAGCTCTGCCGAAGTCATAAACACTCTGAAAACGAAGCTTCCTTCGTAAAACCCTGTAAAGGAAAGCAGATCCAGAGGTCACCGTTCCACTATGACGTCAGCAAGCTGTGGAGAGGTCATGCCACACCTGCAGGGCCATCTGAGGGCTGCAGAAGGGCTAGGCACCCCTTGCAGCCCAGCCTTGTTTGATTTTGATTTGTTTTCAGAGCGCTGGTAGTTAAACATTTACCCAGGCACACCTGGCAAAGACAAGTAGGCTGGCTCAGAAGTGCTGTAAACTGAAAACTGCTTTTGTTGGCATTCATACTCTGCCACCTCAAAGGAAGGCAGGTAGCCGACCATTGGAAAGGCGAGTTGTGGTTAAACTGAAGACAAAGCTAGATCATACTTCACAGAGACAAAAATAGTTCATGGACACTGTCCCTTCTTCCCTAGTAAATACAAGTGCAGTGCAGAGCCACGGTCAACATTTTCTCTGTATACTTATGTCGAATTAAGAGGGGGATGTGACATATGTGGTATCCAAAGGAAACTTCAGTTCTCCAAACTCCAAGGGGCAGCCCATATATCTAGAAATGAGTTCAAAATGGACTAAAGGATTTCTGGCAGTTAGAGAAAAGCCACTGTTTCTCAACAACTTGTGAAATCAGTTCCCATCAACCAAAGAGAGTCATTTTTACTTGGCTCTGGCAGAAGAAACATATGGCACCTATAGGCATATCAAAGTCTGTGCTGGCCTGCAGCCTCTCTCAGTATCATAGGTACCTACCTGTGACACATGTCAAAGTTCATGCTCAAATCCTGGCCCTTCTTACCTCCTCACCCCAAACTCCTTCCAGCTTATGGGCTTCCCTCCCCACAGCTGCTCATTCCTCTTATAACTCAGCTATTTTCATTTCTGTCTATCTACCTATCATCTATCTATCCATCATCTATCATCTATCTATCCATCATCTATCTATCTATCTATCTATCTATCTATCTATCTATCTATCTATCTATCTATCTATCATCTATCTCTTACTCCCACTTCTTCCCCCCTTCATTTCCAATACAAATCTTAACCATATTTTGTAATTTCTTTACTGTGCCCCCTCACATATATGTCTTGCCAAAACCCAGGAGAGGTGCACATTGATCCCCTTTCAAGGGCACAGCCTCTCATAACCAAACCAAGTTGCTGAGTAGACTCACACAAGGTGTAGATCATTTGTTTCCACTGCCTTCAACCACCTACCATATTCAACTTCAAATATCAGAGTCCACCTCCTCAGCTGTTTCTCTTCCATCTGTTCTAATCATCCATCTCTCCTCGTCCACTTGGTAAGGGTACTCTTGGTCTCTCTGGCTCCTGGAACCTGCTAAAAACCTCCTGCGTACCCACCATATGGAAAGGCTGCATATCTTACTGTCTGGCCGCAGTCTGCTGTGATTGAGGCATCTCTTGGATAAGGCGCTTACCCCTCTCCCTATATTGGAATCCTCTCTCTGGTGAATTTTCTGTTTTCAACCTTATACCAGAAACCTCCTCTATTTTATCCTTGATCTGTTTCTGTTCCTTCCCCACAAGTCTCTCGGATCCTGGAGCTTGACTCACCTGCCTTCTCTAATCTCTTTCCCTCCTCAGTCTCAGAGAATGCATTAAAGCCTTATTGCCTTACTGTAAATGTCTTGGCCTCAGTGTATATAGCTCAATGGCCAAGAAAAAAAGCCTTTTTTTGACAGTCTCACAAATCCAAGCCCTCCTGGGTCTCCACTCACTCTGACCACAGGGATTCAAATGTCTTCTGGGTATGGATAATGCTGAAATGTTGTCACATGCTGTTCTGCCCTATATAAAGCTGGCTTATGACCTTTCCTCTCTAGACCCACGCATGCTTGTTTTAAAGTTGTCTCCAAAAATCTCTATCCTGGGTCAGGCTGCCCACCTGACTCTGACAGAGAAAGGAAGAATAAGACAGAATAGCTCCCCTGCTCCAGAAAAGCAAAAGCAACAAATAAACCAATCAATGCCCCCCAAAACTATGTACTTTATAAAATAGCATAGTAATCCATTCCCCAGAGGGGTTACTGCTGCTTATCCCATACTCCTCTTGGTTTTGTTAACGACTCTTAAAAATGAAAAGGTATACCCATCGATGTTTAACCCTGTTGACTGTCCCCTTACACACAATGCAGAGGTGACTGTACATGTTCTTTAGTCATCCTTTAAAATATAACTATTCTGACGGCATCCTTTGACGGATATGGAAATGCTAGCTAGTGAGAGTTTCTCTCCAGCTTCCTGGGCAAATGAAAACCATCTTAATTTTATTGGACATTTACAAGTTTAAACCAAAGAGAATGCTTAACCCAAAAAGGCATCTGAAAATCTTTTGTGCATGCTCTTCTCTCTGTCTCAAAGGGCTCCCTGGCAGCAACTGGCTGCAGTTGAAGCAGAAACAGAGGCTTCGTCTTCTAACTTGAGGGAGAACATTGCACACATCTTAGGTACTCAGAATCACCAGAAAAGATTGTTGAAACACAGATCGGCGAACACTACCCAGTCTCAGTGACTCTTATTCATAGCATCCTGGGTGGGGCCCAGGAATGAACCATTTTAGCAAATTCGGTGTTGTTTGCTAATGTGCAGAAAATCTGAAGGCTTTCTGATTGAGGCCATGGGTACTAATATTGATCCCAATACTACATATCTAAGCTCTGTTAGTTCCACACTGAGAAGATGCCTGCAGACAATCTTGCTGCCCTTGTCATCATAGATTCTGTGAGTGCAGGTAGGTGTGCATCACAGCACATCTTTAAGACTTCTTCCTTTTGCACAAATATCCTGTCTTCCAAAACTGAACCATGCACAGGCCATGTTAGTTACAGAATGAAACGAATTCTCCTTCTGGTCCTCTAGTTTTCCTGAGGTGTAAGTCAGCCATGAAAAGTAATTTAGTACAGACAGGCATTTTATTTAAGGATGTGGATCCCCTTGAGCTTGTCTGGAGAATGAGAAGCATATTCAAGAAAGGAGTGCCTTGCAGGTGTGAAGGGGCCTATAAAGAGACACATCTGGATCAGGGCTTCATTCTCTTCTCAGATGGCATTACTGAAGGGTTTCTATATCTCATTTTGACTCACAAAGTCCAGCTGTGGAAATTTCCCATCAGCAAGACAGACCAAGGTCCAGGGAAGGCAATGGAGTCTGGTGCAGCAAGTGACCCTGAAGTGCCAATGAGCGTTCCCTTTCTCCTGAACACTCCCTCTGATTTAGCCCCAGCTCATGAGGGTTTACAGTGTCCTCTGTGGCTTCCTTTCCCCACAAATAAGCCTCGTTTATTCTAAAACCTGAAGCTTTAGGGATCTCTTGAGAATGGTACTTTTACTCAGTCAAAATATGGCAAGAAAGAAACTATGTAGAACCGACTTAAGTAGACTACTTTCCCTGACCTATCAATATCCACCCAAGCCTAAGTCACTTTCCACATGATGAGAAAGATCCCAGACAAGCTCAGCAGTTAAGAGCACTGGCTCTTCTTCCAAAAGACCATGGTTCAGTTCCCAGCACAGACATATATGCATGTAAAACACACACACAACACACACACACACACACACATACACAGAGAATAAAAAAACAATATTTTAAAATTTTAAAAAATCCTAAAAGCAGTATAATAAAAATCTTATACTCACTGAGACCGCTACAATGACCTCATGCTCACCAGCCCTCTGTGTGTATCTCAGACTGGGGGATGTTGACTCCTCTTGTCCTTAGGATTATATTCCTGATAACAAGATTGACTCTATATCTCTCCAGCTTGGTAACAAATGTTTTAGGTATCATTTCTTCCTGCATAATCTCTATTCTCTTTTAAAATTGTCTTCCAACTTAACTCCTAGGTTGTGACACACATAAATTCATTGTTACATTAGAAAGGAGTGTGTGTACTCTCTCTCAGTCTCACCCTCAGACCTCTCAAGTTATCATTGGTTCACTCAGAGAAAGCAACTTTCTGTACCTAGTTTGTACATAGTGCTGTTTACCTCTATTCTGATTTCTATCTTTGCCCTATACTGTGCCATTCTTTAACTAAGCACACCTGGAAGGTGCATTAGTCAGGATAATGTCATGGTAAGTTGCGGTAACAAGCAAGCCCTACCATCCCAATGACTTCACATAATGCAAATGAGTTCCTCCTTGTGGGATAGCACATGACTCTCATGGTCAGCTCTACCCAGAAAACTGGGCTTCTTCCACCTTGTGGCTCTGGCTTCTCTGGGTCCCTCACTTCTGGCAGTGTTGAGAAAATAGCAGGTGAGGACATATAAGGGATGAAGGATCTAAACTCAACTCAAAGAAGGTAGAGAAATGGGCAGGCATACAGGTGCCAAGGTGACTCAACCTGGTGTTTTCCAGAGGGCTTTTCATCTGCCGGCACCAACTCTTATCTATAAGTGCTCATAAAGAGCCCAATATGGTTGACCCTTCAGTCCAGATCTTTATCTCTAGGGCTCCAGGTTGAGAAAGTCTATGACTACTCTACCTCAAAGCTACAGTTCTCAGACAGTGCCTGTGGGTCTGAGAGATGCTGGAAAGATGCAAGCTTCAAGAAGCAAGCGCCTGCAGCAAACTCTAATTATGGGAAATGCATCCTGGTTCCTAAGGGAGGTCCAGTTACTGCCAGGAAAGCTGAGAAAAACAGAAAGAGAATTCACGTGACGCTTCAACTCAGAGGCCATGTTGCCTCCGAAGGCTTGTGTTTTGAACTTGATTCTTTCAAGATAAGTTTAAAGGGTGGAGACGGGGCTTATGGGAAAGATGTTCTGAAGGGAAGCTTGGCTTGCAGCCATCATGTGGTTTGGGGAAAATAAGTCTGGCAGGGTTGTCCTCAAGTCAGATAAAATGTGAAAAGAAACAGAGGCTTCCAAAAAGCAAGATAAAAAGCAAGGAAATGGGTGTGAGCCTCCAGGGTCTCCTGGTGGAATCTGAGAAGGGCCTGCGAGAGTGACATCTTGTCAGCAGAGAGGACTCATGTGTGGTAAAATCCATACATCCGCCTCTCCTCCTCCACATCTGTGAGACCCGGGCAGTTAGTTACATGGCAGTGTTAAAGAATATTTCTGAATCCTCATTCACCATCAATGATTGTGTACATCTACAGGATCACTGTTTTGTCTTGTTTTTCATCCTTATTTATTTGGCGCAGTGGGTGGTATGTCACAGCACATGTGAGGTCAGAGGACAACTTGCAGGAGTCGCAACTATGTGAGTTCCTTAGATTGAACCCAAGAGGACAACTTACAGGAGTCGGAACTATGTGAGTTCCTTGGATTGAACCCAAGCTATGAGGCTTGGGGATAAGAGCCTTTGCCCACTGAACCATTTCGTTGGCCCACATCTATAGGCTCTTTAGCCTGGCTAGTAAAAACCTGTCCATTACTCATTTGTATATGTGTTATATGTGTATGCATGTGTGTCTGTGAGTGTGTTTTACATCTGGGTGTGTAACAGAATCACAATATATGTCACAGGCTACCCTCACACAATCTCTCTGTATTTATTTCACAAATTCTGGGATTGGGAGCACATGCATGATAGAACCTGGTTATACTACCCATACTCTTAAGTCTCTCAAAGAGGTTATTTAACATTCTGACATTGTCTGTAACAGCTAGAGAGGAAAAAATTAATTAAAAATATTATCTGCCACTTGTCTGAAACTGTTAATAAAACTTGTACATTTCTTAACATAAAGTTAAATAACAAGCCAGGTGTGGTATCACATGCCTGTGATTTCATTACTTAGGAGCCTGAAGCAGGTGGATTGCCATGAGTTTGAGATTGACCTGGCCTATCAAGTGAAACCCTTCTCAAGACAAATACACAAAAGTCAAGTAATAATAATAATATCAGACAATAAGTCTATAGTAATAACCAGAGTTACTTTATTGTATCTTTCCCAATTTTATTTTTTTATATCTTCATAATTCTATTTATTAGACGACAGATCAAGTATAAGAAACAGCAAACCTCTGAATGTCAATGTCAGCCAACCTCACTCTTCAGATTCCATGCTAACTGTGCACACGCATGCATGTGCATACACCTCCAACTTCTTTCAGGATATCCGAGCCACCTGCCTTCTCCTCATGCCTCCCACCCTCAAAACTAAGATTCAAGCTCAGACTTTGCCATACCCAACCCATGCTCAAAAAACCCATTAATGTTGTTGGTTTCAAAATGACTGCTAAAAATTAAAAATAAATGGGCACCCTATTTCCCCAAATGACAGGAATAAAGTGCGCTTTAGAAACAATGAACTTACTGAGTTAATCACATAAAATATTTATACAAAAATGTAAGAGAGCTAGAGAGACAACCTTGAGGCAGTTAGCCAGTTATGGAAGTAAGCCGAGAAGCCACCCATCTCAATGTAAAATGGAATAATGTAGAGCCAGGCTTGGGGGCAGGCATCTGTTAACTCTAGTGCTCAACAGGCCGAGACAGGAGTATTCTGACTCCCAGGCTAGCCGCAGCTACATAGTAAGACTCTGTCAAGAGAGAGAGATGGGGTCAGAGGTACCTCAAACTTTAATTATGGAACGTAGCAGGGAGGACATGCATACAGTTGCCAGTTAATGAGCAGAAAGTCAATGAGTTGATTGAACAGGAGTTGATTCGCCACAAAAGTACTGTGAGAATCAGAGAGTCACAGAGGCCCTAGATGCAGAGCCCACATACTTGTACCTAGGAAAGACACGTCTTGGTGCTGTGGTTCTTTGATATACTGTATATCTATCTACCCTACCGTCTAGACTGCCTTACATCACCAGCAGTCAGATTTTAAGATTTTTCTTCTGACTCTGCAGATATCCTAAGTGTCACCAGAGCCACAAAACATGCTGGTCTACGCACCAACTATGTTTATTACCTTAAATTAATATCATTCTTCTAATGCTAGGCCCTGCTTCCTTTGTAAGCATACCAACCACATCTCTTATGAGCCTAACAGATCTCAGGCCATTGTGTACTCTTCAAGATCAACAGCACAGTAAGGGATAAATCCACCTAAGCAGATAGAATGTTGCTTAGCAACACATCAATCAACCTTCCTCTGAATGAGACTTGGGTCATTGTGACATCATCACATTCAAAGGTTGTTCTCATGCTACCACTGACTTCAGTGTCTGGGTAAGACAGTTACTGTATAGCAAGCCAGAAATAGGCTGTGGGCTAAAGGGATGGAAATAGCCAAGACCATTTCAACAGGCCACTGTATCTGAACTCTACCATAGACAGCTTCTTCAATGGCAGCAACACCCTTGCAGAGTAATGCTTTCCAGGTTTTTCCATATCTTCTTCCCTCACAGTGGCTGTTAGGTATGAAATACAGTGATAGCTCATGGTAAAATCAGTTTCCAAGAGGAGTTAACATGATACCTCTGTTAGGTAGACCCTTGTGCTTTCTCCAGTCTGACCCCCAACTCTATCTGGAATCTTGAGCACGAGAGTTCAGAATTTATGCAAAACCTGTAGAAGCATAAAAAAAATGTTATAAGGGCTACTATAGAGTCTCAGATAGGAATATGTCAGACAGTGAATAAAAATTAGCAGATGAGGGGGATGGTGAACACTATTAGCCCTGACACACACCGGAATACTACCGAACTGTAGAAATGCAGAAAATACTGTCTATGGCAACCATAGGAATAGAACAAGGTAATGTATGGAGTGAAACAATCCAGGCGTGGGGTGAAACAAGGCAGGCCTGGAGATACCAGCTGCACCTTTCACACTCATGAGCAAGCCGAAGAAGCTGATCTCACGGAAGTAAAGTAGAACATTCCCCAGTAGAGGCTTGGAAGGCTAGAGTCTAGAGAGGAGAGATGGAGCCAGGGTGGCTGATGTGTTGGGAGGGGAAGAATAATATAAGCGTCTACAGCACAGTAGGGAACTTTATCTTATAAGTAATTAAAGGAAAATAAAAACTGGGGAGCACATTGCTAAGTGTTTGAGCTGGGCAAGCCCATTATGTTGATTGGACTGTGACCCATTTGCATACTTATACTAAAGCTTCACACTACCTCCCCATAAACAGGAACAAATGGATGTCAATTAAAATACAGGCCATTGCAATAGAGAGATGGCTCAGCTGTTAAAGGCTAGGCTCACAACCAAAAAAAAAGTCCCATGGATTTGAGAGGGATATTGTAGGGGGTGGGAGGAGTTAGGGTAGGGAGAAGAAAGGTGGAAGTGATGTATATGCAGTATACTCTTGTATGAAATCCTCAAAAAGTATCATCCATGAATTAAAAAAAAATAGCTTTAGTTATGAGTCTAGAAGGATTCCAAGCCCTAGTTATACCAGATTGTCACATACAAACCTGTCTACTAACATTAAATACTTGGTCTCTTTAGAGAGACCTATTGAAGCATAACAGGTGTGTACAAAGATGGACAATGGACACTTGTAATGGTAACACATATATCAACACTGGTGAAACTGGCACTCCCTGGACGATGAACAACTCCATCAACTCCCCAAGTTTCCTTATACACATTTTTAGGCCTACCTCCTGACTCCTCTTACCTTCTATGAGCAACCTGTTTCTTTAATCTTCAGAATTTCCTAGTAATAAGTATGAAAGAAGCATGGATATGCTCTTTCTCTCTCTCTCTCTCTCTTGTGTGTGTGTGTGTGTGTGTGTGTGTGTATGCATATGTAGTGTGTATACATGTTCATGAAGGTATGTACCTATACATATGCTGGCTTCTTTCACTTAACATACTTGATTTGATTTTTATCTTTGTTTTAGCATATATCAGTCATTCATTCCTTGTCATTGTTGCTGTGTACTACTCCTCCTTTGAGTGGACCATGATTTACCTGCTTATATTTGAAAGACATTTGACTTATTCTCAGCTAGGGGCAGTTAGAAATAAAGTCCTTTAAATATTTATGTTAAAGTATTTGTATGGAAATACACCTTTGCTCTCGAGTACATGGGAATAGGCCATGCATCTGGTCCACTTCTGACTTTCTAAGTAACTGCCAAACCGCACCCCTGTCAGCAACATGTGAGTGTTCTGGTTTCTCTATATCCTTGTCACTTGTCAACACTTGGTGTAGTAAGGTTTTCCTTTAACTTTAACCATTCACATAGAGGGATGGAGTGACATTTTCTGAATTTCATTTGTGACTAGAGATGTTAAAATATCTTTTCATGTGATTTTTTTCATCACCCCAATTCTCTTTGGGGGGCAGGATGTGCACATGACTGTGGAGGCCAAAGGTCAATACTGTGTCTTCCTCAGTTGACTCTCTTTGTTTGTGAGAGAGTATCCCTCACTGCCCTGGGGCTCACTGACCCAGCAGGCTGGCCTACTGGACAGCATGCCCCAGTAATCTTCATGACTATGCCTCTCCAGGTCTAGATTATATGTGTATCCATGTCACTTTGCCCAGAATTTTGTACTTGGATACCAGGGATTCAAACTCAGGTCCTTGTGCTTGTGCAGCAAGCACGTTACCAACTGAGCCATCCCCACTCCCACAACCCACCCCTTGTGTTCTCTTATAAAATGTCTACTCAAGTATTTTCCTCATTTGAAGAGGATTGCTTTCTTATTACTGAGATTGAGTTTCTTATCCATCTTCACTTGGTCCAACTGATGTTTTGTGGTCTGTTTCTTCCAAAACTTGCTTTGCTTGTTTATTTTGTTAATGTCTTTAGAGTAACAAGTGTTTTATTGTGGGTGAAAATTTATTCATTAGTTTATTTTATGGATTGCGTATTTGATGCAAATACATTTTGTCTAACACAAAGTCACAGGTGTTTTCTCCCATAGTTTATAGTTTTAGGTTTTATGCTTATTGCTTGATATTTATATGATGAACGATATGGATTGAAGTCCATGCCTTCCTATGTGGGTAGTCTATTGTACTGACAGCTTTTGTTGAAAGGACTGTCTCTCCACTCAGTTTTACTTGCTCCTTTGTCAAGTCAGTTAACCATGTATGTGTGGGTGGCAACTCTATTGTACTAACCACTTGTCCATAAGGTCCTACACTCATGAAAAGTATGGTTTTGTGGGTCCTGACACTAAGTCATAGTATTCCTCTGAGTTCTTCTGTAAAGTATCGTGCTTTTAGCTTGTTGTGGTTTGTTTTTGTTAGTCTGGACTGTTTATATTTGCACATGAAGTAAAAACTAGTCTTTCAATTTCTGCCAAAAGATTGCATTAGGATTTTGTTTGGTTGTCATCTTACCAGTGTTGAGTCTTCTGGTTCTTGAATACATTGTGTGTCTCCATATCTTTCTTCTTCTATTTTTCTCTCTCTGGTATTTTTATGGTTTTTAGTGTATAAAGAACTCTTCATGTGCAGGAGTGATGCAGGCCTTTAATCTCAGCACTTGGGAGGGAGAGGCTGGTAGATCTCCCAGAGAACTCTTGAAAGCCCACAGTCTGGGAATGGAGAAAGAGAGAGGTGGGGGATGCGGGGAGAATCAGCTTCCTCCAGAGGAGCTGAAGGCCCAGACTCTTGGGCTTCCTTGAGCAGCACACTTCAGAGACAGGAAGGAGGGGACCATGGTACCTGTTTCCCCAGAGTTCTGAGTACAAAGAGGAAGATCAAGGTTGAGAGCTCAGGCACCTGGGTCCAATCCCAATTCTGACACATCTCATTCTTGGAAGATGTAATCTCTGTAAAACTCAAGTTTTCTGGTGAGCAGAACATCCCAGGAGCCCCTGGAAGGCCTCTGTGAAGATAAACTCAAGAGGCACTCAGAACCATTCCAGTCACAGAATAAGCAACTAATAAATATTAGCAGCAGCAGTTGATTTTCTTATCAATAGCACCTTAGAGTAAGAAAATAGACATAATGTTGACTTACTGAGCAGACTGAGCCACTCAGTGAACAGCTTCGGGTATGCTTCTCATTTGCCTTGGCCATTATGAGCTGACCAGAATTTTCTAGAAGGAAAACCTTTGGATTATGTGGGGCAGCCACTGAGGGAGCCTGCCATGATGGGCAAATTCCCATGTTTAGCTTCACAACTGGTTCCTTTATTTACTCAGCCATCTTGAGGTCTGGGCATCTGGAGGAGGCTGCTCTAATTATTTCCCCTCACTACTCCTGAAATCTAAAAGCCTGACTCCCTTAGACAATGACTGAACCCTAGAAACTGGTTCCAGAGGTCTCACTCGTGACATCAAGCAGGAGGAGCCAGAGGATTCCAGGACTGGCTACCTCTGACGGATGAGACCTTTTCTTGAATGATCTGGTCCCAAATATTTGCAGAAACAAGGTTAGAAACTGGGCTTAGCTGATCTGTCACTCAGAATTTCTCCAAAGCATTCTACAAAGCACAGACCCCCAACTCCCACCCCCACCCCCAAGCCCCTACCCTGTGTAGACCCAGTCAATGTCTTTGTTCTCAGAGAGAGCTGATAAAACATGTTCCTTTGGTAAGGAGTCTGCAGGAGTACAGGAATAAAGGCGTTTTCAGGAGTTGTAGTTCTTGTTGGAGAGGATGAAAGGACCTTTCTGTTGGTATCAGGCAGGATGACTGTTGAATTTCCCGTTGTGTGGTGCCCTTGCTTCTGAGCTCATGGTAGACGGAGTGATGAGCAGCCATCCATGGCAGTTTGTCAGCCATTTTCACCTCACACCATCAGCTTGCTCAGCAAGCATGTAAACAAGAGGACTGGGCTGGAGAAACACAAGAGGGAAAGAAAAGTTGTTTGGTCTGCTGTCTGGAGAAGTCCATCCCAGGCCAAAAGGAAAACCCAGCAAAAACAACAGGGAGTTCACGGCCCGCACTCACATCCATGATGCCTTCCTTAATGGTACTGGGGAGCTCTCCTAAGATGACAAGCCGCTGGCGCATCCTCTCTCTCCATCGTGACCTGAAAAGCTCCCATCTGTCTGGAAAGGATAGAAATGTCATCTGAGTCCATGAATCAGGGGTGAAGAAACTTCAGTTCTGCAGAAGGTCGACAGGTGCGAGTGTTTTGCAAATATTTGCTGTCATCTGGAAATCCATCATTGTATCTAATACCCAGAAAACAGAGGTAGGAGCAATTGAAGTTCAAGGCCAGTCTGGGTTCCACAGCAAGACACTATTTTTAAAAGGTGGGTGTGGGGTATATCTCCAATGATGTAACCTTTCAGGAAAAGCAAACTTTCTAAAGGACATACATTTCCATTACTTCAATAAAGCATATGGACAATCATTCTATTTATTTAAATGACTCAGTACAATGGCTATGGTGTAATAATTAATGGTAAGGCATCCACAGACCTAGCAGTGGTTTGTCCAAGCATTAAATGTTCCCTGATCATGGCCACTTTATTAAATGTCATTTTCAGATCTTACATAAACTCTGCAAGCTCCTCTGTATTCTCATTATGTATGGCCAACACTCTGCTTATAGCCCCAGACATGTCCATCTGTGATCTCTGCCTTCTAGCAATTGCCAGAGTGGACTAGAACAGTGGTTCTCAACTCTGGCAGTAAGATAAAATTCCCTAGGAATTATATGTGCCTGGATCATGTCTCCTGAGCTATGGCTCTACCAGTGTGGGTTATTGCCTGGACCCTCACATACCAAAACCTCCTTAGTTGTTTCTGTTGAGAAGTCCAGTCTGGGGACCACTGGAAATATGAAAATGATAACCTGTTAGAAATGTGCATAACATTAGGTGAACATGACCCTAGACTCTCCTGCAAAAAGGCTTAGCATATTAACCTCCTGGTGTGCGTTTAGACATCTTGGGTCTTATATTCTTCTTGCTACTTCAGGAACATGAGCTCAGGTTAGAGAGAGACAGGTGAATCAGTAGTTAGATGCTTCTGATTACAGGGCTCTGCCCAGCTTCAAATCTCGACTGTGGCACTTTCTGTGTGACTTTGAATGAGCGCCTTAACTTTTCTGTGCCTCAGCCTTATCAGGAAAGTGTAAAGTGTGGGAAGGATTCAGTGAGCCTGTGCAGAGCAGCATGTGACAGACTGTTAGTACTCCAGAGCCTGCAGGGAACTGGATTTTCTCAAGATGGTTAAGGTAGAGAGTCAGAGGTTGTATGGCACCCAGAGGTTAGCAACTGTAGGAAGCGGATTTTAATCTAGGTAAAAACAGGAAGAGGATTGTCAGTACTTAGGACAAGTGGGAGCTGGGCAGTTATAGCAACTGACACAGGTGAGGCCCAGCCAGGCACAAACCTGCCATCCCAGCTCTCAGGAGGCAGAAGCAAGAGGATGCTAATTTTAAGTCCAGCCTGCACTTTGTAAAGTATCATCTCAAAAATGATAGGGGGAGCTGGAGATGTTACTCACTGTGCACAAGGTGCTGAGTGCAATCTCCAACCAGCATCCCCTCTCTGTGTCACACACACACACACACACACACACACACACACACACACACACACAGTATAATTGAAAAGAGAGACAAGGACACAAGGCAGAGGGCAAATCCCTAACCTCTTTCCTTCCAGCCTCTCTGTGCTCCTGCTGGAGGCTGGCTCTGGCTGGCTACCCACAGAAGCCAAAGAGAACATGGAACCCACAAGCAGAGGGCAGAGGATGAAGCAGGTGGTGAAGAGGCAGATGGAAATCACCAGCACAGAGAACTGCATTTGTCGTCTCCCCCGAGCCTGAGAAATTCATTGGGAGCCAGCAAGGTTACATAGCGCCAGCTGTGGCACCCGAGACAGACTGGTTCCTCCTTTGTCCTCATTCCCCAAACTGTGATGGGCCAACGCTGCTGTGATGTGTTTTTATAAGTGCCCAAGCATATCCTGTCACCCCTGTGGACTAGCCCCTGCCCCTCTCTGTGCCTTCCTCCCGTGCTCCTCTTCCATCCTCCCTCTGAACATCTAAACACAGATGTCCTCTTCCCCCTGCCTCTCGAATCCTGCTTCCTGGAGCCTAGCTGGCAGCATCCTCTGTAATGTCTTCCCTTACCACTTTCCTGTCCCCAAATGCCTCCTCTCTTTTTTTCTCACTCATGAATGTTGACCTTTAGTACAATGGAGACTGTAGTTGTCCACGCTCTCACTCTCTACACAAGTAGCCATTCTTAGCTCCGCTCACATTAGCTCCACAAAACCTTCCGAGGTGCTTCAGCAACTGCCAAGGTCCGAGTGGTGTCAGCAGAAGCACAGGCTCTTCTGGTAGCTTCCAGTGTAGGTGCCATGGCCGGAGGTGGCTCTTGCCAAAGGTATCTAGGCCCTCAGCTAGCTCCCTTTAGGCTTTGCCACTGACTTTGTCTGCAGACAAACATCATCAACATTTAGGTTCCCCCCAGGGTCTCAGTACTTGTTCTGTGATGATGTGTGTGCTTGGTTAAGTCAGACCCTCTGCAATGAGTCTTTTTCCCTTTCCAACATTAAGGGTTTTCCAGATCCTACAACCACATATTCCCTTAGCAGACTTAAACTATTCGTCTTGGCTTTTTACTGAGATTCTCTCTAAGCCCTTTGGCCCCTCCTCCCAGCACACATTCGTTGTGCTTGGCCAATGGCCTTTACCCTGACCTGTTCTCCTTTGCATGTCTAGTGAGGGCTATGACAATACTTTCTTGGGGAAAGAATAGAAACCCACTCTTGGTGCCTTCCAGTACCATGTATTTAATGTCTACGTAGCATGAGAAACCTCCAGACAGAGCAAAATCTTGATGTTCAGTGAGCTGACATTTGGCAAGATTTTAACAAGTTCGCCAATCACACCCTGTAGCCTAAGCATTCAATCCATCCTTGTTCTCAAAGACTTGTTTTAAATTAGGAAAGGTTGGTAGGGCAGGAGGGGGAGAGGGGCCTTTATATTCTATATTATAAGGACCATTTATAGTCCATGTTGTAAGAGGAATATGCATGCCCATGTTACCAGTTCCTCAACACATCACAGTTAACAGTTTGGTTGTTCTGAGTTACTCTTCAGCCATGGAATAGATAGTACTTCCAAGGAGTGTCCAAGCCAGGACACCCAGGTTAAGGGAGGATTGATGAGAGCAACAGACATCATTCATCTCAGGAATGGTTGGCCACCTAGCCCAAAGGGCAAGACTGAGCTCCCGAATGACTGTCTTCATGTACTCTTCCCTGGATAATCATCTGTCTGGAGAGTTGGAGATGAGATGGGCTGCACTTTGCATGGGGTGTTAATCCACTGCCGTCTCAGGTCAAAGTTCTCTGAATAAAGGTACACCTTAAAGACTTGATTCTTCACAGGCATTTGTGGCCACAGCATAAGCATTCATATCCTGGTTACAGGAAGACAGTGTGTGATATCTTGAATGCTGCTTAAGTGGAACATTGATAATAACAAAATTGCATCATGATTCCAAAAAAAAAAAAAAAAAGAAAGAAAGAAAAAAGAATCCGTGACATTAGTGTTTTTCATGAATGAAGACCCATTTCTTACTCGAGTACTATAGACTTTTTGATGCATGTCTTTATCTCTATTTACATATGCCTAATTTAGGTTGCTAAGAGATGTCTCTCGCTTTCAAATTTTGTGTGTTGGCTGACATTCTGAATTCATGACAGTATTGCATGCATACAGAATATCAACCTATCTGTTGATAGCTACAGATGGATCTCGAGATGGCTTCTTAGGACTTGTGTGGCCTCTTCCTGTTGACACAGGTAGAAGTGGGGTTTGTACTTCTACCATCCAGTTGCCACTTCCTTCAATGTGGTATCTCAGCAAAACCAGCACCTTCCCCATGGGTCACTGCATCGATAGACAAGGAAAAACAAAGCTTAGTTTTGAGCAATCCTGCATGACTCCAAAGAATGTCTCAGCTCCCAGTTCATATAGATGAATGAAAATACAAGCAAACCATCAATTTGTTATGATAACACTTGCTCTTATATACCCAAGACTCCCTCTTTACATCTGTCCCAGCTACTGATGTTGGCTGCTGAGCTTGCTGCCAATAGTCTCCCCAGTGAGAAAAGAATATGTAGTGTATAGTCATGGTATAACATATGATGCTTTGAAATAACATCGAAGAACAGTTCAATAAAGTTAACTAAAGTACCCATTACCCTGAACTAGCACACTGTTCTTTTTGTCCACAGGACTCTCAACCTCTACTCTCTCAGAGATTTTTAGGAATATATTCCTTTACTGTTAACCATAGCCACCATGATGTACAAAAGAGATCCCTTAAGCTTGTTCATCTTGTCTACAGCTTTGGGTCCCTTTAGACACATCTCCTCACAAGGCACACCTACTCAGCATTTTTAAGTGCTACGTACAGAATGGCATTATGGGACTATTTGTTTTATTGTCATTGGCTTATTTGACTTAGTGTAAATTTCCCCAGTTTTGCCTATATCGTCCCAGATGACTGAGGAAATATTGAACGTTGAGTAGCAGTCTGGGTGATTATGTGTTGGTGTACGTGTGTGTTTTCACATCTTCATCAGCTCATTTATTGGCAGACGTACAGGTTATTTCCATATCTTTTCTATTGCAAACAGTGCAGTGGTGACGAGGCTACAGATAACTTATGACATGCTAAGTTCATTTCCTTTGGACAGATATTTAGTAGTAGGATTACTATGTCATAGGCCAGGTCCATTTTCAATTTTCTGAAGCATCTGCATTCCGTTTTTTGTTTGTTTGTTTGTTTGTTTTTGGGGGGGTTGTGTTTTTTTTGTTTGTTTTTGTTTGTTTTTGTTTGTTTTTTTCATAAGAGCTACACCAGCTTCCTTCCATCCAACCATGGACAACGATCCCTTTGTCTCCACATTCTCGCTGGCATTTGATGTTTGGGAAGTTGGGGGTCTGCCCGTCTGGACAGATGTGCTGTGGTTCTCCCTGTGCTGCAGTGGGCCTTGCTCAGCTCAGCACTACCTACTTGGAGCATGGTTCTTTAGAGTCAGTGGGCCCAAGAGGCAGGTGGACCGAGGCATGGATCAAGGAACTTATCAGTGAGAAATGAGAACTCCCAGGCATTCACCTCCAGAAGAGCAAGAAGCACATGTAAACAACCACAATTAAGTCAGCTTTACCCATAATTCCCCTGGCCTGTTGGAAGGACCCAGAGTATGTGATCCCTGCTGCATTAACCTTGTACCAAGGGCTGATGTCTGACTCGTGACTGGGACATTGTTTCTAAGTCTGAGTAAGACTCTAAGGGCCTAGCCTGTGTGACCCTTTAGAACAGATGCAGGGACACTCCCTGTCCATGGGGTTGGATGGATCAGGGGCCAGATCACCAGTCTGAAATCCTATCTGTGGTAATAAACCACCTTTATTACGCTTGTAGAACTTTGAGATGAGAATACGTGCAAACTTGATATGTTCCGGTGAAGCTCACAGCAAACAGCTACTTGCCTTCTAGCCTGGTTCCTGGGCTTCATGCTGAGTAGACTCCTGAGACTTAGCCTCAGTAGAACAGTTTTAAGAAAGTGGCCTGAACGAAAGAGCCCACAGTTGTCTCACTGTAGCATTTGGCTGAGCGGCACTAGTAGAAGGGGGTAGAGCAGCTCCAGATAGGGAAGGGTTGTTTGCGTGGGCAGCTCAGAAAGTTCTAGGGAGGAGAGACCCAGTTATACACAAAAGAACACAGAGCACTTCAGACTCGTGCTCACTCACCCTGGCACATGTGGAAAGGAGGCTGTTTGGGTGGATAGAGGTGTTTCCTAAAGAGCAAGCCCAGACCAAGGTGATGCTCCAAGGATGCAGGTGCCCTATGTGTTACTGGGTGTCCATTTCTGCCTCCAGTTGTGTAAACAATGCCTTAGGTAATGTGGATCTTGATAATATTGACTCAAAACCTTGAAATAAATGAAGTCATACTGAGTCACTGACAGGATGAACTCTGCCAGCTGGAAAGGGAGCACGGAGTTCAGCCCAGGGTGGGACGGTGTAAAGAGCAGTGCGAGGGAGTCAGCAAAGATATTGTCACAAGCCTTGGCCTCTGAGGCACTGTGTGTGTGTGTGTGTGTGTGTGTGTGTGTGTGTGTGTGTGTGTGGAATTTGTCACGATCCAGACTGCCCTTGCTGTAAGCAAACTTGATCCCTTTGTATGGACTTGTTTTGGTAAAAGCTAAGTAGAGAGGCACTATTTATTTATAACCATGTTTATCATTTTTAAGTAACCATTTTTTGGTGCTAGTTATCATAATGTTTAATGTTTTTATTATTGGCTGACCATTTTAGAAAAAAAGTTTCACTACGTAGTCTAGGCTGGCCTAGAGCTCACTATGTAAGATCAAGGTAGTGATCTTCCTGGGATTATAAGTATGTGCCATGTATGTACACACACACACACACACACACACACACACACACACACACATATATCTATATATAGAGAGAGAAAGATATATCTTGATATATATATATATATATATATATATATATATATCTTTCAAGAATGTATCTGTTAGTGCTGAGCATGGTGGCTCTCACTTAGAATACCAGCATCAGAAATTTGAGACAATCTTCAACTATCTAGCAATTGTGAGATTAGCCTAAGGATTAACTGTCTCAAAAAATCTAAAATTAAAAAGAAAAATTAAAAAACAAAAATACATCTGTTAGGTTTAAGTACACAACAATATGGAGGTAGATAATCATATACCTGGGTAAGTCTCAATATCACAAACCTTCCCACATAGCTCTGCCTTGTCCTACCCTGTCTACCTTCAATGAACCAGGTTAATGAGGCACAGTTAAACGATAGACTCTTTTTCTTCCCATAGGCTGTCACAAAGCCCATGGTTCCTTTGAAGATCTGCTAATAATCTATAAAAACAAATGGAGCCTATTGGCCAACATTCTCCAGACCCTACTGCTATAAGGAGGCAGGCTCAGGCATGCACAGGCCAACGATTTCAGGGTCCAGAGAGAAGCAATCAGTTGAACCTGGAGAGAAGGAAAAAGCAAGCAGGCAGTTACAAGGGACTAAAAGGAGTTCAAACAATCCAGTGTGTATATGGGATGAACTTCTGTTCTTTGCACCCTTGAGGGAGTGTGCATTGAAGTATGACCAGAATGAAGCCAGTAACAGGAAGGGGACCTCCCAGGGCAGCTCCCAGCTATTCTTTCTTGAACACAGAGACTCCTCTGTGGTCTCACTTTTTTGGCTCTGAACCTTGGTCACATATTTCAAGGGGCTGTGTAAGCCAAGGACAGTGAAGAGGGCAGCAAGAAACCAATCAACCTGATGTTAGGGAGGAAAGAAAGACATGCCTGCTGCTATTCATGAAAAAAAATGGGGCTTCCTCTTTTTTTCTACTTAATGACCTTGAAGTAAATTCATCAGGCACAGCTTACCTAGTCTAACAAGAGAGGAAACCCTCACTGCAAATCCAGACCAGTGCAGCTGTGCACATAGCAAGAGACAAGACATAGCACAAGCCTCGCAAAAGGAGGAAACAGTTGTTCATTGCTTCTGGAGGTTTTGAGAGCAGAGAGCCTATGACATTGCATCGTCCACTCAGCCTGTCCTTTCCTAGGAGAAACACTGACAGGTGAAAGAAGCGTGCGATTAAAGAATGGCTTGGTGGCACAGACCTTTATTTAATCTCGGTGGAGACTGGGAAGGCCAGAGGATCAGTAAGAAACACAACAGGCAAGGTTAGCCTGGCATCTATGAGATGCCATCTTTTAAAAGTAAAACGATTTATCAATGGAGGCAAATAGCAAGATCAATTTGTTTTCACCACATAACAAGTTCTTTGAGACATGGAAATCCTGACTTTTCAGCTTAGACAAAAGAAAGGCAAACCCCTCCCCACCTTCATCCCCCACCCCCGGGCTTGGCAGGCTAGCTCTGCTATGGCCTGGCATGTGAAAGGACAGTTGACTACTGTCCTGGGACCACCAAGGAGGAGCTTGGGAAAATATATCAATATATAACAACCAAGGGCAAAGCTGTGTCCTGCGGCCCGTGGCCGTTTCTCAATACTCCAGCCAGGTTTACAGAGCAGCGGCACGAACGCAGAACTGTGGGATACAGTCATTCTTCAACTATGTGTGTATTTATTATCCCCTTACCAACAACAGCTGGGGAAATAGCTGGGTGACACGGGGTGGGTGGGTGTGGGGAGTTGAGCTGAGCTGGCCAGGGAGGCCAGCCTCTAGGATAAAGACTTACAGTGTCCTTGATGAGCTGGGCTTCAGCCCCAGCCACCTGTAACTATTTAGGCAGGACAATGACTCTGCTTTTCACAGAGACAGGAGGGATGGACTCACTACCAAGTCAGTTATCCTGCAACTTAGCAGCCTTATGCCTTAGTTTGCCAAGTACTGTGATGAGGTCCATGGATCACCATGCGTAGCTAGGCTAAGGACTTTCTACCTTTATACTTTCAAGTCTTACATTGATTGATTCACTCTCAGAATGCCCCCTTCTGCAGATTCAACTTTGAACCTCTTAGAATGCGCCTTCTCCTCTTGGAGCCTTGTCCTCCAAGAGGTAAACGGCTCTGCCTAAAGCTGGTCACTGCTAAGAACATCCTCAGCCATGGTCTCCAAACCTTCTGCAGCAGAGACAGACCCACCCTGAGTAGGTTTCTCTGCCCTACTGAAGCAGGGAAAGCACATGAGTAAAGGGATCTGAGCTCTTGAGATTGTGCCCACTGAAGGCAGTGCTCTGGTGTCATCTATCCACAGCTAGCCTTTGTGTTGCCATTCTTGTTTGGAACACCCAGCCTCCCACCCTGATACCCACCCATTCCTTTCTCTAGTCTTCTAATTTCTCTGCTTCCTGCTTAAAGTATTGCCTTCCTCCTTTGGGTTTTGAAGCATCTCTAGGGACATAAATCATAGTGAGGTCGGCAACCTGAAGGGTGAATGGTCTCCATCCCGGTGCCTCACTGATTACATGAATGTTCCTCATGACAACGTTGAACGTCTGTTTCCTGGCCTGCCAGCTTCCACACACAGACATACTCTGGAAAAGGGTCCCTTGTAGACTACCCCTGCTGAAATTAAATCCCCCACAGTTTCTTTACTTCAGAGTTCTGTCACTGGAGGCCCATAAGACAAGTAGGTTCCTCGGAGGTCTCAGCTATGCTGAACATGTCTACTTGTTTGGTTTAGGTAGGTAAGTGTGGCTATCATTCCTGGGAAGGGAAGATATGCTGGGAAGTATTGGATCACTGGGGGCTCTTTGAAAAGTCAGAACAGTGTGGTAGTACCTGAGAATCCCCAACACGAAGAGAGGAGAAGGACTTGGAGATACTGTGGATTTAGCTCCTGTAGGTCAGTCAGTCACTACTTACTATTTTGTAATCAAAGCCACTGCAGTTGGCTTGGTTTCTCGGTTGAAGTTGGCAAGTTGCTAGAAGAACTTTATGCAAACCCTTTCTTTTTTTGGTCGGGCTCTGCCTTCTCTTTTGTTTATCAATAAGGGATATTTATTTCTTAGGCCTTATTCTTCAGCGGAAGTTAAGAGATTATTCTTAGAAAGTCCCTAGGGGAAAAAACGAGTCACTGTGAGTTAGCGCACTCTCAGAACATAAACTGGCACAAACCAGCCAGAGAGGAAGCCATGCTACCATCACAAACTGGGCTTCTCTCTGAGAATAGGACAGAACACAAAACAAACGAAAGGGAACTCATTCTCTTTCTTGCTCCTTTTCCCCAAATTCCCAGCAGTTCTCCGAAGAGCCTGCAGCATCCAAGAGAGAAGTAGAGCTGTTTACGTTCCTAATAGCAGTAAGAACGACCTATTGCCTGCTTGACCAGAATCCAGATTAGAGTTGTGATAATACAAACTCCATAGTAGGTCAATTGCAGAGATCAAAAGTCAACTCTATAACACTGCCACTGACATTCCAGCCCCCAAATTCTTGTGTGTGTGTATCTGTGTTCGTTCATATTAACACATGAACAGATGTGTGCATGCAGAGACCAGGGCTCAACATTGAATGCGCTCCTTAATTACCTCCCATCTTATTAAGCACGGACTCTCACTGAACCTGGAGTTCACTGATTCAGCTAGATTTGCGGCCCAGCAAGCCCCAGGGATCCTCCTGTCTCTGCCTCCCCAACTCTGAAATTACAGGTGCACATAGCCACACCAAAGTTTTATGTGGGTGCTTTATGTCACACTGAGGACCTCATGGCTATGTGGCAAGCCATCTCTCTCAATCTCACCTAGAGCATATTCTCCCTACATTCACTGAATTCATTAAAATCAAGGTGCTTGGACCTGTTGCTACACATTTTAAAGCTAGACGAAATCAGCACTTTTGTATGAGAAATGCTTTTGGAAACCCCAGCCTTTCTTTCTAAATTCAAATATCCCAATTCTTCAATCTTCGACTTTCCTTACATTTCTTATAAACAAAGTCTCTCCTTCCAGTTTCGAGAAGATTAGATTTTCTCTGGAACCAGATTAAAGCCCAAGATAAGCTATAATGCTCCCTTTTCGGTCAGCTGAAATAAATATAACTTTATTGCTTTTCTTCAAGCACTGGCAAATTCTTTATTGTCTTCAAGAGCCAATAACTTGAGCTCACTATTGTTTGAGGTTTTATTAATAAATGACTTTTTATGAGTATAGTGATTCTGACTGGTGTTTATAGGTCCAGAGTTCAGATCCCAGAACCCATGTTAACTATAAAATGCATGGTGGCCTGACAGCCTGCCTGTGATCTGAGCCTTAGAAAGCACAGAAGATCTATAGAACAAGCTAGCTGGAGATACTAGCCATTTCAGACACACACACACACACAGAGAGAGAGAGAGAGAGAGAGAGAGAGAGAGAGAGAGAGAGAGAGAGAGAGAGAGAGACGGAGGGAGGGAGGGAGGAAGGGAGACATGGAAAAAGGCAAAAAAAATGTACTGATTCTATTGTTTGTTTTCATTGTCATATTTAGGATGTTGTAGTGGCTACCAGATTAAAAATCAGGGAATTCTTCATTATAAATTAACTGTGTCTGGTGGTTTGAAAGAGAATGGCCTCCCTCCCATAGGCTCATATATTTGAATGCTAGCTCCCCAGTTAGAAAGATTAGGAGTTATGGCTTTGTTGGAGGAAGTACATCATTAAGGGTGAGTGTCGAGGCTCCAAAAGCCCATGCCATTCCCAGCAATCTCTCTTTGCCACATGCTTGTTGGTCAGATGTAAGCTATCATCTACTGCTCCAACAGCATACCTCCCTGCTGCCGTGTCCCTGCCATGATGCTCATGGACTCACTGTCTGAAACTGTAAGTGCCCAGTAAATGCTTTTTTCTATAAATTGCCTTGACCATAGTGCTTTGTCATGGCAATGGAAGAACAACCAAGATTGTGTGATGTAAATCATATTTCATTAGGCAAAATATCAATCCATAGAAGATTGCTGGATAAGCTATTGAAAACAAATGAAAGAGAATGACCGTGAGAGTCAGGCATAACCAGCATGTTTCTCCTGGAAAGTAGTTATATTCTAGGAGCTGGCGCTTTGCTTTGAAATCTCAGAAACATGGTCATCTCTGTGTCTGGGGTAGTATCACCATCTTCTACTGAAACCATTTCTCACCCACATAGCTAAGTCTAGCCTCAAATTCCTAATCTTCCTCTGTCAGCCTCCCACATGCTGAAATTATTGAAATGCCACAGCCAGGCAGAAAAGCACTTTAAAGACGTGTGAGGTGTATTTTCTCCATGTGCATGGGGAAGCCTTAGGATGCTGTGGCAGTTTGAATAGGAATGGTCCCCATACATTCTTCTCTTTGAATGATTGGCTCATAGGGAATGACGCTATTAAGGGGTGTGGCTTTTTTAGAGTAGGTGTGGCCTTGTTGGTGGAAGTGTGTCACTGTGGGGGTGGGTTCTAAGGGCTCAAATGCTCAAGCTCCACCCAATGTGGCACACAGTCTCCTTCTGCTGCCTTTGGATCAAGATGTAGAACTCTAAGCTCCTTCACCATGTCTGCCTGCATGCAGCTATGCTTCCTGCCATGACAAGAGTGAACTAAACCTTTGAAACTGTAAGGCAGCCTCAATTAAATGTTTTCCTATTTAAGAGGTGTCGTGGTCATGGTGTCTCTTCACAGCAATAAAACCCTAACTAAGACAATGTGTAGAACCTGATCTGAAGACAGATATTTTGGCTGATTACAAACAGCAGTGCTGAGTAAGAGAATGGTTGTTCCCTTCCTCCTTGATGTTCTACACACTATAATGCAAGGATCATATCACAAGAGGCATTTTGCATGACACTCCTTTTCACCAATAAAATGCTATTCAGGAATGGCATATGAATGATAGCTGAAGTCATTGTTGTTAAGATTATAAAATACCTGTTTCAAATATTATCAATATTTTTTGCATCTTTTGTATTAAACTGATATTTCTTCCTGTGCTGAACCAGTCATGAGGATGTTGAAATGAATCCAAATCCGAGATAATATGGAGAAGGGTTATCTTGATAGAGTAAATGCTGGAAATCAACACAAGGCGGATGAATTAGACCATGTTGCAGAACATTAATCTTTTAGGGTCATAAAGGTGGGCTAAGGAGACTTGGGGAACAGCTAAGTTCCATCAGGCTGCTATTCTCAACTCTTTGCAGTTATAGTCACCCTCTGTTCATGGGGGTTTGGTTCCAGGGCCCATGAGAATGCTAACTCTGTACTATCCAATGGGTTGACCATCCTACCATGAACATCCTCACTCCAAGTTTATTCTCATGCCAGATGTTACCATTGTCAGCCCTTTGGAGACAGAACCATACAAGTTTGTCTCTCTGACCCACCATAAGCTCAAGGAGAACTAATACTGTATAAAACTGAGCTCAACTTGAAATGGTCTGAGCTTGCTAAAGGGTGAAACCTAGGATGCCTGAGGTGTCCCCTTTGACTACCTTCTTAAGTTCAATGAACACTTATGGAATATGTTTAAAATCAACTTTACTATAAGCCATATATACATATGTATATATGTATATATGGCTTATAGTAAATAGTATATATTATATACTATATAATACTATATAATACTATATAATACTATATAATACTATATATAATACTATATAATGTTATATAGTATTATAATATATATTATAATACTATAATTTTTATATATACTATGTATAAATAGTATATATAGTATATATATGTATATCAATAAATTAATTTATTTACATCCCAAATGCTGCCCCCTCCCAGTCCCCCTCACACAATCCCTTTCTCCCACCCCCTCCCTTTCCTCTGAGAGGGTAGGGCTTCCCTGGGTATTCTCCCACCCTGACACATCAAGTCTCTGCCAGATTAGGCACATCCTCTTCCACTGAGGCCAACAAGGCAGCCTTGTTGGGGAACAGATACCACGTTTAGGCTACAGCTTTAGGGATAGCCTCTGCTTCAGTTGTTGGAGATCCATATGGAGTCTAAGCTGCATGTCTGCTATGTATGTGCTGGGGGCCTCGTGTGTTCTTTGGTTGGTCAGGGGTCCAGGTTAGTTGACTCTGTTGGTCCTCCTGTGCAGTTCCCATCCTCTTCAGAGCCTTCAGTCCTTCTCCCAATTCTTCTATAACAGTTCCCAACCTCTGTCCAATGGTTGGCTGTGGGTGTCTGCATCTGTTTCAGTCAGCTATTGTGTAGAGCTTCTCGGAGCACAGTTATGCTAGGCTCCTGTCTGCAAGCATCACAGAGTATCACTAATAATGTCAGGGATTGGTGCTGGGCCAGTTATTGGTTGACCATTCTTTCAGTCTCTGCTCCATCTTTGTTCCTGCATTTCTTTTAGACAGGATAAATTTTGGGTCAAAAGTTTTGTGGGTAGATTGGTGTCCTTATCCTTCGACTGAGGGTCCTGCCTGTCTACAGGAGGCGGCCTCTTCAGGTCCCATATTCCCACTGTTAGGCATCTCCACTAAGGTCACCCACATTGACTCCAGGGACCCTCCACAATCTCAGGTCTCTGGGACTTCCTAGAGATTCCACCTACCTCTGAGATTTCTATTCTTTCTCCTGGCCCTTGGGGCCTCTCTCCTCATATCTGATTCTGCCCTCCCTATTATCCCCTCCTCTCTGTTACACACTTCTCGTCCTCCTCTTGCCTCTATGACTGTTTTTTCCCGTTTTACGTGTGATTCAAGTGTCCTCGCTTCCTTCTTGTTTACTTTGAGTCTGTGGGCTGTATCATGGATATTCTGTACTTTATGGCTATTATTTACTTAGCAGTGAGCACATACCATGCATGTCCTTTTGGGTCTGGGTTACCTTACTCAGATGTTATTTTTCTAGTTTCATCCATCTGCCTGCAAAATTCATGATATCCTTGTTTTTAATAACTGAATAGCATTGCACTGTGTAAATGAACCACATTTTCTGTATCAGTTCTTCAGTTGAGGGGTATCTGGATTGTTTCCAGCTTCTGACTATTATAAATAAGGCTGCTACAAGCATAGTGGAGCATGTTTCCTTGTGGCTTGGTGGAGCATCTTTTGGGTATATGCCCAGGAGCTAGTAAAGCTGGGTCTTTAGGTAGAACTATTTCCAACTTTCTGAGAAACTGCCGGAGTGATTTCCAGAGTAGCTGTACAAGTTAGCAAACCCACCAGCAATTGAGAGTGTTACCTTTTTTCCACATCCCCACCAGCATGCACTGTTACCCGAATTTTTTTCTTAACCATTCTGATTTGTATAAGGTGGAATCTCAGGGTTGTTTTGATTTGTATTTCCCTGGTGACTAACGATGTTGAGCATTTCTTTAAGTGCTTCCTGGTCATTTGAGAGTCCTCTGTTAAGAATTCTCTGTTTAACTCTGTACCCCATTTTTAATTGGTTTTGTGGATCCTAACTTCTTGAATTCTTTATATATTTTGCATATTAGCCCTCTGTGAAATGTAGTATTAGTGAAGACCTTTTCCCAGTCTGTAAGCTGCCATTTTTGTCCTATTGCTTATGTCCTTTGCCTTTCAGAAGCTTTTCAGTTTCATGCAGTCTCATTTATCAACTGGTGACCTTAGAATCTGAGACACTGGTGTTCTGTTCAGGAAATTGTCTCCTGTACCAATGCATTCAGGGCTATTTCCCACTTTTTCTTCCATCACATTTAGTATATTCTGTTTTATACTGAAGTCCTTGATCCACTTGGACTTGAGTTTTGTGCAGGGTGATAAATATGGATATATTTTACATTCTTCTACATGTAGACATCCAGTTAGACCAGCACAAATAGTTGAAAATTCTTTCTTTTTTCTATTGTATGGTTTTGGTTTCTTTGTTAAAAATCAAGTGTTCATAGGTGTGTGGGTTTATTTCTGGGTCTCCGATTATATTCCAATAATCAACTTGTCTGTTTCTAAACCAATACCATGTAGTTTTTATCACTATTGCTCTGTAGTATAGCTCGAGGTTAAGGATGGTGATTCCTCTAGAAGTTCTTTTATTGTTCAGGATTATTTTGGCTATCTTGCGGTTGTTTGTTTGTTTAATATAAAGTTGAGGATTCCTCTTTCAAGGTCTGTAAAAAAATGTGTTGGAATTTTGGTGGGGATTGCATTGAATCTGTAGATTGCTTTTGGTAAGATGGCTATTTTCACTATGTTAAACCTACTGATCCATGAGCATAGGAGGTCTTTCTATCTTAGGATATCTTCTTCAGTTTCCTTCTTCAGGGGTTTGAAGTTCCTGTAATACAGGTCTTTCACATGCTTGTTTAGAGTTACACCAAGATATTTTATATTATTTGTGGCTAACATAAGGAGTGTTGTTTCCCTAATTTCTTTCTCTGCCCGTTTAACATTTGTATAAAGGAGGGATATTGCTTGTCTCTTTGATTTAATTTTATATCCAGCCACATTGCTGAAGTTGTTTATTGGGAGTTTCAGGAGTTCTCTGGTGGAATTTTGGGGACCGGTTATGTATATCACTCCAAAATAATGATACTTTGACTTCCTGCTTTCCAATATGTATCCCTTTGATCTCCTTTTGTTGTCTTATTGCTCTAGCTAGAATTTCAAGTACTGTACTGACTAGATAGGGAGAGAGTGGGCAGCCTTGTCTTGTGGTTTGCAAGAATTTTATTGAGTATTTTTTAATGTCAATGGGCTGAAGATCTCTTCTTTGTTGAATCTTTGGGTGGTTTAGGTATCAGGATAACTGTGGGCTCATAGAATGAATTAGGTACTGTTCCTTCTCCTTTTATTCTGTGGAATAGTTTGAGGAGTGTTGGTATTAGGTCTTCTTTGAAAGTCTCGTAGGATTCTGTAGGATTCTGCACTAAAATCATCTGGTCCTGGGCTTTTTTTGGTTGGGAGATTTTAATGACTGCTTCTATCTCCTTAGGTGTTATAGAACTGTTTAAATAGTTTACCTGATCTTGATTTAACATTAGTAATTGATGTCTGTCTAGAAAATGATTCATTTTGTGTAGATTTTCCAGCTTTGTAGAATACAGGCTTTTGAAGTAAAATCTTACTTTTTTTTTAATTTCTTCAGTGTCTGTTGCTATGTCTCCCTTTTCATTTCTAATTTTGTTAATTTGGATCCTGACTCTGCCTTTTAGTTAGTTTGGTTAAGGATTTGTCTATCTTGTTGATATTTTTTCAAAGAAACAGCTCCCGGTTTTGTTGATTCTTTATATTGTTCTCTTTGTTTCTAGTTGATTGATTTTAGCTCTGAGTTTGACTATTTCCTCCTGTCTACTCCTCTTGGGTGTGTTTGCTTCTTTTTGTTCTAGAGCTTTCAGGTATGCTGTTAAATTGCTAGTATGGGGCCTCTCCAATTTCTTTGTGAAGGCTGTAATCAGCATAGCACAGCCCTAGAAGCTCAGTTTTCTCCTTCAGTACTTAGGGATTCTGTGTTCCTTTACTACCATTTTTAAATAATACAAATTATCTAAACCACATTCAATAAACCAAAGTATAAAATCCTAAGACATACTTGGGTTTTACTTTGAGAATTTCATTCATGTGCTCAAGGAAAGGATAGCTTCTTATATTTGGAAGTATTTTGACCTTGTCAGAGAGTCAGGCCAAGAATTCAACCCTGTTTAATATGCACACAGGACACTTGCTCTTTACAGGATTAAATGGGGTGATGTGTCACAAGCCATCCTCAGGCTTAGTTCTCTTTAAGAGGACTGTCTGCAGGGAGACAGAGCAGAATGACTGTAGCTGAGATGCAGTCACAGATGTCAAGGGATACTGCTTTCAGAAAGAGCAGCTGAAGGGAGAACCTAAAAATGCTGGAATTTTCACATGGAATCCATTGGAAGTCATAAACCGGGCAAGGAATCCCACCACGTATAGGCTTTCTTGGAACAGATGACTATAAAATTTGTTAGGCTGACAGCAAGATCTCTTTTTGAGTACAGCCATTCTTTTGTATCTGGGGTTCCCCTGCTGACTCAAAGTGCTGTGTGGTCCTTAAGTGAACAAAGATAAAGGTAAAGACCATTTCCTACACACGTGCCAACCAGATCCAGTCTTCCTGCATTAACTTACTGATTAATGGCTGGGCATCCTTGGCCACTTGGAAATGAGATCAGAGACCCCCTTCAGTCAAGGTTACTCAAGTTATCACTGGAAACAATTACCCTTGGTTGGATTTATACAGCTGGTTACAACTTCATTCTCTGTCCTTTCCTGATATCCCAAATTGGTTCATCTTTTGAGAGCCTAATTAGAAGCCAATATAAAATGTTGAATAATAAATATACTTGGGTGATGGATGGAGGATTGCTACAAATTTAAGCTCAGCCCTGCCACAAAGTAAGTTCAAGGCTAGACTGATACACATAGCAAAGCTCTGTCTATTAACAAACTAGCAACCACACACATTCCTAGAGGCCAAAACACAAAACAAAACAAAAACACTAACTCTAAAAGAGCTTTCACATCTAAAATGTAATCTTCTCCTCTAGGCTCAAACTAATGAATAGACTTATCATCTGTGTTAATAGGTTCTTTTTTTTTTTT
>NW_022196913.1:45689665-45722353 GCF_008632895.1 Mastomys coucha | reverse complement strand
GGGTGGAGTTCCTTGATATCACCATGCTTAGTTAAATTCAGTTCTTTGTCTCAGGCTAGCCTGAACTTGAAGGACTAATATCTCCATACAGCTCAAGAAAGTAACAAGTGATCTCCAGCTAGATGCTTTTCTTATCACTGTGCTAGGATAATGGAAGAAAGAAATGATATATATGGCTCATGGTTTCAGAGAGAACTCCTGGATACAGGGACCTCACTCAGAACATGTCTTCCAACTGTTGGCATAGAATATTCTCATTGACACACAAAGAAACACAGAAACAAAAGGAAAGAAAGTAACCTGGCTAGGCAATTTATTTTGGTAAAAAAAAGGATTACTACAACCCAAACTAAACTAGCAAGCAGCACATATGGCCGAGGTATCCCCTGTCATTTATCCCTAACTCAGAGTAGATCTTGGCTACTCCTCATTGGCTGAGGTTCAACTTCACAGTCTATTCCTGATTGGATAATTTGGAAAGCAGCACAAAGGAGATGAAGAAAGAGGAGACTGCTCTGAGCCACCAAGTTTGGAGAAGGCAGCCAGGCCTTGCATAAACAAAAGTTGGGAAAGATTTAAAGATTACATTACATAAGAGTTTTATAAGGCTGGGGAGATTTATGGAATATTTGTCCTTGGGCTAGCCACTTTTGATACATAAAAAATGAACATTCATAATTAATACTCCTTAGAAACTTCTTGACAGACACGCCTAGAGATGGATGAAAAATAAAACCTTCCTGATCTAGCCAGCTGATATTAACTGTTCACACTCTTCCCTCAAAAGGGAAAATATTTATGTAAAACATAAATTTTGAGAGGTTTTTTTTTTTAATTTTACCTTTGAAACAGATTCTTCTTTTATACCCCAAGCTTGCCTCTACCATGGAATTCTTATTCCACCCCAGTCTTGGGGTCACAGGTGTGTGCCTTCATGATCCATCAGTTATATGAGGTTTGTTTGTTTGTTTTGTATTTAGTTTTATGAAACAAAGTCTTGCACTGTAGCTCAGACTGGCCAAGAACTCACTATCAATTCTAGGCAGAGATTACACTCACAGAAATCCTCCTGCCTCCACCTCTTGAGTGTTAGGATTGGTTAGCTTGGACCACCAAGCCTAGTGGGTCATTGTAGTTATCAATGCTTGTCTTAGTTACTTCTTTTATTACCGTAATAAGACATCATGACCAAGCCACCTCATAAAAGAAAGCATTTAATCTGGGGCTCATGGTTCCAGAGAGTAGTAGAGACCATAAGCATCATGGTGAGGAGCAATAGGTGAGAGCTTACATCTGACCTATAAGCATGAGACAGAAAGACAGACAGACAGACAGACAGACAGACAGACAGACAGACAGAGAACTAACTGGGAATGTCATAAGCTTTTGAAATCTCAAAGTCTACCTCCAGTGACATACCTCCACCAACAAGGCCACATCTACTAGTCTTTCCCAACTTGGGACATAGCATTCAAATATATGAACCTATGGAGTCAATGTAATGATATTGGCTATTAGAAACATCCTAAATTAAATAAGCATTGACTGCTGCTCACCTATAGGTCATCACAGCTGAGCTGCATGATGCACACAGGATGTCACTCATTTCCTTTCCTCTCTTGGTTGGTCATCTTTTAAATGTGGATTACTATTATGTAAGCTCTCCTGGAATTCACTACATAGACCGGGCTGGTCCCAAACTTCTGCCTCCTGAGTGTGGGCATGAAGGATCCAGTGTTGTTGGGTCCTTTTAAAAAAGAGCTGCTGTTATCTTTGGTAAGAATCACAAGAGAAGACAGACCATGAAAGAAAAAGAAATTCAAAGTCAAAATTTGACATACAGTTTTCTAGTGAATTGCATACCAATTGCTGACAAGCAAACCATTCAAGTCAAATCACCCTGGTTTGGGAACTGTTTGTCTATATGTACATGCAACCCTTGCATCTTTTTCTTTAGCTGCATTGCCCACAGTCCTTTGGTGTTGATTCCATTTTAAGTGACTATGGTCTTGAATTCTTTATTTTGACTTTGTTTCTAACTCACTCCAATTGTTTTTCAAGACACAGTATTGACAATTAAGACCCACTGACACTACTTCATGAGCTGTTGAACTTTGATAATAACAGCCTATGCTTTTCTTACAAATCAGAAGGAGATCAAATTCCTGGCAACCATGTCGGTTCTCAGGCTCTAATGGACCCTGTTCTACCACACTGTAACTGGGTGTAGCTGTCACCTCAGTCTAGAGATGCTCAGAGAACCTTCTGGGCATGGATTCCAATTTAGACTATACTACTCATTAGGTATATGGTTGTGGGGAAATTTTTTTTAACTCCAATGTGCCTCAGTGTCCTTAAAACAGGCACAAGTTAGTACCATCTTAGTGGAGTCAAATCATGTAATTGAACAAAGTCATATAAACTTAATGCCTTTGTCAGGATCAGTGTGATAGTATCCCATTATATTATATAGCCTAGTGATACCATAAACACCTTAGTTTGTGTGTATGTTCCCTGCATGGTTCCTTTGATGGTTAAATCACCCAATGATATATTCTTAGAATGTGTCCGCACACTGATTCATAACTGTGCTATCAAAGTTTATACCTTTACCTTACACTTACTTTTGGTATTTTTTAATCCTGACTTTCATCCTAGACATAAAATATATTAATAGAGTTTCTGATACATGCTTTATATTAAAACATTACAGAATACCTCCTTGTATAGAGAGTTACTCTAAGGTGCAGTTTTGGCATAATCTAAAAAAAAAAAAAAATGACAGCTACTAAGCAATAGAGTCTGTTCATGCAGTGTGAATGCAGTCAAAATTTAGGCTGATGAGAGTGCATGAGAGTAAATAGGATGGTGTTTCTTGAAAAATGTGGAGATTTTCCTGCCTAGAAGGAAATGATTCTAGTCCTAGCAGAGCGATAGAATCATGATATAATAAACTCCTAGTTATTTTATAAGTGCACTTTTTAGAATGAGTGAGAATATTAAGAACACAAAGAAGGCATTCTCTAGTATAGATTATGATCCTCGGGGTCCCTCATGGGTAGAGAGAAACTGTGGCGCACTAAGTCAGAGTAGGAATAGAAATAGGGAGATGTGGCCCCCCAGGACAAAGGCAGGAATTCGGGGTACTTTGTCTTCTCCATTGATGTTAGAGTAGGAAGAAGGAGGTGGAAGGTACCAGAGTCCCCTGGGGTGTGGAAGGAAGGGATTTGGTCTGTTGCTGGTTTTTGTTTTGTGTGTGTGCACACGCACGTGAGGCGGGGGGGGGGGGGGGGGGGGGGGGGGGGGGTGACTCGGAGGAATGTAAACTGTGGCATGGCCTCATTTCTGGTGTCCTGGTCCAGCCTGTCACCTCATCTCTAGATACAGACTATATAAGATGGGCTACTTTCCATCATGAGTAAGTTTTGAAGGGACACAAGCTTATGGAAGCATAAGTTAAACTGTGGGTTACAATAAGATTTGAACTTGCCTGCTTGCAAGGCATTCGTCTATCAAGAGAGGTTACAAGTTCCCTGGGTCAATGTCCCAGACAAAAATGGCACCTATTGGAACAGACTTCCAATCCAACCAAACTATGATCTCATGATGTCAAAGGCCAGGAATGTGAATTGGGGTGGGGGGTGAAAATAACAGCTTGCTTTCACTTTCCAAGCATAAGCCAGCCAGTCCAAGGCCAGCACACTGCAGCTCAAAGGGACATGCGTGTGCCAGACGGATTAAACACTAAGGGAATCTGATATGCACACTCTGGGGAGGGATTTTTCCACTACTCTCTAATCCAATGAAGCCTGGCCTGGCAAATACAGTTGGATTGAAAGAGTGACTAAATATGCAGAGTCCTTGGAGGGCAGAATGCAGACGGTCTACAAGGCGAAGGCATTTTGCCTTCAGTCTGTCTGGATTCCTAATATCTCCTGCAGACTATTAATCACGCAAGCCAGACTCTTGAACCTCTTTGAATCATTTTACATTCAAAATCCTTCTTACCAAAACAAAGCTACAAAACCCAGCCTGGTTATCTGAGTTAAATGACTTTCAAACGATGGTTGACAGGGAATATGTGACCCACACTGAATGTCTACTTTAATAACTTTCAAATAGACTTTAAAAAAAAAACAACAACACTCACCATCATATCATGAAATCAGAATTAAGAATTAGCCAAGGATGTATTGTTCATTTCCTTTCAATTCCCTATTAAAGCATCAGGCATCCCAAGTTTTAGCCATCAGGAATACTAATGAAAACAAAAGAATTGTTTTTCTGTAAGACAATTTCTATCAGATTTTATTGAGTGAGAATTTGGCCTGGGAGTTTACATGTGAATGCTACCATTTTGCGTTTGAAATGTCTGGTTTTATGACGCAGACACGATGATTTGTGAAGCCATGCCTACCTGGAACCCTAGTCACTGTGGCTCTTTATCCATCCATATGCTTCTCTCCCATGTCCAGGATTTCCCAGCTTTCTCTGGCTTCATTCTTGTAACAAATCCATGCTGTGTTGAGCCCAAGTTTTGTCATTTTGTTTCCTGGGATGCAGAAATGTGTTTTCCTCCAAAAACTTTATTCTGGAGTGACACTGAAGCCAAATTGAAGCTGTAGACCGGGACTGGTATCTAGACTCCAGAGCAGTCCTAACTATGCCCCCAACGCCACCGATACACACACACACACACACACACACAAACAAAACACACACACACACAAAACACACACACACACACAAACCCCAATGCCACCGATACACACACACACAAAAAACACACACACACACACAAAACACACACACACACAAAACACACACACACACACACACTCCAGCCACATATAAATTCCTGGGTTTGCTTCCAACAGAAAATCTGGGAAGGGAACAGAGTCTGACTTTTCACCAGAAAGGAAAAGCTGAGTGCTTCCACCTCAGGGCAGGGAGGGCTTGAGACCCAGAAACTCTGCCTTGCACAAGCTAAAAGGCTGGGCTGGTGTGAGAGATCAAATATTTAGCCAGGCAGGTAGAATGTGACCACCAATCTGTCACCCTGGAAGCTGCCAACATTTCCAGGACGCCAAAAGAAGTCAGCTTTTAAAGCCTCTCTGGTACTGGGTTTGTTTTGTTTGGGGTGGTTTTGTTTTGCTTTGTTTTGCTCTGTTTAGAGATTTCTTAATTTTCCCCTGAGCCTCCCAGGCAATTTGAGAGCTAAGTTTACACATCCTAGGCTGACAGCAAATAGACCATGGACCAGCAGACCAAAGGGTTTCACTACTACAGACCTTTCCAGATCTGATCTAGACACACAGTCTAATATGCCTCACTGGAGAATGTTCCACAATGCTTATAGCTTTTATCTTGTTTAATTAATTTTTTTAAAATGCTTACATGTCAGATAATGTTAAGGAGTTTGAGAGATGCTTAAGGTAGAAATTTCCAGAAGGAACAATTCTCCAGAAAATGAGTTGCAAATTTGATGACCTTGAGGTAACACAGAGTGTGCACACACTGCAATACTGACCGTGAGGTCCTCCATGGACTTTGGCACTGGGCCAGGGTAGTCTTTCCCTGAATGAATTTGGAGGTCTGCAGATACTGCAGATGTTGAGGTAAAAGTGATGTTGAATGTTCTAATGACAACCTTAGAGCCTGGACTCTCTGCAATTTGAGCTCTTAGCATCTCTGCCTGTTGTCATAAAGGCCATCATACTGCCCAGGGTGTGTGTCTCAAGTTTTAATTAGGAAAATTAAACTTATAATTTACCTCCTAAATTAAACAGTAAATTTAATTAAATTTAAAATTAAATTAAAATGAAATACCTACTATATCACTGCTGTAAAAAACATAGTGACACCCGCTAAAAAGTAGGTATACTTTTCAAAAACAAGGTTCACATTTAATGTTCCTTGAGTACATTGTTTACCTTTGCATTTCTAAGACCTTACGTGACACATGGCAAAGAAAGGCGCCTCACCATGTGTCAAGAGAATAAGCTGCAAAAGAAGCCAGCCAATGTTACTGGAAAGACAGATGGGAAGGTGGTTATTAGTTTATCGAGTGTTATCAATTTACTTCCATTATTGGATTTTTATCATATGCTAAGACTGCAGAAACCAGAAACCCGAGTTCAAGCCAGGCATGGTGGCCCGCAGTCTTCAGTCTCAGCACTTGGGAGGCAGAGGCAGGTGGGTCTCTGTGAGTTTGAGGCCAGTCTAGGCCAGTGAGACTCTGTCTCAAAAATTCAAAACAAAACAAAAAACAAACACCTGCATGCAAATCCTGGCTATGTGGCGTCGTTGACAAAGTTATTAAATCTCCCAAAAGCTTGCTTGCCATCTGTAAAATGGGGATAGAAACTCTCCTAACTTTGCTAGTGTTGTGAGCATTTTACATAAATCAAAGACAACAATGACTCTGAAGGTGGCAGATAAACTAAAGAAACATATACATTTGTATATAATGCACATTTGTGTCATATAATCATTAGTACTGCTAACAGCAGTCTCCCGGGACTCTGGGACCTCAGCCACCCGAATCCTGCCAGAAAACTACCACAAACCACCACAAGTCACATGCCACATCTGCACTTACTCCCCTAAATGGCTTTGATTTTATAGTAATCATAAAATAATTCATAACATTTTGTATTTTGTCACCACAATGAGCCAACAAAGGCATGATCACAATTTAGAAATTAGGGAATGCTAATCTCAAAGGGAATTCTTTTATAACACACACACACACACACACACATGCATGCATGTGTACACAGGGACACACACTCATGCAAAAACACACACTCATGTACATACATATAGACGCACCTGTGTATACACACATGTATGTGTACACAGATACACACTCAAGTATGCACATATACACTCATTCACATATACACACTTGTACACATGTATATACAGATACACACTCAGGCATGCATACACACTCACCATCAAGCACCCTTTTAGCACTGAAAATGATTGTGGTAGGTGTGAAAACACACCCTTAGAAAGCAGAAAGCTTTTCTTCTTTGATTAGCAAACTTTTTGTGTCTTCTCTTCCACTTCTTCCTTCTCCTTCTCCTTCTCTTTCTCCTCCTCTTCCTCCCCCTACTTCCTTCTCCTTCTGCTTCAATATTGTCCTCAGCCAGATTGCCAAGATGCCAGAAATTGTCACATTATGTGGGATTTGTCATCCATGGCCTACAAATGGCTATCACTTCTGTTCACTAAGTCACTTCTGGTCATTAAATGCTCAGGACTGTCCTGGCAATGAGTGGGGCAAAGAACCCTTATTTTTAATATCTCTCTCCTCATCTTTGTCCATCAGTGTTTATTTATTAGGTCTTCACATTCATTGTCTCTTTCAGTCTTTACAATGCCCTATTAAAGTTCAACCCCACCTCACAAAGGAACACATGGAGGCTTCAAATGATTTAGCCATTTTCCCAAAGGCACACATATGCCTACAGCACTGTCTGTATACAAAACCAAACCCACCTGAATCTAAAAATCCATGCTTTAAGCACCTCTCTGTACTGCCTGCCCAGGTGGTTTTATTACAGGAATTTTGAATGCATTGAGGTAGAAACCAGCTGGGGGGCAGAGAGACTTGTAGAAACTCCTCAACTCAGGTTTGGTACTCTGAATTACTGTGAGCCTACTAACATATCATTCTTAACCCATTTCTCTACATGGCTCTATTATGCTAGGCAGACTGGAATACACACATATCTATTATATATATTGTGGTAGGTGATATATATTTCTTTTCTAGAATGTAAGTAATCAATGGTGATTTAGTTCTTCCTGGGGTTGTCTGTATTTTAAAAGGAAAGTTGCATGCTGTGAGCCCAATGAATGAAACCCTAATGGTATAACTTCAGCACTGAGGCAGGCAGATGGACAAGCATTGTTTACAGAGGGGAATGTAGTAAGGGTGTCATAGTTTTAGGGTGCCCATACCATTCAAACAGCCATCTGATCTGAGCTCTCCCTAGAGCTTTGGCATTATTGGTGCTCCTCTCTTCACCCTTACTGTAGATGTAAGAAGAATAGGTGGTTACTATTAGAAGTCTCACACACACACACCCCGCGCAATAATAGCTATCTCTCGTATGAAGGGAATTGAGGGTTATTCCTAAGAGGAAGATTTGGTTTTCTGGTTCTGAGAGCAAAGAGATATGCTTAAGATCATGGATCTCGTTCCCTTTCTCCCTCTCTCTCTCTCTCTCTCTCTCTCTCTCTCTCTCTCTCTCTCTCTCTCTTTTTCTCTCTCTCTCATTCTCTCTCTCCCTCCTTCCCTTCCTCTCTCTCTCTCTCTCTCTCTCTCTCTTCTCTCTCTCTCTCTCTCTCTCTTTCTCTCTCTCTCTCTCTCTGTGTGTGTGTGTGTGTGTGTGTGTGATAGACTGCTGGGGATATAAGGTCTTTGACTGTGAATTGTGAGTATGCCAACAAAATTCCACTGCATACATGGTCCACTTTGTTAGATAATTATTTGTGTCTGGAGATCTTAGACTAAATTATTACACAAGGTACCAAGAAAACTGTGCTCAGCCAGCTCTTTTGTAAGATTGATGTTAGGGGATAATACCAAGCTCACCTTGAAAGTGTCCTCTGTCACATCAAGCTCTCAAGCCCTATATGATACCAAATGCCTATAATCCCAAGGTTTGGGAGGTTGAGGCAGGCACACACACACACACATACACACACACAAGCCTCCCCAAAACACAGCAGTGTGAGTGTGTGTCTTGTATGGTTCCATGGCTTTGGCAGACAATGTAGATTATGAAATTACTTGCTTTAAAGACTCTTGGGAGTGGCCACTTCTGCCCATCCTCCAGGTGGCCACGGAGACTGCGGGGTCGTCTAGAGGCTGTGAGCTGCAGCAAGTGTCTGACTAAGCCAGCTTCAGGCATTTGACCTTCCAGGTGTCTTGTTCTTGCAAAACAGCTCTTCCTTCCAAGCTCTGAGATAAGGTGACACAACACAAGAAGCCCTTGGGCTGCCTGAGGCTCCTATTTTGCAAGGCTTCTCAGTCTTCCTGGGGGGAAGACTGGAGTGGGTGGGGAGAAGAAATGGAACTTTCTCACTCAGTGAGGACTTGGGCTATAACTTGAATTCAAGGCCAGGTTCCCTTTTTCACCCTGAAGTCAGCTCAGCTCCTTAACAGCAATTACTCAGGGTTGCTCATGAGTCCTTCTGGGACCCTTCAGTTCTGCCCACAGCCATTCTACTTGACCTCTCAGAAAACCACCAGCAGCACCAAGAGCCCACAGAGAGGAACGAGATGTACAGGTTATGGCTGATCTTCCTCTGACATAAACAGCACAGGCCGTATCTGAGACTGCAATGTAATAGTGTAACGCTCTCCCCACTCTAGTCTTTGATGAGCATCACTTTGAGACATGATCAGCTCTAATGAGTCCTGTCACCCAAGGGCCATCACCCTCTGGTGGCATCTACTAGCCTCGCTCTTGCACAGTCACCAACTCATCATGACGTTCAGACCCTGCCACATCAGTCCAGCTAACAAGAGAACTTAGATGGTGAAATGCCCTGTGAAACAGGTCACAGAGGAAAAATAAAATAAAATCTTCAAGTGACATGAAATTTCGATGAAAAGAAAAAAAAATAAAAGGAAAGGAAGAAAGAAACCACAAAACCACTTCCCTTCCAATTCTTGATACAGGACATGAGAGCGTCAGACTTATTAAGGGAAGTTCAGAGAAGAACAATCGCACCTTCGCCAGAAGAGCCAGCTGAGGCACCAGGGCCCAAATGCTCTCAAGAAAAAAAAAATGCTGACGTTCAAGACATGTGGCTTGTGCAGCTCTTAACCTCCCTTCCTGGCAGGCGCCACCTCAGAGCAAACCATAGCCTGATGCTCTGAAGTCTGTGAAAAGGTAGTAATATTAAGAGATTGGCTATGCATGTGCAAAAATGATGGTGTGATGTCCGAGTCTGTCTTTATTGTGGACTTTGGGTTCCCACGGTTCATTTAGAAAGGGTCTTAGTGGCTTGTACTCACACTTGTATAGCTGTCATGGAGCCTCTGCCTTCTGTGCGCTGTCTCTTTCTCAATAGCCTAGCTCCACAGATGGTTACCGTGTGGAACGGCGAGCTGGTTCTCATGGCTTGCTGTGAGTGAAGCTCCATACCAGTCACAAAAGCATCCCATGCTGATATGAAATGGGCTCAAGGACACGAGTCTATGGGTCAAGGGACAAATAACAGAGACAGAGACACAAAGACAGAGAAAGGATATCAGTATGGTGCCTCGCCATAGATTTATGCTGTCCATCGGGAGTTGGAGGCTTCTCTAAGTTTGCACCAAAGATACAGTGCCACCTAAATAGATTCCTATTTCTTGATACCAGAAATCTGTGGCAAAGCCTCTGTTAAATCCAGAATTGTAGTTAAGTATTAATACATGATCTAAGACTCACTAAACCAAAATGCTCTGGAAAAAGGGCTGATAAATAGCTCAGTTGGTAAAGTGTTTGCTGAGCAAGCATGACAACCTGAGTTCAATAATTCAAATTCACACAAAAATGCTGGGTATAACATGCACATGTAATCCCAATACTGGGGAGGCATATCCATATATATCAATATATATCCATATATCTGTATAACCATATATCTGTATAACCATATATCAGTATACCCATATATCCATATATCCGTATATCTGTATATCCATATATATATATATATATATATACACACATCCATATATACACATATACATAGGTATATCCCTAGAGCTCACCACCCAGCCAGCCCAGCCTAAGTGGCAAGTTCTAGGCCAATAATAGTCCCTGTTTTCAAAAATAGGGTTGACCTTCTGATCCCTATAGCCCATAAGCATACAGATATATGGGCATCCCCACAAAAACACCCACCCCGGGCACACACCAGAATCTGGACTTCTTAGCAATCCTTTTGTGAATGTAGCCAGCAAGGGCCGAGGAGTCTCTGTGGAGTGAGTGTGGGCAGGAGAATTGCCGCAAGTAGACCAAGAGTTACAGAACGATGCTTCTCACTACTACAAACACACTTGGCAGAAAGGGGTCCAGTGGAGAAGGTCTCAACAGGAACAATCTAGATCCAGCAGCTGATCTTCTCCTTCTGGCTCTATCTCCAGGGCTTGGCCTGTTGTGAAGAACACAAGGTAGCTGGCTTGTAAGCCAGCCTGCCTTCTTTCTCCTGGCCTGCTGAGGTTGATATAGCCCTGGGGGTGCTGTTGGGCTCAGGCTGTTACATGTCCCACGCCTTATCACCCTCCAGCCAAACCCAAAACTGTCGCTTGTGAAATCCTGCTTACTCTGCTGAGCCAAGATTCATGTACTTACCAATCAGCAGCCCCGTAGAGCTAATTCCATTATATGAAGAGATGAAGAACAGTGTATTGCTTTACCAGATAACTGCTGTTACTGTTGCCCCTGACTTACCCTTCTCTCAGATATTTGGCCCCTTTTCCACAATGGGGTTGCTGGTGGTCAATGTAAGATCAGCAAGTGCATAGCTTGGCAGGAACAAAGAATTGAACATCCAGGAAAGACAAAAGGTTGAACGTCTGGGAAAGACAGAAGACCAAGCAACAGAAAAGGGGAAAGTAAGTTTTATCCCTTCTGTATGAGAGGAGCCCCAAGACTCGAAGCTGGGCTGTGAATTTTATAGAATTCCAGGTCTTCCCCTTACCCTTATAGATCCTGTTTAGATGCCAACCCCCAATGCCTTTCTAGCATTTCTCCTTGCAATGTCTTCTGGGAACAAGAAGGTGCCATTTCAGGGAGCCCTGTCTCCCTCTTCTTGTCTATCTCTGTCTCTCCAACCCTCCAACATTATAACCTTCTCTGCTCACATAAGATGCTGTACCTCCCCATTTAAATATAGGATTCCATGGTGCCCTGAAAATTAAGATAGAAATCCCAGAAGGTGTCACAATGTTCACAGCTCTAACAGCTTCCCATCCACTCTTCCACCATGATCCCTGTGTTTCAGTCACAAATGGTCTCTGATGTTCCTGGTCCTGTCAGCACCAGGGGCTTCCCACATGGAGGTTCATAGGCCCTGTATTCTCCTCCCCCAAGGCCCTCACTACTTCCTTGTCATCTGATTGATTCTGTTCTCCATTCACCAACTCAGTCGTTGGTGGTCTCCACCCCCACTGCATTTTTCATACACCTTCATAGTACCAGGAGTCTCTTCTTCATAGCTCTTTATGCATTCACAATTTTGCACTAATTTATGCTTCAAAGTTCGATATGTGACTACTGAATATACAAATGCATGAATGGACCATTCCCTCCCAGGTTGGAATGGAATTTTCTTGGGTACATATTCTGACTTCTGTCTCATTAATGGTTCTATTGCTCAACATGGGAATCTGTGAGTTAATATCATGTATAAGAACCCCTCATCCCTCCATACTTGGGCCCTCCTTTATTGACTCTTTGTTCATCTCCAAATCCTCATGGAATATTGTAACCTCGTATTCTTTTCACCCATGGTTCTGTAAGTTGTCAGCAATTGGAGATATGCAAATCTTCCCTGAACTCGAGAACTTCTTGCAAACAGAGACTCAACCCGGCATCCTCTTTCATAAGATAGTATGTGCTTAGTATCAATTCAACTGAAATGCCATCAACTAAAGCTAATGGATATAACCTTGGGTGGCAGCTTAAAAGCCTCACCAACATCCTGACATTCCACAGATAGGGCTTCTTAGAGGATATGGAGTACAGGTGGGAAGAAGCCAGGCATGCTTGGAAAACTTTGTAATCAGCATTAAGTCTTTACCATCTCGGGATGAATGGAACTTCTCTCACTCAGTTATCTATGGATGTTACTATTCTTTACATGTAAAGTTACCATATTTAGCAAACAGAAAATATAAGATTCTAGTGAAATACAAGTTTGAGATGAGGAAAGAATAATTTTCTGTACAAATAAATCTAAAGTATTTTATGAAATATAATTATACTGAAAGCCAGTCATAGTTTAATCTGTAATCTAAATGAGACAAACTATTCTGTATTTTCACAAACTTTAACCACCTGCCTTACATCATAAGTTTGATGGTGCCAAGACACAGACTATTGGTTCTAAATGACAAATCTCAAAACATTAAGTATCACTGAACAGAATGTGGTGGTGTGCACCTATAATCCTAGCACCCAAGAATCTGACTCAATGTGAGTGTCCAACCATAGATAGGTCATCTACGTATGCCAATGTCCCTCATCCACAGCTCAGCAGCAGAAGGCCTAGAGAGAGTATAAGAGCCAAATGAAGTGGAGGAGAGCTATGAGATGCTGCCTTTTAGACATGACATGGCTGATAAACATCAATTACACAGCAGCTGTGCACAAGATCAAGCCCATCAAAATTCCAACATGGATAGGAATCCTGACCCTAGCAAAGAAGGATGGTGAATGGTTCTTGAGGGAGAGTCACTTTTGTTTGGGAATATGGCTGCTGGTAGTTTGCCCATGTCCTAATGGATGAACCCACACCCAAGCATATATAGTCAACAGTAATTGGACTACGGGATGGGGGGGGGGGGGGGGGGGGTGTGGTGATGATGACGGGACACGAAATCAGGAAGGAGATTGTATAGGAAGTTGTTGAGAGAAGTGGAGACTAGGAGGGGCGCATATGATCAAAATACATTTACATGTGCATGAATTTTCAATAAATGAACAAAAATATGATTAATAAGAAAAAGATGATTGTTTCAAGTTCAAAGATAGCCTGGACCCCATAAGGAAACTCTATCTCAAAATCTAAGTAATGACCCCTCCAGTTACAGGATGTTTCAAGCAGAAGAAAATAAAAGGGAAGGCATGTACCCTGATGTGGTTTGGCTTTCAGAAAAAGCAGCCATTACAAGACACATTCTCCATCCCACCTCCTAGAAGAGGCCAGCATCTTGCGAGTGGGATGTCTTGTTAGACATCATTAAACATCTCCTTTCTCACTCTCCTGCAAGGGGATCTCTGAGACCCCTCTTTTTTTAGTTAAGAAGCATGAAGGTTGGGGCTGATTAGATAGATTTGTGTAAGCTCGGTGGTTATTTCCTTCTGTGAATGAGCAAATGAGTTAAGAAGCCATCGCACTGAAACCTTTGCATTTTTACCATAACCTGGCATGGTCTGGAGGCTCTAGAAAGAACACACCCTGCTTCCTCACAATGGAGAAGCTTAATAAGACTCGGGCCATTAAGATGAGCTCAAACATTCTCTTGTCCCTACGGCTTCCCTAGAAGATACTGTTTGGTTCCTAGGCGACCATCAGGAGAGCACAGGGAACACCTGGTACAGCAGACTTGTTTTCTTTTCCCAAAGGGAGGCTTTCTTGTGAGAAAAGCAAGGGGTGGGGGAAATGTGTTCCTGGCAGTTTGTGTCTATGCCTACTTTTTTATTAGAATATTAATACCATGTACACATGGTCAACTGCAATTGGTCTAGGGGTTATTATTGAGGACAATAACAAAATAAGGCACAAAGTCAGGCAAGTTGAGAGGCTCCAGGGTAGTTGGACATGTTTTTTCTCATATGCTTTGACCCCTAGAATCAGGTTACTCATAAAATAAACTTTATCTTTAAAATGGGGACTTTCTTTATTCTTATTCTATGAGATGTTGGTTTCTTCAGTTCATCATTTTCAAACTCACATGTTGATGGAAGCTCTTTCCTCCAGCCAGCACTGATGGGAACAGGCATGGCTGCCTCCTCAAAGCTTCTTTCTGATCTCCACGGTGCTTCTTTGACCATGGAATGGGGTAAATCCAGAAGGCATGGGAAAAGGTCAACTCTAAAGTCCAGGGTCTTTAACGCCCATTTGCAGTGATTCATGTTTTAGTGCCTATCTTGAGGGGGGGCAGGGGCTATGCTGTTTGTGCTGGCAATTTATATTCCTCTTTTAAAGCCACAGAAGAGACCACCCAGACCCGCTGAGAGTTGTGGATGCAGATTGTAGAAAGGCGCTCAGTGTAAGCAGAAATCAGGAATGAGTTGATGTGAAATGGCGACACAAACCCTGGCTCAAATAGTCCCATGAGCACATGCTATCCTTCATTTGATTGGCATCCCCTTTAGAGCTGCGAAAGCCCTTTTGGATTTTTGTGTTTGTCTGTATTCTCAGCTGCCAGTGAACTGGAAACTTTGTGACATGCTCAGGCTGGAGAAAGTAAAACTATCCATCATCTCTGGCCTAGCTTCCCAGACACTGGACCAAGTCCTGGGACAAGATTATTAGGATGGCTCAGTGGCTAAAGGGGCTTGCCATCACCTAAGGACCTAAGTTTGAGCTCCAGGTCCCACATGGAGGAAAGAGAGAGCTGCCAGTTGCAAGCTGGTCCCTGGCTTCTACACATAAACAGCGGGAAAGATCCAAACTAAAGAGATAGACAGAACACTGCAGTGTTCAGGCTATGAGATGCAAGCTCCAAATAGCATGAGAAGAACAAAATATAATGTGTGTCTCACAGGAGTCAAGAAACACACAGACCCTGGTGCAGACACAGAGACAGACAACTATACTTCTGCATTTAATGTGAAAAGCAAGCAGGGCCAGAGAGAAGCACACACTCAGGCCAAGGCATAAATCAGTACAAAGTCCCCCGTGTCAAGCCATCAAGGGCAGCTAGAGTTCACGGAGTCTTCTTCTTCTAGACACCAAGGGGAAAGGTCAGCATCCGTCAGCTCAGCTTGGCCTGTGCTCCAGTTTGCCTCATCCGGCTGCTGCTCCTGGAGTAACTGAGCATCAGTGCCCCTCATCAGCAGACAGGAGCCCAGTGAGCAGAAGGGAATGGAGTTTGATTGGGGAACATTGCAGTCTGATCTGAACTGGCTCCTCTGCCATTCACTGCCCAAACAGAATTCTGTCATGGGCCTTACTCTCCTTCTAGGGAGAAAGGGGGAAAAAGAAAACAAATGTGTAAACCATGTAAAACACATGCTGCAGGATAGAGTAGTTGCATAGGAAGACTGCTTGTCTTCTGCAATGTGATTGGCTGTGTTGGCACTCCTTACTCAACTCCTCCTGGACTCCAAAGTTCCCTGTCTCTTAAAGCTCAGTGCTTGGACCCCAACATAGATATCCCTTTACCCAAGGCCAAGGGACAAGAGAAAGTGAGTTTAATGAATGATTAAGACCACCACAACAAACTCATATTTATGGTCCCCAAATCATTGGTTTTTCCTGAAATGTCAGCCTGGGACTGACTATTACATAGATTTAGATCCGTCTGTGTTGTTGAAGAGAATCAAGATCAAGAGAATATAATGAAAGCCAATGCTTTGTATGTGACCTTGCTTTTATAGGATTTTGGACTTGCTCTGCCCACTGTAGCTTATGTATTTTTTAAACCCAAGTGAAACAGCTGTTTACCTCATAGCCCGTTGTTTCCCTAAGATGACTTACAACAGCAAGCTTCAGGAGATGTTTTCACATATGGAAAGTCCAGCCACTGTATCTAGAGAAATTAAATTGTCACACGGGATTTGAAGTTCAGAATTAGAGGTGAAGGCATGAAAGAGTTGGCAGGTGTATGGTTTCATTTTCAACTCTAATATAAGAAGGTTCATTTTTAGGGCCTTGTTAAACTGACAAATAAGACCTGAAACATTCTGGGATGGTGAGTTTAAAGAAATTGAGGTCTGGACAGTTAGGCCCCATTCTAGAATCTCAGGATAGAAGTCACGGTCCATCCCCAGTATGCTTATCCTGTCATGATAAAGGTGAAAATGGTGGCTTGACATAGCGGGCAGATCTGGGATCTACGGAGAAGCCATCTCATTGAGTGAATGGCATGTGAGGGAGGGGAACCAGAAACCTCCCTGGCTGTAGCACCTATGCCCTTCCTGCTACATTGTACAGACCTGGGTCCCTTCCCTTTAATGTCTATGACACTGATGAGAAGAAGAGATGTTGGAAGCCATCCTGGGAAGGTGACATGTAGTGACCCCGGCAAAGCCAGCATCTCTTTTTCATGGTGTGTCAAACTAGATTAGACTTTGGCCACTGTGTTGTCATGTAGTCCTTAAAGGCTCCTCTGAGCCAGCAAATGACAACATTTACTTCACTGACATCATGACCTACAAGGATCGCAGACAGACAGACAGACAGACCATTCACAACCAGGGATCTTTTTTTTTTCTTCAAGTGTCAACTGTTTCCTTTTTGCCTTCTTATGTAACTTCTACTCCTAGATGCCTGTTTGACTCTGCCTTCAGACACACCCTTCCACACGGGCATCTATTCACGTAGACTGTTAAAATCTGAGACTACTTCAATATAACAAAGTTTACTTGACAAGGAAAAAAAAATCCTAGGACCTGCGGTACTTCAGACCAAAGAAAGTTTAGAATGCCCCCCTCTACCAAGATGGATGGCTCCTTTCACAACCTGCTTATACAACCTGCTGCCTTGTCTGTCTTTCATGAACAACTTGGCATCTCAGACTTCTACATGAGAAGAGAATCATCCATGATTAAATCTAAATCCATAGGACTCAGTAAGTGTTTGTTTTAGTGATGCCATCAAGGGTTTAGAAAAGGCCCACAATGGAGAATAATCTGTGTGTCTAAAGGCTGCAGACCTGTCTAAATTTCACCCAAAAGCTTTTCAGACAGACTTCCAAAATAACATTTAACCAAATATCTGGGGCCTAGCCACACTGACATATTAATGAACTCAACAGCATAGTCGCTGCTCTGTGGACAGCAGACTATGAAAGAATCCCAGATTAGAAGAAACAGCTTAAAGGGGAGGGCTGAGGCCAGTGGAACTCAGAAGATAGTTTAAAGATCAAGCAGAAGAGAGACAGGGATCTGGCACAAGAGACTGACTCGGCCAGTCTTCAGAGACCAGAATGTCAGGGAGATCCAGGTACAAGACGCTGGGCCTCCCAGGAGGACATTGAGGCCTCGGCATCCCATCAAGGGCCTTCCCAGAACAAATGGGGTAGATCAAATGGGTTCTGGCACCAGGGAAGTACAGAGGCCTCTGTAGCCTGGCCATCAGCTTCAGGATAAGCCTGGACTGAGGGCTGTGGCAAGCCAAGGGCTCCTGTAGCTTCCACGGTGAAGAACAGAGAGCTGCAGTGGTCATAAATAGGTTAGGAGAACAGAACTCCTGTGTTGTCTGGCCTGCTCTGCCAGAGGAGGAAGCAGAATGCCTATTGCTATTTTTCTAGTGACTGTCTGTAGAATAGCAATATCCTTATTGGACTATTTTTCTTAACCAGTTTGAAGATGTATGGGCAAGCTAGAAATGTAGCTAATGGTAGAAGACTCTGGTAGTATACAAGAGTACACAGGGCCCTGGCTTTGCTCCCCATGACTACACACACACAGTTTGATCATCCACAGAGTTCAAGGGCAATCCCAAATTATTAAGCATGGAACTTCAGGCCAGGCTAGCTTCAGTGGAGTCCTTGCCCTGTGGTCTTGATCTGGGCCATCACCACCTTCAACATTTGTGATGTAGAATAATTAACTCCTATCTGATGAGTCTTAATAGAAGTCGGATAACCACTTAGCTACATCTGGCTCAGGGGCATCTCCTTGGTGCATATAAAGGAGTCATCCTCTTGTCTCTGCTGAACCTCATTCCTCTTTTCTTTCTGAAAGCCCTTTAAAGCATTGCCCACACTGCCCTCAAAGTTTGCTTTCCTTCTCTGTATTTTATTGGTATGGTTGAGCTGTTTCACTTCATTTTCTTTGTCAAGTGTTAGATGGATACATGTGTTCACGCATCTGAAGTATATTTTTAAGTATACAGAAAAAATAAAAATAACAGCCAGTCTCATGCTTGTGTTTGGCTTTGAAACTAAGTTGAATGCAAAATCGCAGCTGTATCTAAACAGAAATGAGATAAGTTGCCAAGGGCTTGAGGTACAGATGGGGAGTGGCCCAGAACAGTAAGCAGTCTCATTCCAAAGTAAAGAAAGTGTCCTGGAACTCTTTGATCCACCTTTGCAGACCCTGCAAGAATAACTGAATCATATACTATTTAAGGGTGGATTCTATGCATGTGGCCCATATCTTAATAAAAAATAACTTGCTATTGTCTACATCTAACAGAAAATTGACTACTTTTTTCATCAACTATTGTACAAAGAACTTGCTGACCAAAAGGCACAGCTGGGGTTTACAATGAGACATAGTAGGTGGGTTGGGGCTGATCCTAACACTCATCAACAGAGGCTGTATGAAATTTCAAGGGGCTAGAACTGGAGCTGAGGAGTCGGGGGGTGGGGAGGCGGTGATGGGTCTGAACAACTGATACAAAAGACAAGCATTCCAAAGAAGAAACCAGGAGGGAAAAAAGAGGTCCGGTTGCTCTCTTTTGATCATTGTTTTACATTTTCATGTCTTTTTATATTGTTTCCAGGGACAGATGAAAAGAAGGCTGTCTTTAATCTGTTCTATATTGTTGTAGCTGAATATCTGAAACCCAACAATGTGTGTGTGTGTGTGTGTGTGTGTGTGTGTGTGTGTGTATGTGTTACATTGAGTTGGGTTCTGAAAGTCCAAGATCAGGTGGCTGTCCCTGCTCAGCTTCTGACAGAGAAACAGAGGGGAGGCAGGTGTGAGCAGGGAAGGAAGGGGGCAGAAGTAAGTTCTGCAAAGGCTAGCCCATTCCAGTGAGAGAAACAGAGAGACTGTTGGGAAGGCAGCATCTTTACTCACCATGCCTTCGGACGTTGTCACTGCAAAGAGCTGCCTGAACTCTGCTTAAGGAAAATGAAACTTCTTTGTTTTAAAGAACTAGACTGAGCCAGGCTGAGTGGGGAACATTTCCTGGGCAGCCATCTTGTTTTCTGTGGGTGTGAAGTGAAAACCCTTACTTCCTGCAGAGAACAGAAACCGAAGGAACACACCGAGCCCAGTGACCTTTAAGAATGGCTTTCTCTGCTGGACCCCTGCAAGTCAGAAAGGCTTAGGCCAAACTGTGCTTCAGAGTCCTGGATTGTTCTGTACAGTGTCTTGAGGTGATTAACAAACGGCCATGCTCAGTGATGTGGCTAACTAACTAGAAGAACTGAAAAGTGGCCCAATGCTGCTGGGAATGGAGCTCAGGGGTACAGAACTGCTTAGGTTTACAAGATCCAAGGTTCAAAGCACTTGAAAATAAATATGTGTTATGTGTATGTTACGTGTATGTGTTTGTGTATATGTGTGTTTGTTATTTGTGAATATATAACATACTTATATCTATATTATAAATGCAAGTGAATATATGTAGCTATATTATATGTGTACATGTATTTGTTATATGTATATATACAATGTATTAATGTATATATTATAAATGCAAGTGAATATATATTATGTATATATATTTTATATATTGTGTGTATGTGTGGGTCTGTGTGTGTGTCTGTGTGTATAATTTCTTTATTGAAAGGCTAAGGTTGTGGCTCAGTAGTTGAGTTGTCTAGCATTCAGAAAGCCCAGGATTCAATCCCTAGCATCACAAAACAGATAAATACATTTCATTCCTGGAGCCTGAGTGGGGTCTGCCTTTGCCTCCCTCTGGAACTATAGGTCCCTGTGGAACAAGTCTTGGAGCATTGACATGCAAATAGCCTTGAAGTCCCACCAGCCTGAGCCATGCCCTGCACTGACCTCCTGAGCCACAGACACCAACAGTACCTGAAGATCTTCTGGCAGTCACTCCATTTGCCTGTAGTGTTCTGAGGGCTCCCTCTACGGCGTCTAGGAAGGAAGTCTGGGCTGGTGCATGCCTTTACCCTTTGGTGCTGATGCTCTTATCTGGTCCACAGTGTAGCTTGGTGTGACAAGTATCCAAACATCCACGCCTGCCCCTGCCACCCCCCACCCAAAAAAAAAAGAAAAAAAATAATATCTGCCCTAAAAAGAAGTGATTTCTCATAGTGAAAGTTCTTAAGCATTCACTTTCCAGATGGATAACTTTTTTAAATAGAAAAAAAAAAAAGAAAAGAAAAGAAAGTTGAACCATGCGGAATGGTCTCTGAATACTGCTGCTCACTAGACTATTTCATTCCATCTTACGGAATTTTATGATAAAATATCAGCAAGCTCATAAAGAAGGCTGTTTTAAGGTCCGTAATCTTTCTAACCATAACAAAAGGGGTGGTAACTATATTGTACAAGGCTGCGATGGAAAAATGTGCTAAAGTATTTCCATAAATCAAACGTAGCACTTTGGCATTAGCTAGAAAGCATTAAACTTTAGCAAATTAGAACCAGATGATTTTAAAATAGAAACTTACATAACTTGATGCTGTAGTCTTTTTTTTCCCCTCCCAGCACAAAGTTTATCTTCATGAAGTTACCTTGGCTGCTCCTGTAATAGGTATTTAAGAAGGAAGGGCAGCGTCTGGGTATTATTCATCTTTGTGGCTCCCACGGTGCCTACTGTTAGGTCGAGCAATTAGGGCTGGCAGAGGGGAGAAATGAAATCTCAGCTGCTATTAACAAGGACAAAATAATCAGCAAGGAAATGGGATACTGATGTCTAGATGGCTTTGCAGGTGCACAAGGCCCTGTTCCCCAAAACCCAGCTGAAATGTTGGCTTGTTTTCCCTTTTATTGTTAAAATCTCTACCCAATCACCAACAAATCTCTGTCACCAGGCTCTGAGGTGCCGCCACCCTGTGAGTTCCTAATACCTGACTCTCCTTTCTGTTTCAGTCACCTCAGTGGTCACTTCTCCCTCTCATTACACAGTGTTAGGACCTGTACCTCCAGACCAGGCCAGGAGTTTAGTGCAGCACACTAGACTGTGTCTTTGGTCATAAGACTTCTGTGGAAAGGGACTACAAGAGTGCTCAAGAGTGGGGGCAGGTCCTTGCTCTCTGGTAGAGGGTTAGTGCAACGGAAAGAAGCCAGATTCAGATTGGGTTTGGGGAGAATACTTTCCTTGCTGGAAAAGTCTTAGTTGGGTTTCTATTATGGCTGTGATAAAACACCGTGAACCAAAGCAACTTAGGGGAGAAAGCATTTATTTCAGCTTAAAGTTCCCCCATCAAAGTCCATCACTGGGGGAAGTCAAAGCATGAGGAACTCAAGGCAGGAATCTGGAGGCAGGAATTGACGCACAAGTCATGGAAGAATGTTGCTTACCAGCTTGTTCCTTCTAGCTTGCTTGTTTCGGATACAAATCAGGACATCCTATCCAGGGGTGGCACCCCGCTTCCATGAGCTGGGCCCTCCCATATCAATCATTAATGAAGAAAATGCCCCACAGATGTGCCCACAGGTAGATCTTATGAATGATTTTTCTCAGTTAAGAATCCCTCTTCCTGGACTGGAGAGATGCCACTGGAGAGTGGTTAAGAGCACTGACTGCTCTTCCAAAGGTCCTGAGTTCAAATCCCAGTCAACCACATGGTGGCTCACAGCCATCCGTAATGAGATTTGATGCCCTCTTCTGGGGTGTCTGAAGACAGCTACAATGTACTTACATATAATAAATAAGTAAATCTTAAAAAAAAAAATCCCTCTTCCCAGATATGTCTAGGTTTGTAGCATATTGACAGAACCCAACCAGCATGTCGCCTCATGAGTCAGACGATCCTGGAGCAGACTTCAGGCATGGCTGATTCAAGAGACACAAACAAGGTCAAGACTCTCCATTCATTTGTTCTTAGTCTCTGCTTCATTTTGCTTGCAGACTGATCTTGCCCCCCTATAAACACACGTTACAAAGAGGAAAAGGTACTTACTGTTAAGCACAGTTTATAATATATGATCCAAAGATGGAGAAGCCTTTCTTTCATGGTACATATATAAAAATCTTGAAAAAAGACCTCAGATTGATTTTCTGACTCATGTGCTAAGTTCTCAGGTAAATCACTGCGGACCGAGGGGACCAAGCCTCTGCTTGGCCACACCTTTGTGGTGATTAGGAGCATCTACTAGTGGATGGATGAGAACTGGACACTAACTGAATATGAGAAGTGCAATCAGAGTGAGGTTTTGTCTCTAGGTAACTGAGCTAATAGACATGTCAAAATAAGAGTAGCTTTAAGTAAACACCATTCATCTGAGGGGATTTTAGATTTCTGTTACTCTGAGGAGTAGAACTGCTGCTGGTTGTGGTAGCTGTGGTGTTGCCTGTGTTGGTCAGCTTCCATTGGAACAACACCTGAGGTTGATTAAGTTAAAAACAGCCAGGCGGTGGTGGTGCACGTCTTTAATCCCAGCACTTGGGAGGCAGAGACAGGTGGATTTCTGAGTTCGAGGCCAGCCTGGTCTACAGAGTGAGTTCCAGGACAGCCAGGGCTATACGGGGGTATGGGGGGAGTTAAAAACAAATGTTTGTTGAGGCTCAGTGGTTTACAGTTTTCCATCTATAGTCAATTAGCCTTCTTGCTTTAGAGAATGTGACAAGATAGCATATTATGGTGGGAGTATGCAGTCAGGCAATTATTCACCCCTGGACTGGGTACAAAACTTAGAAGGAAAAGATTGATATATCACAATCCCTTTCCAGTGATCCAACTCCTTTCTGCTATGGTCTACTTCCTAAAGATTCCTCTACCTTGCAATAAGCCAGTGGTTCTCAACCTTCCTAATGCTGTGACCCTGTAATACAGTTCCTCATATTGTGGTGACCCTCAACAGTAAAATTAATCCACTGATACTTCATAACTATAATATTGCTACTATTATGGGTCATAATGTAAATATCTTACATGCAGGATATGTCATATGTGTCACAACCTACAGGTTGAGAACCTCTGGTCTAAAGCATAATTGTTTGGAAGAGGAGATGGATAGAGACAGAGACAGACAGATAGACAGACAGAGAAAGACGGGGGATTATAACTGTGTTTTAAGGAATGGCACCCAGATCAAAATATGCAGCGTAGACTGGTAGACTACAGATTCAAGAAAGAGCTGTCAGGCTGATGAGCAGCTGAACCTGAGGTCAATGAAGGCAGAATTGTATCTTCCCTGGAAGATCTCAACCTGTTTTCTGCTGGCCTTCAACTGCTTAGATGAGGCCCACTTGTGTGAGGAAGGGTCATCTTCATTATTCATTGTATACTGATGTTAATGTTGACCTAATCTATAAAATTATCTTCATACTAGCATCTAGTATGCTAATTTGTCTTTTAAATATCTGGAGACATGACCTAGCCAGGTTGACATATAGAACTAATCACAAGGTATGAACACGTAGCTCTTAAAAGACGTTACTGGGATATCTGGGCATGGTAGGAAATGGGTTTGTGACTCAGAACCTATGTTGTGATGTATGCTTGTTATTGGAATAGAAACAAGAGGATAAATCGCAGCAGAAGATGCACTAGAGAAGGGGGTAGGTGCAGAAGGCAAACGTGCTGAGGAATGCCTGCCTGAAAAAGAAACAAGAAAGAACTGGGCAGAGGTGGGAGGGGATAAAGGGACCTGCTGTCCATCTGGAAGCCTGAAGGTGCATTTAGTTCAAGCCAGAGGAAGTAAGCAGGCACCGGGTGCAGAGAGAGGTAGAGCAGACAGAGAAGACTCTCCAGCTTCAGCAGCAGAGATGTTGGTGGTCCTCATTGGAGCATAGCCCTTCCAATGGGCCATGCAGGTCTCACATTGGGCCACGTGCTAGACAGAGCCACGGTGAGCCAGGGAGAGAAATTAAGACTGTCCTCATTCTTAATTCTCTGAAACTGAAAACCATTCCACAAGAGCCATTTTATACTGGCTGAAATGATTCATCCCCACCGTTGTGGTTATAAACTTGTGTTTCACAAACCTTTCTCATCTTCTTGTTCTAGTAACGTAAACATTCCCACTGCCCTGGAGGTCACTGCTTAGGAAGATTGCGGATGGCAGCGACAGAGGCAGAGGTGCTGGGCTAGAGTTAGGAGCTAGCATGTGAGACCCATCACTCTGGCTACAGAGACTGGTGGGCACCGGGGAAGGGTTGGTTGCCATAGGACTCTGGCTACAGAGACTGGTGGGCACCGGGGAAGGGTTGCTTGCCATATGGAGACTGGAGACTCAGACTGCCACAAATAGAATATACAAAATTCTACAATTTTTACATGGCTCATTTGGTTACAAAGTCCCATTGGATTGGCCCAAGGTTGCATCTCTTTCATTTCCTCTACAAAACCTCTGAATAATTCTGCTCATGGGATGGGTTTCTGACCCGATGGGAGCCATTGTAATCTGAGATAACAATATTCTTGGGGGTAGAGATACCTGAATCGATCCAGGACACGAAAGACTAGGGAACTTGAGAGGGAAGAATGAAAAAGCTGTCTGGAAGAAGGACTCTTATTCTAACAACAGGAGATATAGAGGTGATGTCTTTTGAATCATTCCTTCATATGGTAGGTTCCACAGTCTCTATTCAACCAACTGCGGAACTGAAAATGCATGGGGGGGGGGCGCGCACAGGGTGGTTTCATGTCTATTGAACATACACAGATGTTTTTACTTGTTATTATCCCCCATATTACCGATTTACATGGCACTTGCATTGTATTGGGTATAATGGCTGAGCTGTCTAGAGAAGACTTAGAGCGTAGGGGAAGATCTGCACGGGTTCTCTGCTAATGCTAGTGCATTTTCATACAAGATATTTGAGTGTCTGTGCATTCTGGTAACCATAGGAGGTCCCACCACAGGTACTGAAGGAGGGACAACTATGTAAGGTGATTTGGGGGTGGCAAACTGGGAGTGGTGGCTTTTGCCACCAAAGGTCAGCAGAGGCCCAGGACTTGCTTTTAGTCCCTCCCTTCTGCCCTTCCTAAGACCAGAAGCTCAAGTTTAGAACATGAGTCACAGGAACCACCAGGCATCAAAGTTCGAGGAAGCCCCGTGTACCGCCCACTTGTCTGCATCTTTAGTGATGAAACCACAGAGTACCAAAACTTCAGCAAATTAAGGGATCTCATTCTCTGTAAACCTCAGTGGTGCACATGAGTAAGGCTGAGCTGCGAGTGCCTGCTCATTAGCACAGCCTCCCTTCAGCTTTCCATATAAAGAAGGGAGCTGCCCCTTATTTCTCAGCTTCTGTGGGCAGAAAGGAATGTGTCATCCATACTCCACTGGGCAAGTAGAGAGTGGATGCTATTGCCCCTGCCACCGCCTATGCTGTGGGCCCACACTGGACCAGCATCTTTCTAGCAGATGGAGCACTCTGCTTCTTAAAATGAATCAAACTCTTCAAAAGCTAGGCTGGAACTGGGCACAGCGTGCTGTGTCTCCTTCCCACATTCTTCCCCTCCTGCCCCCTTCCCCAGGCCCTGCATGGCTGGGATTCCTTTTTCTGCCTCAGCAGCAGCAGCAGCAGCAGCTGGTAGTGAATTGAGCTAGGCAAACAGGCCTGAGGCCCTTGGTTCTCAGGATTTGTTGCCCATGTGGGGACACAGGGAGGAGGCCCTTCTCTGAGAATTGGAGCAGGTATGTTTCTTTGGGACTGTTGGGGCAGGAGATGTACCGCTAGCCCATAAAGAAATAGCTAACTCCAGCAAAGTGGTCATTTGGGAGTTCAACACCGCCCCCCCCCCCACACACACACACACTCCCTTCCCAGTATTGTCCCAACACCAACCGTGCCTGGAGGTACTCTGGATGTTAGATGCTAAAAGTGACTGTCAACAGCCACTGTGCTCTGGAAATGGCAAAGCTCTTGAGTGCATTGGAAACAGAATATCCAGTTCCACCACCGCAGTCATTGGGCAGCTGAAACAAGAAAATCTCTGGAGTTCTCTGGCCAGCCAGCCTAGTCTGAAACCGTAACACTCATGTCCTATTAAGAGAATCTGTCTCAAATAATAAGATAGGTTCTGAAGAGATACCACAGCAGTTAAAACTGCATCTTGCTCTTTAAGAAAGTAGTTCCCATTACCGTTTTGGGTGATTTACAGCTACCTTATAACTCTAGCTTCCAGCTGTGGGGTGTGGGAAGGATCTGGAGCCCTCTTTGGTCCTCTACATGAGCGTCCACACATGTAGCATATACACATACACATAAATTAAAATTAAAAATAAATCTTGAAAAACTAAGGTAGATGTCCCCTGGAGATGGCACACAGGATTGCCCTCTGACCTCTGCATGTGTACACATACACACATGCATGACCATACAAAAATCAGGCACATATATCCTCACGCATAGACAGATAAGTAAATTCAATTAAAAAGAGGAGCAAGGGGGTTTACAGGAAGTGCTTTGCAAGTGTAATGCTGTCTCGAGGGCTAGCCAGGGGTAGAAGCAAGTGCATGTATCTTTATCATTTAAAATATGTTCTGTAACATTGTTATGTGGGGCAGTGCTGTTAAGAGAAAACTGCTCCGTCCAGTTGTGGGCTTTCGGTTTATTTTGTCCTGGCAGATCACCTTGACCTTTGTAAAAGTCCACAATCTAAACTTTCTACCTAGCCTCAGAATGGGTTTCCATAGCAGTTTCATATAACAAGTTGGACAAAATAAAGCTTGCAAGAACAGAACATCTCAAAGTTAGAGAAAACAGGCATGCATCTTTGCCTGACAGCCTGCACATTTTCGCCTTTAAGCCCCTTGGTCCAAATAAACTATAGAAATATGAACCTTTGCATATTTTTGGAAGACAATAAATATAAATCTTTATTGTGTGCTTCTATATTTTTCTTACGACTTCACCCCTTAGTTCATTCTCTCACTGTTTCAAAGAAGGGGAATACTAAGCTCAGAGTGGAACCCTGCAATTGCTTGTCATATTTCCCCAGAGTTGAGTGAATTCACTTAGTGTGTAATTTAAGCTGTCAGCCTTCCTTAGTTCTTTGGGAAGAGAAAGGGTGTAATTAAGAATTCCCAGGTTAACAGCATTAAACACCAGAACTTCACAGTCACGGGGCTTTACACCGAAAGTCTAGATGCTGCTCATGAGTCACTCCACTTACCATGGTATGCCCAGGTTTATGGACAATTGGCTGGAACTAAGACATTCAACTCCACCACTGCATTTTGGGGACAGAAGCTAGAAGTGGGGGAGGTGGTGATTTTTTTCTAGAAGACTCTGCGTGTCATGTGGTGAATGTGAAACTTCATGAAGTCATTCCAGTGTACAGTTCATTTCTACCATGTCATGCCATAAGGAGTCATTTCCAATTCAGAGCCCCATCTGGTCCCAGGTGGCTTGGCATTGAGTCTAAAGTAGTCCAGGGATCATGAACCAACAAGCCTTTTTAATATATGCTACCTTCACCTGCAGAGACAAATTTTCAAGAAATATCTCCTTACCGACCCCTTCAGGAAGTGTAATTTATTTCTAGATCACTGTTGTTAATAGAGTGTGTCGGTGGGGTGGGCTGAGTAACCCATGACCCATGGTGAGCATTCTAAGTCACAATACATTAAACGGGTTGGCAGGAGTGACAGGGTTCTGTTGGGTCCAACATAGAGAGAAAAGAAGGTCAAATGGTTATGGTTGTTTCTTAAGGGAAGTAGAATTTGGAAAGTCATGACCTTGGCCATAGAGAATGGGAGACACAGGGAAAGATGGGAGCCTAGAACTGGAGAGTATAGGCAGCAATGGATTTTCTAGGAAAAGTTTCCTGACAGAGATGGACTGCAAGCTGTGGCAAGATGAGATGCGGGTGAGAAGAGGATGAAAAGAACAAAGAGTAATGAAAGGGGCCTCATGTGTGTGTGTGTGTACATGTGTGTGCATGTGTGTATGCATTTGTAAGTGTGTGTGTGTATGTGTGTTGTGTGAGTGTGAGTGTTTGTGTTTACACTATTTGACACCATCATCATATACCTAGTCCTCCACTGAGCTGTAGACCTATGCTTAAAGAAACAATCAACAAGGCTCAGATAATGGTGCTTAGAGGAAGCCTGGTGGGCACTGTTGCTCTATTGTGAGGGCCACACCAACTCAGGAAAGATCCTGCCTGGGTTTCTATTGTAAACCTGTCACTCATCTGTCCTATAACTTTATGTGAACTGCAAACCTTTCTGGAAGTTTCCATGCTATAATATGTAAACTAAGAACAATCTATCTCCTAGATTTGGTGCACAAGACAAATACTAAGGGAGGTAATGTCTGAGAATGGCTACCTCAGAGCCCAGCATGGGAGAAAGCTCTGGGAAAAGTCATTGGACTTGAAAGAGGAAACTCTCAGTGACTTGTCTTTGGAGGGTAGTATAGACTTGACGTAGAATGGGATAGCAGCATGGACATTATTTTTTTAGATGATTTATTATGTACAGATTTTTAAATAAGTGACATCAAACTAGATATAGTAATGCATAGTCCTAGCATGCCTCTTGGTTTGGGACTTAGCCTGCTTTCTCTGGTCTGTTCTTCATTCAGCTTCTGGGTTGTTTCAGATGTAGAAGGATGTGAACTCAAAGCCAGAAAAGTCTTGTAGATTTTAGAACATAAGTGGCACATTTTCTGTGGAGATAAGATTTTAGAACATAAGTAGCACATTTTCTTCTGCACATTTCTGAGCAGATAATACTATTTTATTTGTCGTACCTATTTCATTTTTGTGGGATTTGTTGTCTTGTTGTGGAGAGAGAGTGGTCTCAGCTCACCCATACTGATCTTGAAGTTTACCAAAGGTTCCTGGGTAAGCTGGGATTCTAGACATGTGCTAGCATGCTTGGCTATAGTGTTATCTTTAATAAATACGTTCTTTAGTTTTGTGATGTTTACCAACTCACAGGCCACCTCACAGCCCTACCTTTGCTACTCAGCAGATTTTATGTAAAAGTGCCAACACAACTTTCCTGTATAGACACAGAAATTTGAATTAAACCTAATGTTTACATCTCTCAAAATGTTATTCTTTTGCCTTCTCCCAAGCCACTTAGCAATGTAAATGCTATTCTTAGCTCTCAGAGACAGAATTGACAGCCGACTGGTGTTGGTTCTGAAAAGGTGCATCCTGCGTCTCGGCTAACAAATGAGAACTGGAGGGTGTTCTCAGACATAAGGCTTTTTTTCTATTTCTTTCCTGGGCACTAGGCCGAACTTGGAGGTAAACATGCATTCTCTGAGTTACTTCCTGATCCACAGGGCAATGACTTAAGTACCTACAAGGTATAAAGAGACAGAGAGATCAACTAGCCATCACCCCGTTCTTCTGGAACCCACCCAAAGCTGGAGAAACAGACGTCAACGCATCATCAGCATTCAAACACGGAAGAGCACTTTTAAGAGATCTGTGTTCCAAATACAATGGGAGCACAGTCAGGGGAAGGAGGGATTTCTTCTGAAAGGGCGAGGTGGGCAGGGCGGGGGCTGTGGACCAGCACACACAAAGGCATTAGTGTGTTAAGCTAGGCCTGACAGCCGACAACCAGCCAGAGCATTCTCTGTAGAAAGACCCGTCTGTGCAAAACCAGTAAGGTATAAGCCTGTGGTGTGGAGGAAGAAACTGAAATGGGGATTGGTGAAGTTCTCATTATAGTCCACACCAAAGTGTCCTGATTCTATTTCCTAAGGTGTTAGCATATCCATAAGAGACTGTTAAATTCATTCTACATGTCACCCCCTCTGACCTCTGGGAAGGAAATAGGTTGTAATTCTGAAGATAGAGACACAGAGAGATTTCAAGGAAGAAAACTAAATCTCTAAGTAGAGTGGAGACTAAGGAGATTGGCTTTATGTACATATGACTAGTTGGCCCACACACAGAGGGCCCAAGGTCTCTGAGTGTCTCTTTGTCCACATCTTGAATAGACTACTGATCTCTCCAGGGGCTCTCCTCCTTGCTCAGGGGTTCTAGTTCTTTCACCCAGACAGAATAGCCACTGGGTTCTGCCTGAGCTATGAGAAGTCTCAGCATTTGCTTGATTTCCATTTGTGTTCTGACCAACTGCCAATGGCTACGAATAAAATCCCTCAGATGGCCCCAGGTGCTGTTTCCCTGACTCCTGGATTCAGTGGGGTCTAGCCAGGCATGGTTTTCACCCAAGAGGCAGCTAGTCATAGAATACTGGTGAGCTTGGGCTGAGCCTGAGCCCCAGGGTCCTCGTCGGTTCTGGAAATGTACCAACCCACTGGTTTCCTAAATAATTTAATATGTATAATCAGTTTTTACATACTTTTCACATTCAGTATCTCAGGCAATCAGTACAGAAAGGGCTATTTCTTTATTTACTGAATTTTTGTTTCTTCAGAAAGTTTAAAGGGAACATAACCAATAAAAGCACAATTACCTGTGCTACTTAAGCCGCACTGAGATTACAGCATAATATTTTAAGGGCGAAAACAGGGAAATAGATTTTTTTTTCTCAAGGGCAAAAACAGGGAAATAGAACAGGGAAACAGGGAAATTGTTTTCTGCTCTAAATACTTGAATGGCTTCCTATCACACTCAAGGAAAACCCCTAGCTCTCTAACTTAGCAGGTGTGCATTTTTATGTCCTCATTTTATAAGGCTAACATTGCAAAGTTAAGAAACATGTAGCAATTCCAAAACAAGAAGGTCACCTGATAGGAATCAAGCCCTCTACTTTGAGAATGCAATTTCACAAACACCTAGCACAGGCTTTGGCAAACTGCTTTTGCAATGTTCAGATTCGGCAGATTAGCCTGGCTTTTTTTTAATTCACTCATCTAAGCATGATTCAGCCTAGCTGCTGAAGAAGTCAAAGGAATGCTGTCTCAGTCTCCTGGGGGACCAGGGCACATCTAGAGAGAAAGACCTTTGACTTGTCCCACAAACATATCTCACTAGTGTGAGTCTTCAGGGCTGCCAGGATGATCCTGTTGCCACAATCTGCTCCATGCGTGCCTAATCTGTGTCCAAAAGACCTTGCAAATCACACAGGTTCAATTCTGCTTTGAGGTCAGGAAGTAAAAGCCATGACCTGGAAGGGGCCTGAACAGGGATGTCAACTTCACGGAGGCTGCCAGGGGCATCTTGTAGAGCAAAATCCAAGCTGAAGCCAAATGTGGATTCATTTGTCAATGTAAACCCTACCCCCAGTAACCACTTTTATGGGGTATCTGCTCTCCTGTACTTTTTGCTTAAATCATTTATTTTAAATCAATTGGGAGTTTAGAGGGGGAATGGGGAGGTGAAACTGATTCTGGTCCAGCTTAGTCAGGAAAAAAGTAAGAGCTGTCTTTTTTTTTTTTTTCTCCACCCGAGTCGCACAGTCTGGCTGGAATGCATCCCAACTGGGGGATAGTCATGAATGCTCCAAGTCCTGAGGCCCAAGGAAAAGAAACGTCTGTCTTCTCCTGAGTAATTCTCTTTCTCTATAGAAATCTCAAAATGGAACCGCTCTACAAATCATGTCCCATGCTTTGCGAGAAAGAAGCTGTTCTTTTTAAACCAGGCTTATCAAACAGTAGCGTTCTCCCTCAATAATAAGTGTGAGTGGGCTAATGGGTCATTTGGGGGAGAGAGGTCAGAAGGAAAAGGCCTCGGTATTCAAAAGCTGAATCTGGTAATGCCAGCAGTCAAAGAACAGAATGCTGGGTGGACAGGCATGATGTATAGGGTGTGTTCTATAGAACCTGCATGGGTTCCCACCTAACCTTTATCCCCATCAAAGACTGCCAAGATCTCTTAATGTGCCTGACACTCCTCTCTCGGAGGTCCTAGTGGCGTGGTCCGGGAAAACCTGGTGCTTGTGAGTTCCTTTTCATTGAGAAAGAAATGTTTTCCACCTCCTAGCAGGCTGACTTAGCAAAGTACTTTGAACACTGGCCGGCGGG
>NW_022196913.1:45678709-45689296 GCF_008632895.1 Mastomys coucha | reverse complement strand
TGGAGACAGAAAACCTTTTGTTCCCCTAGCTCGTTTCATGTAGAGATTGCAAGGTGAATGGCTTTGAAATGAAATGGGTTTGTGAACTAGTTGCTAAGTCACAGGAAGCGCGATCGTCAGACTGCTTTGTGAATTCGGATTCTTTAAAACTTAGGTTACTCTCAAAAGGAACGTACCTTCTTTGTCTGGTTCCTATGTCTTTCCTCTTTATATTTTTATTTCTCGGGGTGGTTTGGGCCGCCTCCCCACATTCTGTTTTCTCCCCCACCCTTTTGATAACGTGAAAAGAACTGATCGTATTACTCGCTCTTTGTCGGAGGGTTTCAGAAGTTAGCGGTGGGCGGGGTGGAGGCGTTACCTTCCCCCACCAGCAGCAGCCAATGACGGTGAAGTATGCAAATGAGGTCCGAGCTCTGTGGCTCTGGATCTGGGCTTTGCGCTCAGAGACTCCGCAGTGCGCGGGAGGGGAAGGTTCTCTCTTCCATCCAGCCCAGCGCTCAATGGAGCGGCGGACACTGCAGTGCCTCACTGTGTGACTAGATAGGACCGGGGCTCCTCTGATCATCCGCCGAGATGAAGTATAAGGTAAGAGTGCCTTTTACGCAGTCTCCCGAGAAGCTGGAGGCAGCTGTGCCGGCGCCTTTCCCACCTTGACAACTGGGCTGGAATCCCTAGTGTGTCTGGTTTTGCTGAGCTGCGTCTGATCTCGCTTCCAGGCTTCCCTGGGGTGTATCCGCAAGGAGACGTGCGCTTTCAGATCCACCAGTCCATGGTACACGGTTCTGAAAGTTGCTGTGGGTGGCGGAAGGCGGTGGAGAAGAGTTAGCAAAGGAGCCACAGTGGTTGCTGGAGATCAGAGGGTGTCTAACTCGCCTCGCAGCAGGCAAGTTGCACATCTCTGCCTGACCAAAGCCAGCCTGGGGAGCCATAATAAGGAGAGTCAGAACTGCTTGAGTCTCTGACAGGCTCTAAAAGCACCTTTTCAGAATTTGCCTTAAGCACTTGATCTGGAAAGCTGTTCGCTCTAGGTCCCTTCGGTAGAAGCAAATTTAAAACCCAGACACTGTCATAGGCGCGATGATGGAGAATTCCCACATCCTTAGATAGTTTGGTTTTATGAATAAATGGGTGTTAGTCATTTCTGGATAACTCTTTATTGGGGTTGAATGGGTCTGAAAGTATAAAGACTCCGGCTGGCTTATTTTCCCTGACGCTTACAGAATGTCCTGCTCATATTTTGGCAGCAGTATTTTCCACTGCATTTTGCACCACGGTTTCTGGGGTTACTCTTGGCAAAATGATTATGACTTGCTCAGCACATCCCGTCTAAGGAGGTAGTTTCCAGGGAACTTGGCCCAGTAGCAGTTCATGGCAATGACTTGGCTGTGCTTACTTATGATCCTTTTTTAATTTTAATGGTGAATAGACGTGAGTCCTCGACTTTTAAAGGACGGTGTCATTACAAAAATCCGTTTTGGTAAGGTGGCTTAACAGATCCAGTTAACTGACCTAGCTAGGGGCTAACTTGGCTTCCCTCTGTGGTATGTAGCCTCTGGCCCTTCCTTTGGGATAGAAGGCTGTAAACACTTGCTCTAGCTAACAGCCACTGGTTCCCTGTCTACAAATCTTGTTCAAAGGCTGTGAACCAAAGCACAAGTGATAGTTGTTGGAGATGTTCCAGCAGCCTCAAGACCCAGGTATCCATTGTCACCTCCTATCAACTTTCCATTTCCTACATCCGTGGGGAGAGGCAGAAGAAAGGTGGCCCAGGAGTCAGTCAGAAATGACGCAGCTTTCTACCTGGCAGGAACAGAATCTTTTTGGATGTGATTCTCTCCATTGCTGAGTCTCCTCGTTCACAACTGTTGGGGCTACATGGTATCTAGCCTGCAAAGATTTTTTTCCCTCCCTTTCTCCCTGTTGTTGAATCAAGGCAGTATTATAGAAAAAAAAGAGAAAGGATTGACTCTGTCTGTTACTGGGACATTAAATAGCTGATGTGAATTCTGAGTGCTGCAGTCTAGGGGGTGACGAAGTCCAAAGTCACTTTGGTTCAGTGACCTCATCATGTTTAGCTTTGCTATTTATGGAAAGAAAATATCATGAGGACTGATGATTTTACACTGCAGGTGAGAAGCTACAAGTGGGGAACACTTTCCACTTGCCTGGGTCTGCCCAGAGTTGAACACTTTGCCAAGCAACAGAAATGCATGGTTCTTTATCATCATCATCACCACCACCACCACCATCGTTTCATTATTACTGGAGGCAACTTCACCAGCAAAAATGCTGCACTCCCCAAGTAAACACATGGGCACCCTGAGTTGACCATAGCAGAAGCAAGTCACTTTTCCTTCCATCATCACAAAGTTAATGAAAGATAACTGTCTTTGGAGAGAATTAGTCATACCATGTATCAGACACTAAAGCAGAGGCATGATGGGTAAAGTGATACAAGTCTGTCATATTTAACTCTCCCCATTAGCTCCAAGGCACACTTATTTTTCAGAAGTAGCAATTGTGGCACACTGAGGATAAGTGATTTTTTTTTCCAGTACACCAGCTGAGAAACACGGGATTAAAATGATCTTGACCTAATACTCATGATTTAAATACTACCAGGAGAGGGGGGAAAAACCCTAAAACAGAAATCATCTGTAACTCCCTAAAACATCCCTCTGACCGGTATGCTCTGGTCTCAGAAAGTTCAGAACTATTTCCCCCCAAGAGTTCCCCCAGGATAGTCTTCTTCTATTTTGTTTCAGTGGTAACTCTGCAAGCTGGAATACGAAGTTGGCATTTATTTGTTTAATTGGAGCTACTTAAGTAGTAAAACCAGATAATTATTAGATTGTAAAACCCAGAAGTCTGGAATTATCTCTTAAACAGTATGTTGCACATAAACTATAATTTTAGCCCGAGCTTAAAAATGGATCATTGTGAGATTTATAAGTCAGGCTTGAAAGGCTTCTTTTTTTTTCTTTCTTTTCTTTCTTTCTTTCTTTCTTTCTTTCTTTTTTTTTTCTGTTGTTAACCAGATGGTCTTGTTTAGCTACTTCAGAGTTCATAACAGGGAGCAATCAACTTCCACTCAGTTTTGTCCTCAAAATACACAGCTCCAGGCAGCCAGCAATTACTTACAACTATGAGAGCTGTGGAATGCAAGGTATTGCTTTAGGTAACTCTTTCTGCTTAGTACACATCCAGTCTGCTTTTAGTTTACTTATATTTTTGTTTGTTCATGGGAAGACTGTCATGGGTGTTTACGGTTCCATTGCTCTTAGAGAGTCTGGCTGAATGGGAGTAAACTGTAAGGGCTTCCTTTGTTAAGACTCAAAGAAGCCAGGCATAGTGGAGCACACCTTCAATCACAGTTCTTCAGGAGGCAGAGGCAGGTGCCAAGGCTACATTGTGAGACCTCATCTCAGACACAATAACAAAACGTTCTATATAAAATCCCTTTACTGTATGGCCTATGTTCCTTGGCCTTGGCTTGCTTGTCCAATAGAAGATACAAGGGTATGAAGGTTGCTGGCGGGTATTAGCCTTTGTTCTGAAGGTCCGTGGTCTATAGTGTCCATGGTCTATAGGGTCTGTGGTCTATAGTGTCCGTGGTCTATGGGGTCTGGGGTCTATGGGGTCTGGGGTCTATGGGGTCAGTGGTCTATAGGGTCCAGTCCCTCATCTTTAACAGAAGCCCTGAAGGCTCTGCCCACAGAGTGTGGGCCTGGAATAAGGCCCAATCTACTTCATGCCCAGGCCTGGAAGGTGTTCAGCAAGTGCAGCCTGTGACTGAGTTCTTGCGGCTGAGGCTCTTTTGTGGCTTTGCAAAGTTTCAGAACCCTTGTGTGTCTGCAGTCAAGGTCTCATGTATATTCTAGTCAATATAAAGAAAGAAAATTCACTTTCCAATGGTTTGACTTTAAAAACAAAGTATAGTAGAGTTTTTATACAGTTTTTATTTTAAAAAATCTACAGTCTGGAATCCTGGTTCTTGCAGTGCAGTTGAGTGGGAGCAAAGAAAGTCAAGGAAAAGAAACCTACAGCAAAAAGCTTCTGGGGAGGAACTTAGAAAATATTTTTATTTTCCAAAGCTGTCTTAAAGGGGAAGTTATAGCAGGCCTTTGATTTAGATGATATGGCCACTTATACCCCCATTTTTGCTTTGATGTTTAAGCTTTAAAAAATTTTATTTTTGCAAAATTGTTTGTTGTGTTCAAGGGAAACTTAGGACCCTTTCCATCCCCACCTTCAAAATGTTGTGTGTTGTCTGTGAATTTAAAAGCAGACAGAGGTGTTTTGAAAAACATGGCTTCATTATTTATAGTTTTATATTTACTTAGGAAACCCACTTCAGAGCTAAAGGACTTCCATGTCCAGAGATGAGGTTTTGTCAAAATGCAGGTGTCTTGATAATAGCAACTTTAGCATGCTGCACAGCAAACACACGCTGAGTACCTTGGCAAGCCCTTCTTCTTGGACCACACATTGTCTCTATGCCCAGAACCTTGCAAGTGCCTTCCCATGCCCTCTTCCTCACCCCCCAATCTCAGACAAAATAAAACGAAGCCAGACAAAATCCTTCCTCGACACCTTTCAAAGCCTTGGCAGATTCTGTCTCTCCTTTGTGTCTTGACGCCGGTACCACATCTTACCTTTTCAAATGAGCACTCCTATGTGTCTTTAATACCAGATGCTTGTGTGGCTCACTGGCACCCTGCTACCCACATGGACATGAACCCTAGTGCACACACCCTCTACCCCTCGCCTTGGTTGCTCCTTGCACCCTTCTGTGGGGGGTCCCTACTCCTTTCATAGCCATGTGATTTCAAGCCTGCGTGACTTGAGTAACTACTACGTCCCACTCATAAAGTTTCTGTATCCATCCACTCCAAAGAGCGGTCAAAGCCTAAACCTCTGTCTCCTCTAATCCCTGAAACAGACCTTACATTTCTCACCCCTGCCTTACTCCGTTATCACTGCCTTACTTATTAACCCCTTTCAGTCAAACCACTATCTAAATGATACCTGCAATGGAACCAGTTTTACAGAAGCCACATTGAATACAAGAGGCCCATCCTCTACTGATATGTAGGGGCAGATCGGCAGACAAGCCCTTGTTGAAAGTGTAATGTAGGCTCTATCAGCCTTGAACAGGCAGGAACTTGGCTTTATATATTCTTGTAATAGAAACAAGATGGAGTGTGGAGGAAGACATTTCCATTTTTTGTGAGTTAAGGTCCTGTGATTTTAGGCAAATTAAACTCCCAGAGCCTCAGGTTTACGTGAGACAAAATTAACTGCTTTATACCATTATTCTAAAGTCTGGGCTAATGTGTAAAGTTCTTATCTTGGATCCTAGCACAGAGGGAGTAGACAAAGAATCCTAGCTAGCCTCAGCTCTGAGTGTGTACTCAGTAGGTATTGAAAGGTTAGGATTGGTTTCATGACAACATTATATCCAAATCCCAGTTACTAAATTAAGCAGGTTGAATATTGCAGAGTTTACCACAGGTAATGGTGCACATGGTGGGAATGGGCTCTCAGGTAGAAGGAACCAACAGCATGCCTACAACACACAACCCCCACTTGCCAGGGTCATATGCTTGGTTTCCTTATTGTTGTTGACAAACCTCGAAATTCCTGAAATTACAGGGTCTTTCTCCTAGTGGGTACTCAGCAAATATATTCAGTGCTGAATTACAGAAAACATCTGTGCCAACAGCTTTTTCCAAGGGTTCCACTGGTCCACAGCACATTAAAAAAAGTATGTTTATTTCAAATCCCACTTTTGCTTCTTTCTGACAATATAATTTTTAGTTACTATTTTAGAGCATTATCTTATTAGATAGCCACAAGAGCATAGTAAATGAAAGTCATCGGTTCCTAGCATATATAGGCATTTGATAACTGACAGCTATGTATTGCATGATATGTAATGATAGATAGATAGATAGATAGATAGATAGATAGATAGATAGATAGATAGGTAGACAAACAGATAGCAGACAGACAAATAGACGACAGATAGTCAGGCAGACAAAAGTCCATGAATACTGATGGAATAGCATAGTAGTTTGTTACAACTAAGGTATAGTCAGGGCCATTGGCCATGGAGAAATCTGCATACCTAAATAGATATCCAGATACACAGATATATTAACATTATATAGTAAAAGTTTTAAAAGGAAACATCCTCTACAGTAGTTTCCTCGTGGTAGGGGAGATGGCTCAGTGGATAGAAGCACCCTCTTTGCAAGCCTGAGGACCTGAGTTCAGTTTCCCAGCACTATAGAAAAAGCCCTGCTGCTGCTCGTATCTATAACCCCAGTGGTACGGGGTGTGTGGGGGGGTATGGCTACAAGAGATTGCTTGTGCTTGCTGCTAAGTAGATCAGCTTGAAAAATGGTGAGCCTTAAGTTCAATGAGAGACCCTTCCTCAGGGAATGAGGCAGAAAGTGTTAGAGCAGGACACCCTGTGCCTTCTTTCAGCCATACTTCACACATTTACACCACATATGCATGCGCACGTGGACACACACACACACCACATATGTACCACACTAATGTGGGGGAGACTATTTACCCTTACCAAAAGGCTAGCAAGGAAAAGAAAAGACCATTTATTTAAATAGGTGCAATCCATGGAACGTGAGTCGGGGGTTGTGTGGGAAGTTCACAAGCAGCTCTCTCTTACTTTGCTGCAGACCCAGTGACATCGATATAAGTACCTATTTTTAGATCATTTTAGGGTTAGAAGGCAGTGGACCAATTGATTTGGAATGCTAACCCCTAGGACCGTGGCACTATCCTCAGAAATGTATAGACTTAATTACCATGCCTCTCTGCCAAGACAAAGGCAATAGGGTCCTTGAGAACAAATACAGTATTTCCAACTTAAAATGCCAGAGCTGCCGGTTTCCCAGGCAACAGAAGATTACAAAGAGCATGGGCATGGAAAGAAGACAAAAATCCCTAAAGTCCTGTTTAGACTCCGTCAACAACAGTCCTTCCATCTTGTTTACTTTGAACATTCCAGGCATCTCCCTGCGGTAGTTCTTACCAGCTAATGAGGGTTCTGCGTGCCAGGGAAGCGGCAGTCTGCTGCCAGGACTCTTCCTGAAGGATTTCTATTGTATGATGAGTGGTCTTATTGGAGACCTTTTCTACTCTGAGCTGGAAAGGCCAAATATTTTTAGAGGGTGCTTTTAATAGACAATGTGATCTGGGTAACTTGAGGGTTGGCATATAATCTAGTGGCCATGCAATTGGTACTCCAAAAAGTATGGTTACTGATGGTGTATGATAGTAGTTTGTCATGGCTGAGGTGGGGCCTTGGGGCAGCTGATCCTGAAGATGCTGAAATTGTCAGATGGGCTGGGGAGATGGCTTAGTCAGTAAAGTGCTTGCTGCACAAGCGTAAAGATCTGAGTCCCAAACCAAGCACCCATGTACACTGCCTACAAACCCCATGCTACAGAGGCCAGCACAAGAGGATCTCTGAAGCTTTGTTGGCCAGCCAGCTAAATAAATATGTGAGCTCCAGGTTCAGTGAGAGACCCTGCCTCAATACCTAACTGGCGCACATTTGTGCAAACATACATGAACAACTACATGTATACGCACAAAAATCGCCACTGGAATGTTTTCCTTATAGGCCTGGGCTTTACCATATCTGCTAAATTCTATATATGCTTCAAGGCAGGGGCCAGTAAGTTGGAAGATGTCATGTTTCTTGGTAGATCTTGGTGTTGGAAATTTGAATATCTCCTGATATTTCTAACATGTCAAGGTAATAATAGGTATAAGATGTTACAAAAAAAAAATTTTTTTTCTTGTGTGAAATGCTGACATTCATTTGTGCTCACCAGACATAAGGATGGAACAACCAGGGAGGTGTAAAAGTGCAAGCTCTGCCAACCACAGAAATGCTTAATGGCTCCTTTCGAAATCAATTTTAATTCTTTATTTATTCTTATGGGGAACAGTGGAAGGACAGGGTTCATCTGTGAAGCTCAGTGGAAAGTTGCAGTAATCAAAACCCATGAACCACTCATACTGAAGCCATGTCTCCTCCTCTTCTGTTGAGATACCATGCCTTTCCACAGTGCGGCATGTCCTTCATACCTGCCCTCCTCTTTTCCTCAGACAGAAGTCCTCTGGTGGCTTCTGGATTTTAACGATAAGCACATTGGTAGTAGCTGTTGGTCTGTTGTGCTTAATTTAGCTTAGTACCTCATAGGCCCTTTGGCTGAAACTCATTTAGGCTTTCTCAGCCCTAATGGCTCTTTACGAATAAAGATGGATCTGGGCTTCTTTGCCTGCCAAGGACCTCCTAGAATTAGCAGTAACATGCAAAGTCATCACACTGGAATGGGCAGCTATACAGATGTGTGCACACTCTTGAAGATCATTATCTTTAGCATTGGTCATCTGCTCATCAATACTACTGTTTCTGTTCCTGGTCACTTGTAACACTGCTTAGCACTTGACAGGAAAGTGCCCCGGGGACTAAACTCAAACAGCACAATCCAGAGGCCTCAGCTCCTTGGGCTCCAACTTCAGTTTTGGATTATGATTCTCAGGCTCAGTCCACATCAAGCTCAACGCGATGTGTGAATGGGACACAGAGGTAGAATCAACAGGAAGACCAAGAAGAACTTCTCCCTCCTGGTCCTTTTCACTATGAGGTAAATTTCTAGACAATATCCTAGAGGCGCAGGGGCCCCAGAAGCATATATCCTATGCCCTTGTTAAAGGTCATGTTGTTATTGTTAGCAATATATATATATATATATATATATATCCATATATATATATATGTGGATATATATCCCAAAACAAAGGATATTATAATATATATATATATATATGTATATATATATATGTATATATATATATTCCCAAGGATGTATCCACATTTCACAAATGAAAGAACAGGACATATGGTCTGAAAATGGGAAGGATATTTGAGACTGATGGCTGTCATGGAAAGTTCAGAAACACATGGCCACTCTACAGATGGTCAACATGAGCTGCCCCAGAGATCAATGAGCTGATCAAGGCCCTATCCTATTCCCCTTATGTCAACATTCTACAGGAACATATATAGGAGCATTTTTTTAACTGGGATTTGGCTGGGTTCTTCACAGAAAGTCCTAAGTAAACTCTAGTCATAAATAATAAGGTCCTCCTTTATATCTTCGTGCAGGCATAGACATCTTTGGAAATGAAAGCAGGCTCATTTGAAGTGTGGGCTTGTTTGGCACACCTGAGTGGAGGATTGAGTTTCAATTGTTCTTGCTTTAAACCTGGTCAGGTAGCTCCTTGCCTCATAGCCTGAAGCATCTCTAGCCTCCCTCCCTCCCACCCTTCTTATTAAGATCTTAATTACAGATGCAACGTAGTTCATGGCTGAAGGGGAAGAATTCCCTTCTCTGAACCGTGCCTGCTTTTGGTGTGGCAGGTATAATCACGATGAGATCATTTCTGGTGTGTAGTCGTTAAGTGCAGGAGTTTTTCTTCTGCAGGGAGGAGGAATGTGGTTGAGACACGATTCTCTGAGCTCAGCCCAGTGCACCGATAGCTGCTCGAACCTCATAGCCCCTTTCTCCTGAAGGAATCAGCGTTTTACATATGTAATTTCATGAGCCCTAGTCATTCTTCCAAGAAGAACTTGTGTATTATTCTTACTTTGCAGATGGGGAAACAGAGGCAGCTGCCATTAGTCCTAAGTATAAGGATGGAGCCCCGACTTTCCTAATGGAGTTTAATGGTCATTTACCTAGCCAGTAGAGGGCTGGTCTGTGCACCCAGCAGCATCCCAGATCTAGATTCCAGTAATATCCATGTATACACACACTGTCACAACCAAAATCTATCTTTGAACATTGAAAATCCACTGGCTGGGCAAGATATCTTCTACTCTAAGCTACTATTCTATCTCTCCTGCTTGAAGTACAGAACTCCCCTCCCGAAAGTGTTTGCCATAATTTAATCATGACTGGTATTGAGTTTAACGTAGCAGATCATAACCCCAAACTAAACTCCTCCTATAGGATTAGCATGGGAATACCACAAAATCATAGAAGCGTAAGATCTCCCTTAGGCCAAGTGTGAAGCCTCCAAGCCAACTCCATGACAACCCCTTCCCCCAAGTCTGGATCCATCCCTGAGTGTCTCCCAAGTGCTGGAATATGTGTCTAGACTTTAGCACTAAAGCAAGCTGTTTGTTCTCAGAAATGAACTGAGAGGTGCTAAAGCTTTGAAAGTCTTTCTGACTGCTGCCCAGTGGCAATGCTGACACTGTACAAGTGTACACACCTCTTAGCCATGGGTGTGGAGCTACGTTTTAAAACTCTTTGAAGAGCTCACAGGGTAAGTGGATAATAACAGCAAAGCCAGATCAACCCAGATCAAGTGACTCTGGGGGGAGGGGTTCATGTTTGCATGGTGTGGTTGTGGAGGAGGTTAGAGTCCAACATCAGGGGTTCCTATTCCTTCAGGCATCATCAACCTTGCTTTTTTTTTTTCATTGTAATAAGGCTGTATTTCAATGACCCTCACATCACCAAAGGATTTTACCTC
>NW_022196913.1:45655661-45678279 GCF_008632895.1 Mastomys coucha | reverse complement strand
CAAGAGTTACAAATGTCAAGCAAAGCATTCAGTCTCACTTTGTTGTTCTCTTACAAGCCACCTCCCTTAGTTAATCATCTATGTTTCTTTTTCAACCTTGCTTTTTTAAATCGGAGTCTGTCATAGCCTAGAGTTCACCAGTCAGGGTAGACTGATTGGCCAGCAAGCTCCAAGGGTCTACGTGTCTTTAGTTCTTCATTATCGGGGTTACAAGTAAGCCATGCCCAGCATTTCTTCACATGCATTCTGAGGTTTGAGCTCGGGTCCTCATGCTTTTGAGGTAAACAATATACAAGCTGAGCTATCTTCCCTCCCCGCTTTTCAAGGAACTTCTGAAAGAGTCCCTACAAAGGGTGAAATCCCAGTTTCACTAAATGGCCTCTGACAAAGCTGGTGACGGTGGTGGTGGTGGTGGTGGTGGTAGTGTATTTCAATTAATGTTTTTAAGTGTAACCATAGGTTCATACTTTGGTATGGAAGGTAAAAACATGAGAATGTAAAAATAAGGGGATCTTATCATACTTTCAAACATTTTATAGCTGAAACAGCTTGTGCATTTTGGGTTTTGAGACGTGGTATCATTTTTGGAAATTCACTATAACTGAGTGGATTGGAATCTCCTGCTCCTGTTTAAATTCTTATTCCTCTTCTCTTAGTACCTGAATGTTAGCGGATTTGTCTAGACAGGCCGTCAGATATGATCCAGTGCCAGCATTGTAATGCTGGCTGAGATCCAAAAGGTTGTTTTATTGTTAATAAAACCTATCTTTTGGGTGAGTGGGTGTCAAGGCTTCACCATTATATGGCGCCTGTCAGATTTGTCTAGGGACAGAACTCTAAAAAACATTTATGCTTGCCCCCATGGTTTTTGATCCTTTGCCAATACACTATATTGGAAATCATCGAAACTAGGCAACTTGGGACAAATACTTATGAATCCCAAGGCTTAACAGTAGCATTTCTAAATTCTTAAATGTAGCAATCTCAGGAGGGGCATCCTGGTGTAGAGAGATCTTTAGAGGGAGAAGATAGCTTGTGGTCTCTGACTCTGCTGTTAATCTAATCTATGACCTTCTGGCTATAAAACAAAGACCAGACTGTAGTCAGTTCTGGTCAAGCTATGGATGACAAGGTTAAAAATGTGTAGAGGAACCTATGGTAGATAGCTATGATATGATGTCAGATGATAGACATAGAGGTAACAATATTATCGTCCTTCTAAAAAACAACTAAGTCCTTTTCCTTGAATGTTGTCTTCTATCATGAATGGGACATTCTGAAGTCACCCATATACTACCATATCTACCTCTCTACTCATCTCTGATGTTTCTTATACAAAGAAAAGATTTCTGTTCTGTTCTAGGCTTGCTTTGAAAACAGGTCTCATCATAAGACTGTTCCGTCCTTGATGTCGTTTATTAATCTTCTGTATTCTGGTTTTCTTTAGTGTGCATGCCCATGAAGAGCATGTTTGTGGAGGTCAGAGGAGAACTTTCAGGAGTTGACTTTCTGCTTCCTCAACAGCTTCTAAGGATGGAGCTTTGGTTGTCTGTCTTGCTTGGCAGGTGCTTTCACCCTGAGCTGTTTCCGGGCCTCCATTAGTCCCATATCATATGAGAATTTATGATAGCCATTGTGATACAGTGAAGAAGTGAAGCCAACATTATACGAAACATTCCAGTATCCTAGATCCACTGTCTAGAACATGTGCCACAAACCTAATGAGCCTGAAATTTCTTTCTGGGATCCATATATTGAACATTAAAGTCTTAGATGTCCTCACCTCCTTCAAGGAGAACCATCAATTTGGCTTATAAATTATCAAAAGATAATTTATCATCAAACAAGAATAGGCCAGTGTATAGATTCATAGACTTGGGAGCTTTGTGGGGACACACACACACACACACACACACACACACACACACAGTACTACCTATGGGGAGTATTAATGTTGTCCCCTGCCTTGTCAAAGAACACCTGTTGGAACCTAGTATTTAATATCATACATATTAAAGCATTTCTCAGTAGGAAATACACAAAACAGAATCTGATTATCAGTCCAGGTCCCAACACTGGCAGCAAAGCAAACGCTGTGAAGATTCATGGAGGGTCTAAGTTATTTTCAGAAGCTTTCCTGTTTAATAAAAGCACTTTCCAGAAAATAGAAACCATTCCTAGACATGTGGTCTACAGGCTAAGAGTACTCTTCAGAGGAAAATGTTGAACAAGCCTCCCCAGTGGATAGACGCTTGATGATCAGTTCAAGGTATAGGAGCCTGGTACTGCCTTCCTGTGGGCTATTCCCAGTCATCTGGTGGAAGTGAGCAGAAAGCAGTGCACAATGATTACTTGGAAAACATCTACATCACAAGATACTGTGTCTCCTAACTCTTGCACCCAAAGATATCATGTCTGCTACTTAATAATATCTAGAATTTTCAAATAAAAATTAATATTCCATATCTTTGTATGGATAATATTCCATATCTTTGCATGGATAATATTCCATGTCTTCACATGGAAGAACAGAAGTGTGAGCCATGCTTTCAAGAATCAAACTCTTGGGGGCTGGAGAGATGGCTCAGTGGTTAAGAGCACTGACTGCTCCTCCGAAGGTCCTGAATTCAAATCCCAGCAACAACATGGTGGCCCACAAAAACACATATAATGAGATCTGACCCCCTTTTCTGGTGTGTCTGAAGACAGCTACAGTGTACTTACATATAATAAATAAATCTAAAAAAGAAAAAAGAAAGAAAGAAAGAAAAAGAAAAGAGAATCAAACTCTTGATACTTGTAAGCATCCGTGCTCTCAGACCGTGGTTGTTTTCCTTAGGGAAGACACACACACACACAAACACACACACACACGCACGCACACACACCAAAGGTGCCTATGAGAGGCAGGAGAGGAAATGTAACCAAAATGGTAGTAGGACTATTCTCTGACCACAGCTGATTTTTGTCAGCAGAAATAAAGGCACAAGAGCCCTTTTTTCTCTTCACCAAGTGTGCCCCAAGTCTGACCTTGGCCACGTTAATCTCTTAGCAGCTTCCTTTAAGCACTGGTTTCCTTGATGATGGCCATTTCCTCTAGTGGGTCTGTTTCTCAGGATCTGGTCTCTGAGTGCCTGTTCGTGCATGCATGCATACGTGCGTGCGTGCGTGCATGTGTGCTTGAGTCCACCAGAGACCTGGGCTAACATGTTGGGGGTTGGGCACAGGAAAGTCTTGTCATCAAGAATGAGGCAGCCCTGGGGCTTTGGCAGGTTCTCCTGCATAAATATAGAATGAAGTAAAAATAATAAGAGGAAGCCAAGCCATTGATGATGCTATCGGTCACAGTGAGTGACACGCCAGCCATTGTGTCTCATTTCTCTTAAAGAGCAGCATGAATGGTCATGGAAATTCCACGTCACACCTCTCTATATTGGGAGAAGCAGATAATTTCCCTGGCAGTAGAATAAGCTTTCTTGACATTTTGATAGCAGTGAGGAAAGTAGGGTGGGGGAGGGAAAAGGGTATAGGTTGTCATGTGACCGTGGCTCTCCTGTACAGCCAGGTTTGTTTTGCTTTCTTAATTCCCCACTCCTGGGTCATAGCTTGACAACCCAAAACAGCAGAAGCAAACTTTCTGGTGAAGTATGTGAATGGCACTCTTGTCACCTAGCAGACTCAGAGTGAGGGAGGCTCTTTAAAGAGACCATTGTATTCCACGTTGCTGGCATGGTCAGTTCCTCTTGGCCTTCCTGTTTGCTTAGTAGTTGTGAACACACAAGTCTGGTGGGGTGGGGGTGGCTCCCCTGTCTGCGTCATTGTCCTGTTTAAATAGGGAGGGGCTGCACTTTGCTGCTGGCCACCTCCCTTATTCTCAGGCTGTCAGGACGGAGTAACTGGGACACACGGATGGGCTTCTTTCTGCACCTCCACCTGAGTTATATCTTAACTAAATGCCCTGCTAAATTCTCAAGAAAAACAATTCTATTCTCCACACTGAGAATCATCGATACAGAAGCCAGAACCCACCTCAGTTTACCAGACTATGAGTATGCATGTTGTTTCCGACACTGGACTCACATAGAAATGGAAAAGAAGTCAGGCAGAGCATCTCTGAACTTAAAAGTTCACAGCCTGGGATGGGGTAATGCAAACCCTGCTGCAAGGAAACGGCAAACTGGAGAGATGGCTCAGCAGGTAAAGGGGTGTGTCCCCAAGCCTACCAACCCATGTTTGACCCCTGTGGCCCACGTGGTAGAAGAAGAGAGCCAACTCCTGAAAATTATCCTCTGACCTCCACCTACATGTGCACACATGTACTGCATGCCACAGTCACAAAGACACAGCATGACGAACAACCAGGTGGGAAGTGATCAGATGGATTTTATAAAGATGGGCATTCTCTTTATATGGAAAGTGGGTTCCAAGCAGGGAAGAGGCTTAATGGGTTGGGAAATGCCATTCCAGGAATATGAAATAAACAGAGAGCCAGTTAGTGTTAAACCCCACACCTGGGAGACAGGGAGGCAAGATGTGGGGTCGTGACAATTCCAACCAGGTTGTGGAGAGTATACAAACCTCAGGCTCCCTGCTTGGGCAGCTAACTGCGTACTGTGCTGAGAAAGAGAGGTAAAAGAACAGGAAAGGCTCTCTCATTTGGAGGGCTTGAGATCAAGATGACCCATTAGTCAGAGACATGGCAAAGAGTTAGAGTACCAAAGTGTCTATTCTGCACTGCAGATCCGGGCAGTGCCTGCATTCATGTCATTACCTGGGTGGCATTTCACTTAGAGAGCAAAGGGGATAGGGGAGAAGACAAGTTGCAGAAGAGAGGTCCCCTGTAACCATGACTACTGAGGAGGTGAGGGGAAAATTATCTACTGATGGAGGAAAAGATTGACTGGTCTAGAGAAGAGGAAGAACCAGGAAGCGAAGGCTTGGAAGCATGGACGCCAAATCAAGTGGATTTCTGGAAAACTTGAGGTGGGAATGACAAACAGGGTCCCTTCAAATAGGATTTATAAATGCTGATATCCAATCTCCATTAAAGTCACTATTACTGGAGTGTTTAGGGCAGAAGCCCTGAGCCTGGGCAACCTGAAGAAGCCAGGGTTGGCCACCTGCCTTTCCTCCACCAATTCAAGGGCTAAGTAATTGCTCAATTCTCAAGAAAAACAATTCCACTCTCCCTGCAGAGAACTAGAGATAAAGAGGTCAAAAGTCCCTTCAACTTAATAGAGAATGGGTGTGAGTTTTATTTCAGACACTGGGCTCACAGTTTGAAAATAGAAAAAGGAGTCAGAGTTAGTGAAACTTGGAGAGAGGAGATTTATTCAACATGGCCACATTGGAGAAAAGAAAAATAAAAAGATTCAGTAAGCCCCCAGCCTCTCTTCTAGGGCTCTGGCATGGGACTGAAATGTCAACAGAGTCTGCCCTGTTGGGGTCCTGTCTATCAACTGTGCCATCTTGGTCTGTCCCCAATCTCACCTGCAAGTCTGTCTGACAACTTGGTAACTGTGTGAAATCTCTACCAGGGAGACAAGTTCCTCCTCTGACTGGCGCCAGGGGTTAGCCTTTCCCTTCCCCCAGCATGAGACTACTGGGGAAATTCCAATTTATTAGGGTCTACTATCTCAATAGTCTGTTAGCCAAAACGAGGGGTACAAGTGTGGCCTTAGAATAGTATCCCTCCTCCCAGGAGCCTGGAAACAGGAAGCCTAGCTGCCCCCAGTCCTACCCCCCAGTCCTAAGGTCTTCTTGCCAGGTGACTTTGCAAATCATTAACTTTTTGAACCTCCCTTTTCTTAGTTGTCAAGTGGAAGAGTTGGACTCTTAACTTCTTGAAGACCCTTCTGGCTTTCAAGTTCTGCACCCTGCCCCAGCCAGACTCTCTGCCTTTGTGACTGCCAATCTCTGGCAGCTTGGCATCCAGCTGGGTGTAGAATTACCCAGCTCTCTTATCTCTCCTCGATTTGTTTCTGTGTTGGCTTTCCCTCCCCTAAAGATAAATATCCAAGGGGCTGGGGGTTGAGAAAGAGTCGATCTTGAATAGACAACTTCTAGCCTCTTCCCTCTCCAGTGTTTTCTTAGATGTTCAGATAAGAGCCTCAGACTTTGGGGCCTCAAGGAATCACAGCTTTTCTATAAAGGAGAGACCACCTCCCAACTGCCCACCCCCACCACCTTCTAGCCCCCCTCCCCCAGCACACACACACACACACACACACACACACACACACTTTTGCAGCAGAAATTAACTCTTGATTGGCCTTCTCATGAGTTAGTGTCCTCTGGAGATAGAGCCCTACATTCTGGTTTTTATCTTTTTTACTGGACCATTGCCCTCTTGCCAAGTAAACACACAGAAACCATGCCTCTTATCCGAGACTTTCTATATTTACTTTGATTTTTCCATGTGTAACCGGAGTTTTGTCTGCATGTATACCTGTGCACTGCCTTCATGCCTAGTGTCATCAGAAGCCAAATGAGGTCATTGGATCCCTTGGAACTGGAGTTACAGATGGTTGTGAGCTGCCATTTGGGAGCTGGGAATCGAACCCAGGTCTTCTGGAAGAGGAACAAGGGTTCTTAACCACTGAGCAAGTTCTCTAGCCCTAAGATTATTTTTTGATTGAAAACCAAGAAAAGGGAGGTAGGTTGGAAACCTGAGGTCAAGGGTTGCCCAGTCAATAAAATAAAAGCCCACCATGGCTTGCTAAGTGTCCAGCAATCCATATATATTTACTTGAATTCACTTATTTTATTCTTGTGACAAACTCACAATTGTATCGAGCCTCAACCTTGTTCTTATCCTAGGGATGAGGAGGGTAGGATGTCCAAGGGGAGAGCCCTAAGAACACATTTGGGACTGCAAACCCCAAAGAGTGCATTTATTCCATAAAATGGGGCGAAGGTAAGGTTACCTTCAGAACCTTCTGGTATGGAACCTTCTAGAATGGAGCCCAGCCAGGTCATTGATGAGAAAGCTAAGCTAGCATCCCAAAGAGTGGGGGGGGTCAATCCAGTAAACCAGAGTTCTGCATCCAGCTCTGATACCCAAGTGTGGCCCTTGGGGAAACAATGATTTGACCTCACCAGATCTGTGTCCTCATCGTCAAAGCAGAGCTATAGGTTCACAAGCTCACAGACTCTCTCCCGGGGCTGTTTAGGAGAGCGACTAACTATACACATCAGCTATCTTTAGATTGCATAGAGGTTAAAGAGCTCCACCTTATTTAGTCAAGGCTGATATCTATCAGGGTATGAATGGATGTCAGCCTGGCCCAGGGGTGGGGGTGGGGCGGTGAGGGGTCCTTGCCCACCAACAGCTGGGTCAAGTTCATTCTAAATCCCATTCTCTGTCTGCTGTGAGAAGAGTGAAGAGATGTTGTGGGCAAGGGGGTAGGAGAATTCACCAGATGTGCCCACTTTTGCATGGTTTAGGAGACTCTGGGGTTATCCTAGGCACTTCCCTCAGGTTCATGTGCAGGCATGAGCCTGCTGCTTTCCAGGCGATGGGAAGGTCACTGGGACAGAAGACAAAGCATACCTAGCAGACTCACCCGGGGATTTGTATCTGCATCTAATCAAGCGTGGTGTAACACTCCACTCAGTACCTCATGGTGTTCCAGGACCTGGAAGAGGCCCAACGGCGAATGCCTCCAGCTGATTGCAGTTGATTGAGCTGCAGCCCTTTGCCTGTCTGCTGTCTTCTCTTGCTCCTCTTTCTTTTCTTTGAAGCCAGTTTGACTGCACAGCTATCCATCTTCTGCTCTCACAAGGCTGCCCCCAACTCAATCACTTCTGATTCCATCTAGGGGCTTCCTTTGCAACTGTTCCCAGTTCTTGAATGGGCCCAGCCCAACGTCAGCTGCTCCCTCTGAGCTTTGAAATCAGGATCCTGTGGAGCTCCTTCCCTGAGATCATTTGGTACATAGGACCAGAGTCTTGTCCTCTTTAAACTTAAGACCCCTTTTTACAGTGACAGAACACCCAAAGGATAGGGAGGAACAGAGATCTTAGTATCCTGGCACATTCTTTAATGGCTCTAAAAACTAAGCAAGCATGTGGCCTGACTTTTTCATTGTGTATGTTAGGTTTTCAGCATTAGAAGGAACCCAGTGCTTCCTAGGATACAGCTGCTAAGTAAAACCTTCACCTGAAACAAAAGCTCCGAATTCCCTTCTAGCTGATCTCAGACAGATCGTATCTCCCAGTGATTTCAGCTCTATCCTAAATTCCCTGGGGAATGGATATTTGTGGCTCTAATCTCTCTTCCTTAAATTATGTATTCACCATAAAAGATGATTGGCTAGCTGCAGAGGTAGGTACCTGTAGTCCCAGCACTTAGGAGGCTGAGGCAGGAGGATTTCTTATGTCCAGCCTGCCTGGGCAGTATAGCGAGTGTGTGTGTGTGTGTGTGTACATATACATATATATATATATATATATATATATATATATATATATATATATATATATATATATATATATATATATATATATATATACATATTTAAAGTACATGTCTTTAAAGTATATATGTTTAAAGAAAAAGAAGACTTGGGAGTAGTTGACCGAGACACAATAAAAACATATACCATAGTTTTCTTGTTGTTTCAGAGAGAGAGAGAGAGAAGTTAACTGGGTAGTGTGATATGAGAAGGATCTAAGAAAACTTAGAAGAGGGCAAAAAAAAAAAAAGACCGAAATATATTGTATGAAAAAAATTAAAAATAATTTAAAACGTAATAAAAATAAAATAACTTTTATATCACTTCAAAAAAACGAAAAGCAGTGGAACTGGACTTCCTCCAACCTCCTGACCAGAAGCAGATCCCTCCTCCCAAACCCAGCCCTCCACAGAAGAGCACGACACACACTGCGAGGCCTGTGGTTTCAAGCAGAGTCCAGGGGAGAGATGATTAATACATGTCCGTCTTAAAGAAATGAAAAGCATGAGGCTGGGAGATGAAGTCCACATTTCTGGAGAGGAAAGCAGGGGCAAGGGTCCAAAGAAAAGCAGCCCCCAAGTCCACAAATATGTGATGGTGTGAAATAAAGTCACAAGCATGCTCTGGCTAAGCGGCAGTCCTTTGCTCCACAAATGATTCCTCACCACAGTGACACTAAGTGCACCCAGACGCTCAAATGACATATGAGAGGGGTCACATTTGGTTTTTCCGATGCTTGCAATGGGTTCCCTATGTTCCCCCACTTGTCTGCACTCTGCGAAGGGGCAGGCGTGTAGAACTGGCTGCCAGTGTGCTGGGAATCTTCAGAGCCTTTGAAAGCCTTCCAGGAATGTCAGCACAGACTGCCTGCCCACTCTCTGCTCTATGCCTACTTTAGCTGTCTGCTGAGGACTGAATGTGCCAGACAGGCTTCATACAAAGACAGAGAGTGTTCTGAGCCTGTGAAAGGAAGGCACAGCCTTTCAGATGTGAATGGGGAGATTTAAGTAGGTGACTACGTGGCTGGGCAAGGAAGGGCCCCCAGAGAGGTATGAGAGAGACCCAGCCTATGGAGGAATGCATTCCTGGTACCTCTCCACTGTTGGATCTGGCGAGACAGACTACTATTACACTGTGTCCCTGCTTGATTACCAGAGTATATCCCTGTGCTTTCTCATGTAGATTCTTTCTGCATCCAAGGCATCCTTAATCATAAAAGATATGGTAAGCTCTGCCAAGGCACAATTATGAGTACTTCTATTTACATTGCAATGCTGAATAAAATTTCTGTTTGTAGTACGTGTCATTTAGAATTTGCTTTGACTTTTTTTTTTTTTGGTCTAGAATATATAAAAGCATTGTTGTGCGTGAAGCTGTTTTCGTTTCTTTGTTTATTTGTTTATTTATTTTTTAGCATTGAGGGCAGTTCACTGTGGTGCATGAACAGCTTGGAACGTTCTTCCTGTCCAGCTGACTTTGAAAAGTTAGAAAAATGCTTCGCCCAGTGACCCTTCCTAACTCGTTAGCAGTGTTAGCCCAGCTCCTTGGCACAGCACCCACCCCTGGAGGGAAATCTCTTGGGGTTTTGAGCTTTTCTGAAGTGTCCATCTGATGTCACTGGTAGAAGACACAGTGTGGCTTTGTCTGTCTTTTGTCTGAACCATCTGCATTCCTTCTTACCAGCTATTGTTCATATTTCTTCTCTTTTTCCAGGAACTGTGCCTGTCCCTAAAAGCGTGGGCTGTATAATTGCTAAAGAGACAGACCTAACGTTCTAACACTGTCTCCTCTCTTCTCTCCTTCCCAGAATCTTATGGCAAGGGCCTTATATGACAATGTCCCTGAGTGTGCTGAGGAGCTGGCCTTCCGCAAGGGAGACATCTTGACTGTCATAGAGCAGAACACAGGAGGGCTTGAGGGATGGTGGCTGTGTTCCCTCCATGGTCGCCAAGGCATTGTCCCCGGTAACCGGGTGAAGCTTCTGATTGGTCCAGTGCAAGAGACCTCCAGTCATGAGCAACCTACTCCTGGACCTATGCATCAGACGTTTGGCCAACAGAAACTCTATCAAGTGCCAAATTCCCAGGCAGCATCTCGTGATACCATCTATCAAGTGCCGCCCTCCTACCAGAATCAGGGAATTTACCAAGTGCCCACTGGCCATGGTACTCCAGAACAAGATGTATATCAAGTGCCACCATCAGTTCAGAGGAACATTGGTGGCACTAATGGACCTTATCTAGGCAAAAAGGTAAGTGATGAACTAAATTTTGTTCTTTCTTTTATGCCGCTCTTTGTAGTTAGAATAATAGAGGCAATGCTCCCCCCCAAATAATTAGAAATTGCCCCAAAACAAACATACTAAATGGCTTACCCCAGACATCATTATTACATCAAATTTCCATTTATCAGTCAACAGCGATTTTTATTTTGAGACAGAGTCTCACTGTGTACATCTCAGGCTGTTTTTGAACTTGAGATCCTCTTGCCTCAGATTCTTGAGTGCTGGGATTACAGGCATGCGTTATCATACCAGCAACAAAGCTTTCTTGAATTACCACATGCCTATGTACTATTGACTGACAGCCAATATAAATGGTATTTCATTCTGGATCTGACTTGAGCATACAATCGTGTCTCTTCAGTCAGGCTAGACCTGGATCCTGTCTGTAAATGGTCTGTAGTCTTAGCTACCTCTTCCTTGAGTAGTGTAGCCCCAGTCATTACTCAAGCGTGGATCCTTCTCCCTGGGCCAAGAGCTAAGTCATGAATCAGTAGTCTGGCTGGACAAAGAATCAAAGGAAACTAGAGGAAGTCAAAAGGTTGAAAATATATCTTATGTACCAACTCATTCCTTAGAGTTTTGTGCTTAAAGATTGAATTATTCAAAATACACAGATACTAGTGGGTTTAGAATGGCTCCATTTTTTTTGTAATAGTGTCCAAGTATAAGGCAAACACTGCAGAACTTGGCTATTTAGGAAAATGTCAAGTTAAAAAAAAATACAAGAAACCTATGAGATATTCATCAGATTTTTCATCCTTATTACTGAATCCTTGAGGCAGCTACCTTCATAAAGAGAAGCTATTTATTGGTTAATCTCTCAGTTTTGGTAGTCCCAGAACCTGCCTCTAGCATTAGCTCAGTTATGGCAAAGGGCAGCTATCATCACATCTTTTGGGGCAAACTCTCCTGACCACCTCAGACCTGCCATCAGCACCCATCTCTCAGAGGTGCTACTGTCTCCCACGCTGGGGAGCAAGCCTTTAATAACAACAGATTCTTGGGGAGAATACTCAGACCATCTCTAAACCTCATGACTAGGGAGCACCATATGGCTAGGGAGGACCACATGGCTAGGGAGGACCACATGGCTAGGGAGGACCACATGGCTAGGGAGGACCACATGGCTAGGAAGCATCAAATGACTAGGGAGGACCAAATGATTAGAAGTACCACATGTTAGAGTCTCAACCCAGAAAAACTTGAGATGAATAGAAACACACTCATTAAACGGTAAATATTGAGCATCTTTTGTGGTTTTGATACTTGTGATACAGTGGTAAACTAAAGACTAAACAGAGCTCTCAGATCACTTACAATGTAGTGAGAACACAGTACAATACCAGGTCAAGTGGGTGTGTGCACTAGGAAGAGAATCCTGACACTGACTTACAGGGTAATGGCCAAGCCTACAATAATGGGTTTTGTGCCCATTAAAAGGGAGGAATTCCCTCTTACATTTGTCGGAAAGTTCCAGTGGCTCCTTCAAGACTTGCTAGTAAGAATAGACTAATCTTATACAATAGGAGAATATCTCCAGATTACAAGAGTAAGGGTAAAGTTGGGTACCAGAAAGAGCTTGAGACTCTACAGACCCAAAATATAGATGGATTTACAAATCTTTGTTATGTTAAATAATATTTGCCTACATGATACTTTTTTCTAAGTAAGTCTTTTTTAAAAGAGTTATTGTCTTAGTCAGGGTTTCTATTCCTGCACCAACATCATGACCATGAAGCAAGTTGGGGAGGAAAGGGTTTATTTGGCTTATATCCACATTGCTGTTTATCACAAGGGAAGTCAGGACTGGAACTCAAGCAGGTCAGGAAGCAGGAGCTGATGCAGAGGCCATGGAGGGATATTCTTTACTGGCTTGCTTCTCCTGGCTTGCTCAGCCTGCTCTCTTATAGAACCCAAGACTTCTAGCCCAGGAATGGCACCACCCACAAGGGGCCCTACTCCCTTGATCACTAGTTGAGAAAATGCCCCACAGCTGGATCTCATGGAGGCACTTCCCCAACTGAAGCTCCCTTTTCTCTGGGATAACTCTATTCTGTGTCAAGTTGACACACAAAACCAGCCAGTACAGTTATCTTTTTTTTCTTTCATTCTTTTTTTTTTTTTTTTTTTTTTTTTTTTTTTTTTTTTTTTTTTTTTTTTTTTTTTTTTGAGACAGGGTTTCTCTGTATAGCCCTTGGCTGTCCTGGAACTCACTCCATAGACCAGGTTGGCCTTGAACTCAGAAATCCACCTGCCTCTGCCTCCCAAATGCTGGGATTAAAGGCGTGTGCCACCACCACCCGGCAAGAGTTATCATTTTTATTTTATGTTTATGAGTGTATTGCCTATGTATGTGTGTGTGTGTGTATGTGTGTGTATGTATGCATGTATATGTACCACATGCATGCCTAGTACCCCAGGAAACCAGAAGAGGGAGTTGGGTCCCCTGGAACCAGAGTTAGGGATAGTTGTAAGCCACCCATGTGGCTAAGCTTCTAGTCTTCTGTAAGAAAAAATGTTCTTAACCACTGAGCCATCTCTCCAGCCCCTGGGACCTCTATTTTAAAGGGGTCAGGGGAAGAAAGATTTACTTCTGTATTCCTCCAGGATAAATTCATTTTCTAATCATCTATTATACATATGTGTGTTTTAACAAAACACATCTCAAGGGCATATGGTCCAAGTTCTGTCTGATAGAAATTCTCTAAGAAGTGCTAAAGGGCTTTCCTACTTAAGTTCATTCCCCAGGACAGGGATCCTGGCTACAGGCCATCGCAGAGCATGTGACCTTGCAAAGCCCTTCTCGCCCCAGTGATTTCAGCTCTCCTGGGAGAGCCAAGCCCGGCCTCCATCCCGGGAGAGGAAAAGAACAGTTGAAAGGTGTAACTATAAATAAGTAACTCTCCTTCTTGGTCTTGGTTGCTTTAGCAACTTAAAAATAGCGCTCCCTGGTCTGAGCTGGTTCGAGGCAGACAGAGGAGGCCAGTACAGGAAATGCTTGGCTGAGAGGTACACGGACCTCACTCTCATCGTAGTTTATTTTGGCAGGAGGGTGAGGTGTTTTCCTTTTCAGGCTCAACCTTTTCTTCGGTTCCATGTCTGGGAAGCCTGATGCTTCAGACCCCTCCCTCCCGCCTTGCTTGTGTTGTAGCTAATGGTGTCCTTCCCCCTTGGCTCTCTCCTGGTGTCCATTGATGGAAGGGGCCAAGGCCCTCAGATGGCTTGGGTCCCTCCGCATACTGTTTCTGTGACTTCCACACCTCAGAGCCTTCTGTGTTGGGCAGGCAAGCCCTGCAGTAGTAGCAAGTAGTAGCAAGCCCTGCCCGTCTCTAACAACCCCGGCCAACCCTATGCAGTGCAGACCAAGTAAGACCTTCACATCACATGAAGCTTGCACAGTTGGGGAGTCGGGCTGGTATGGACTAAAGATAGAAAGGACAGGAAAGGTGATCCTAGCCCTTCCCTACCATGCACAGGGTCCTCTATAACAAACCCCACGAGTGAGTCTTGGCACCATTGAGATTTCAGGTTTCCTGCTTCTGGTCCCCTCTTTCTTTTCTTTCCCTCCCTCATGCACTGATTTTCTTCCTTCTCCTTTGTCCACTACTCCTTTCCCGTACTCTCCTCATCTCTCCTTCCTTTTACTCCCTGACTTCCCCACACCCTCCTCTCCCTCTTGTTCACCCACCTTCCTCCCTCCCTTTCCCACTTCCCTTCCTGATTTCTACCATTTCCTTCTCGCTCTCATCCCCTCTCCTCTCTCCTTCCTTTTTTCCTTGTTAAATCTTCTTCCCTGATGGAGGTGGTGGCAGTGGTCACCTCTTATGAGATTGTAACCTCGCAGGCAGTAGTAACTACTTTATGAATTTGGCCACTGGGGGCTGGAGAGGTGGCTCAATGGTTAAGAGCACTGACTGCTCTTCCAAAGGTCCTGAGTTCAATTCCCAGCAACCGTATGGTTGCTCACAACCATCTGTCATAAGATCCGATGCCCTCTTCTGGTGTGTCTGAAGATAGCAACAGTGTACTTACATATAATAAATATATCTTTAAAAAAAAGAAAGAAAGAAAGAAAGAAAGAAAGAAAGAAAGAAGGAAGAAAAATAATTTGGCCACCAAATCCCTTGGTGTACAAACTCCTGGTGGACAGGAGTCCTGTTGACTTAAGTCAGACCCCAATCTCAGTGGCCAAGGGAGCAGATGTGGGTTTTGTCGTTAGTTATTGTTTCTTGTCTCAGAAGTTTTACTGACTTGCTAAATAACTAACTCATTTTCTCTTCTAACTTCTTGTCTGTAAACAGTGACAAACGAAGGCCTCTATGACTGTTCCCAGTAGTTCTAGCTATGGTTTTTAAAAGCTGTCTAAGGAAAATGAGGACTCAGTGGTAACTTGTTCTGAGTTTGAAGAATTTAATAAGATAGTCACCCAGAGAGGGAGGGACATTAAGTTAGCTGTGGATTCCTAGGCCCACGTCACAACCCTTCCTTCTGTGGATCTAAGAGTGGAGGCCCAGGAGCCTGCATTTTCTCAAACTCTTTGCATAGTCCAACAGAAGTTGGCCCAGGTCTATACTTAGACAGGCAGTAAAGACAGACAATGGCCAGCTTGGATGCGTTCCAGCCTGACTGTGGTGGGGGCTTTCCACAGTTCAGAACTCTCCCATGTTGTTACAGACATTTCATCCCATCCGCCACTGTATCCTAATGAATCACTTTAAAAAAAAAAAATTACAGCATGAATTCTGCCTTCTGCCTTGCCTTTCTGCTCTTCTGGAAACTCCAGCCTCCACCCACCCTCCCACACCCCATCCATATTAGCAGCCAGCATTAGCTGCCTGCAGAATGCAAATGGGAATCACACATGCACCCTCTGTGAACCAAGGAGACCAGGAGCACTGTGGACAGAGTAGGGCTTCAGTTAGTCTGGCTCCACCCACAGCTTTGTGGCTTCGTGTGCTCAGCAAATTACAGGTGTCCTCTCAGACCCTGCTTGTGAAGTGGGAATAGGCTCATTCGCCACAAAGGGCTGTCGGAAAAATGAAAAGGACTCGTAGGCAGAAAGCTCCTGCGTTGTGCTTAGCATTGTGGGATGGTCCTCCCTCTTGCCTTTCTTGCCTTTCTCCTTTCTCAGAGTTTTGTTTGGGTTTGGGTTTTGTTTGTTTTAGACAAAGTCCCAAGTGACCCCAGCTGGCTTCAAACTCCCTTAAGTAGCTGATAATGACCTTGAGTTTCTGATCTTCCCTGGCGCTGGGATAACAGGTGTCTGAGCCCATGCCCGGTTTTCAAAGTTCCTATGGATCTATGGGCCTTGTGTGTTTCTTGGTATATGCTGAATACGTACATACTTCATTCTCAGCCAATGTGCTGAGCCCTTTGAGTGCACAGATCTGGAAAGAGTGGCAAAGAATCAAAGGGGTCTGGAAACCTCACACATGGGCACCTTTTCCTAGTTTCATTGGTCTTCACTCTGGGTTTTATGTGCAGGGCTGTTTCACACATCAAGCATTTTGGGCATAGTGCCCAGGGCCTGTGCAAAACTTTGAGAGCTGAATAAAAACAAAAGAAAACTTTGAGCCACAGAGTATGAAGTGCAGAATAGAAATTAATCAACACATAGACAAATGCTTAGGAAAGAGCCTCACGAAAGGCTCATCAATTACATGTGGGATTCAAGACAATTCCATTCCATTTGGAAAAGTTTGTGAGTTAGAGCTTTCTCACTCTGCAGAGACTTGTAAATATGTGTTGAGATCGCCAAGAACTCTCAGACAATTCTAAATTAAGTATGTTACTCATAGTCAAATAATTTGAAAAGCTGAAATTTTTTTTAAAGTTTTCAGTCTTTAAAAAGGGAAAATTCTGCTTAAAATATGAGAGTTGGATTTGAGTTGGAGAGCCCAAAAGCCCTAAAGTCAAAGGCCTACAAAGGTCTGAAATCAGCCTACTTCTCTGCTTCAGTGACCTCAGACTGCCAAGAGACACACCCGTTTTACACCCAAACTGCACGGGGAATAATTTTGACTATTCTTTTCTTTTTTAAAATATATTTACTTATTCACTTTACAACCCAATATCAGCCCTTCTCTCCTCCCAGTTAATTATTCTGTTTTTTTTTTTTTAAAAAAAACCAACTATTTACTTTATTTGTTTTTTTAAAAAATACATTTATAATTTATTTTCTGTGAGTGTGTGTGATGGCAAGTGTACCATGGATCTCAGAGAACAGCTTAAGGAGAGTCAGTTCTCTCCTGCCAGGTAGGTCCCTGGAATTGAACTAAGGTCATTAAGCTTGCCAGCAAACACCTTTACCCACAGAGCCATCTTGTCCGCCCTTGATGGTTGTTTTTTAGCCATACAGCTCTGACCCTAACCAACAGGATTTTATGTGCCCTGCCTCCTTCTGAAGATTAATTTGGAGCTACCGTCTGACTCTAGGAAGCCAGGCATCATGGTACCCATCTTCTGCTGTAGATGAGCCATGCAGCTAAGTACCTGTACACAGATCAGCATGGTGAATGAATGAAAGAAGTGGGTGCAGGGAAAATTAAAGCTCAGTTCACCTCAGACTACCAAAGGTGATTCTGAGCCTCTCACTCACCCGGTCTCCTACTGCCCACACCTTCTCCCACAGCTCCTGACCATGTAGTACGACAGACCTCAGAACAGAGTTTCTCACCACAAGGACTCAGGATGGGCACCACTTATTAACTATCCTTAAATAATAACTGTGATACCAAAGCAAATAAGGATTGACATGAATTTCGGCTTTCATGATGGGGATATAACTCCATAAAAGAGCACTTGTCTAGCATACATGAGGCCCTAGATTTCATTTAAGCCAGGCATGGTGACATGTGCTTGCAATCCCAGCACTCAGGGAGCAGAGGTACATATCAGGAGTTCAAGGCAGTCCTTGGCCTGGAGTCCTTGAGACCCTATCTCAAAAAAAAAGTAAATAAAATAGGAAAGTGTTGTGTGGGCTTGTCTGAGGTCTGACTTTTTGCCTAGTATAGACAGCAAAACTGATAAGGTCTTTTATAGTCTCCTAGAGGGAAAATGTATTCTTGGTCTAGTGGTCCTCAGAGCAGCCTTTTTGGGTTCAATGATGCCTACAACCCCTTTTCTCCTATATGTGTTTTCAAATCATTCATCCCTTAAAACTCATCTCCAGTCGGAAGCTTTCTCTTGGAAAGCCAGTGTTCCTTCCTGTTTTCTGGTCCCATAATATGCGCATACCTCACTGATACTGTGGAGTTCATGGGTCCATTGGAAATGGGATGAGCTGCCGTCACAGCCTTGGCTGGGGCAAGCACTGTTTGGTGGTGGCTACTTAGAAAACTCAAGCATTGTTGAGATCTGCCAAGCCCTGTGGCATCATTTCTAAGGCGGGCAATTCCAAAATAGGGCACAGACCAACGCTGGCAGGAAGTGACTCAAAGGCTTTAGGCAGGTCTTCCAGGCTGGTTCCTGAAAGGTAACAGAAGATCCTGAAACTTATGATATCTGTGCCTTCTTAGACACTGAATCATCACAGCACACATGTACATGCACATACACACAGACACCCATGGCTGCTGCCATAGGAACCAGAGACTTCCCTTGTTGGCATGTGAAGCATTTTGAAATCGGTTGACCAAAGCAACCTCAGATACCAGCCAACTAACTGCTATACATATTAAGCAATATTATTTGTCTGCTAGCAAGTAAAAAATAGATTTAGAGGAAATTAAAGTTTCTGGAAGTGACAAACTCTGACTCTTCGCCTCCCTTTTGTTCCCTGTTGTCTGTGTGTCTGTCTGTCTTTCTCTGCCTCTCTGCTCTCTTCACCCTCCCCCTCTCTTTCTCCCATACACACAGCTTAAAAAGTTAATTCCAGGGCAGAGGATTATGGCCCCCCTCGTTTTTTTCTTATGTAAACTCAGTGAAGTACAACTATGTCCAAGAATTATAGATTTCTATATGAAAATAAGCCTAATAAATATATCCTAGTGTCTAGTTTGTGAAACTCTCCAAAGAACTGAAATGTCACCTAAATGTCCCCGCCCCCCAAAAAAAGTCAAGGTGCATTTTACATCTTACACAGCAGTGGAGGTCTCCAAGCAGGGAAGGGAGGAACTTGTTGAGCTCACCCTGACCTGAAAGGCACTGTTCCCAGACAGTCACCCACGCCAAGGGAATGAGTAAACCCTTACACCTCCTTAACTGAACAAAGGTTCTTTTTGTTTGGTCAACACCAAAGTCTTCAGATTTCAACAACATTCTGTCATAGAGCTCGTAGATAATACATATTTCTGAGGGGGCATTTGTAACTTCTCACTCACCCTCACCAAGGCAACAGAGGTTAGCCTTCCCTTCCCACTGATTGCATGGTAAGTGACTGCTTATCAGAGTGAGTTCGAAGCAGCCTGCCCCAGGATGTCTCACTGAATGGATAATGCTTTCTGAAGGAGGGAGGGCAGGAAAACTGCTTATTCTATTCTAGCGATAAAACTTGGATGATCTTGTTTGAATACATCTTGAAGACACAAAAGACAAGAAGACAACCAACTCGCCAGAGTGCATTCTGCAGGGCTAGAAAATGTCAGAGGTCAAAACCACTCTGTTCTAAATAACCATACCTTAACCATTGTGTCAGGGTTACAGCCAGCAGGCATGCACGACCTTTGACATTGCAAAATGTCAGTGCCATTTATAGGTGTCTTGGGTGACACTTGTGGCTATCCTGGGATACATGCAGCTCACACATTGCAGTTTGCACATGGCTGGTACTAGAGGTATCCCCACCTATGTGAGAGGTCCAGGTGGTTCACACATAGGACAGTTGATTCCTCTGCAGGCTCAGTTAACTTCTGGAGAGATCTATGGACCCACTCTTCAAAAGAACCTCTGAGTCTGAAACATGATGGTGATGAGACTCCATCTTATTCTGGCAGTGAATCTGAAGTATAGAAATTACCTTAAAATGTCTCTGAGCCTCTGCTCCATTTTAAGGACATTCTATTGGCGGTGTCACCTGACCCTCCTGGCAGCTTGCTAGACTATAGCTTTCCTTCTCCTCACAGAGGAAAAGGGCCGAGGTGTGAGATTAATCTACCAGAGTGAACTCACTGCCTCTCACAAGAGGCAGGTCTGCTATTGAGCTCATGTCTGTCTGACTCCAACACTAATGGCTTCTACATCCCAGCTCATAGGTGGCATTGCCAGGCCTAACAGAAGAGGGCATATTTACTTTGTTAGCAGTTCCAATTCCCCAGAACCCTGGGCGCTAAGGAGCATGGTGTTAGCCAGGAAGAATTTGTGTTGCTGCAGAAGGCTCCCATCTCACATCCACATAGTACCCAAAGAGCTGAGCGAGTCTAGCCACAGATGTTCCAGCCACCCATATATACTTCCAAAGCAGTCATCTGGGAGATGTTAGATCTGCAGTACCATAGACAATGAGGCCATGTGGACTTTTTCTCAAATGACATTGCTGCCCCAAAAGTTCATGTAATCTCTAAGACTAGGCTATCTGTAGAAAGGGAACTACCAAGGCATACGATGCCTAATTTTCAAGCTGTGTCTCTTGTATTTAGAAGTTGCTTTCTTTGAGAGTACTTCCTTCTAAATTTCTCAAAAATCCGTGGTGTGTGTCACTGATATAGGCAATGGGCCACTGAGAGAAGAATTGCAGGTGCCAACTGGAGTCCCCACTCACTCCTCTGCTGACTTACCTTCCCACACTCCAGCTCCCTCAACTGTGAAATGGCCATTGAAACTGGGTTCTCTCTAATGGTCTTTGCCAATATTTTATAATCCAGATATCCTTATCAGATTCTTTCCCAGAATCACTTGAAAGATTTCATTAAGTGACCTACCTTCAAACATTGTCTTACAAACTTCAACTTGACCCTCTAAACATGGGCAGTCTGTCCCCTACCCTTCTTTAGAGCCACATCTCGCCTTCCCATCCACAGCCACTGTGGACACTCGAAGAACTTTTTCTAGAAGCTAGCAAGGGCAGGTGAAGGCACAGATATTGTTCCCAAGAAAACTCCCAGGAAGTTCCTCATTTGGAGAATTCCCCTCTGTGCTTTATTATCAAGACAGGAAAGCCCTTCCTCCCTGCTGTCTTCTACTATCTTCCCCTGTAAAGCCTCATTCATGGTCTGGGCAGAGAGATGGACCTGGTGCCTCTCAGCATAACAACCACCTTCAGAACGGGCGCCAAAGTTTGCCATACGTGACGTTTCTCTCCTCAGCCGTTATCTCCACCCTTCCACTGAGCTGTGAGAGATCATCTGCTCAAGGAGAAGCAATACTCACAGGCCTTCGGGTCCGAGACTACTTCTCTGTCGCCTCCCATCCACAGTTCTTCAGGGCAGTCTTGGGCATCTTTCTAAATCTAGATTAGATGTAATGCATATGGTCCCATTGAATTTACTCAGATATTAAAAGAGCCCAAAGGCCTGTTCCTTTATGGTTTCATTCAAAGGAACATTTCAGTCGGCTGAAAGGGATAGAAAAATTGGCTTTCAATACCTAATTGTCACAGACTGTATTCAGCTTTGTCCCATGAAAGACCTTGGTCACTTGAGGAACCCAGATGTCATTTCCCACCAAGGTTTGGTGTTCTGTTCTTCTTGCTGCTCTTTGGTGCTTGGTCAGTCCATAGCTAAATATTGCTTTAGTGCTCGCTATACAAAGAGCTTCCTGAAAGCAGCAGGGGACACACGTTAGGGGCTTAACAATTGGGGTACTGTTTCCATTGAGTGGTTTGCCACACAAAGCTGGGTCAAATGAATGTGACCCAAGGGAGCGGTTCCACTTGTGAGCCCTCCCTTTGCCTTTTCCTCAAGTGGAGGGAGAGACAGGCTGTGATCTGGACGGCTTGCAAAAAGTTTAGTTCCAGCATAAAAATCAGCTATCAAATGTCCTTGAAGGAGAGTAAGTGATGCCCCCAAATAGAGTGAAAAATGTCTCTATTGAATGCAAGAGAAGCATCAGGATGGGTTAAGCCTGGAGATGGCTTGGGAAAGAGTGTTTTTTGAAGCCAGACTGAGTTTTCATTATATTGTTGCTATGCAAGTAAACAAATGAGCTCACTGCTGCACCCAAGCTGGGCAGAGAGAATTTATAGAGAATTAATAAATCTGGGGTAGACAACATGTGGCTTTTCCTCTCCTCAAAGAAGTGTAAGACATGATCTTGGATTTCAAACAGGCAGCCCGCTGTAGCTCTCAGTTGTTGAAAACTGAGCCCCAGTCCTAGTGGGCAGGCAATGGTGATGGTGATGTTTCTTTTCCTAGTGTTTTTTTGAAAAAAGGAAAATGGGTTAATTGCTCATTCAAGACAAAGAGTTATTATAAAACCCAATGAAGGCAGTGGTGCCTCTGGTAGAGCTTTTTCTTTTTAATTTCATTGAATGAAATAGTTTCTATCTAATAAGCAGTTTTAGAAATCAAAACAGTCTTGTTAATGTAGGAAACTCAAAGAGAGGTAGTATAAATAAATCAAGGGGGGATTAGAGGGGCAGGGAGCAATTTAATTATATTTTCCTACCAGAGCCAAGACAAAGCAATAGATGCTCGTCACGTGGCATACTTGCTCATTAGACCATCTGAGGACTTGTTAATGGCAAGGCTGTATGTGGGTCTGTTGCTGTAGTGTCACGTCCTAACCTCTCATTAGCACCTCTTGTGCTTTCTGAGTAGCATGTCTCCTGAGTTGCCTAGTCCTGCTGAAGGCATTAGGTAGAACACCAAAGCCTGGTGATTCACCTTCCTGCTCTGTTGTATTGTGGTCAGGAGTTTAGGCAATATCTAATCTTTCTCCCTCTCCCTCTCCCTCTCCTCCTTCCCTCTCCCTCTCCTCTCTCCCTCTCCCTCTCCCTCTCCCT
>NW_022196913.1:45650019-45654658 GCF_008632895.1 Mastomys coucha | reverse complement strand
GCCAGCCTGGTCTACAGAGTGAGTTCCAGGACAGCCAGAGCTATACAGAGAAACTCTGTCTTGAAAAAGCCAAAAAAATAAAATAAAATAAAAGGACAGTAAGTATATGGTAAATAGGTAGATGATAGACCAGAAAACAACTAGAATGGAAGCAACACTTCCAGCCCATTTCCATGTCTCTCCTCCACTCTACTCAAATCTTTCTTACTCAAATATTTTTCTGTGCCGTGTGTGTATGTGTGTAAAATTTATATTATTATGTATGTATATATCATATTTATATTATTTTTTAAACAATACATAGTGATTATACATATTTACAGGATATTTCTGTACTTGATCAGATAAGGGTAGGTTGGCCTGTTCATTGGCTCAAACATTTAATCATTTTTCTGATGTTGGGGATATTTGAAATCCTCTCTACTATTTAGAAATAGACAACACTTGTCAACTGCCATTGCATTTCTATGATATAGAACTTTAGAATTTCCTTTCTTCTGTCCAACTGGATGCTTGTATCCATCCTGCATGCTCTCTCCACAGCCCTATCCCCACCCGTTCCCAAGGTAATTGTCATTCCATTCCTTGTCAGATGCTAGGAGATCAACTTTTCAACTTGCACTATTTTGTCCCTCACAGTTGCCAGTAGTGTGAGAAAGTAGGGGAGGGGTGATATGTTGCACTGAAGGAAGGGTAGAGAGAGACACGGGAGAACCTGAGGATTTGGGGGGTATAAGGGGAACTTGTCTTGGAGAATGATAGATGGCTACTTTCTCCCTGCTTCACTTGGGGCTCCAGTGGGCAGGCAGCTGACAGAGTGAAGTTTTCCTAACCCCAGCTCTGTATTAGGAAGGTGAAGCAGATAACCAAGGGAACACATGGCCCAAACACATTTGCTGAGGCTTTGGCCCCAGTGACATCCCAAGAGAAGTTATCTCTAAGGCAAGGCTTTGCATATTATACACATTGCAGAGAGCAGGCTCCATGCCCTACTTCTGGGTGAGATCCTCTTGACAAGCATTAGCTTGTGGTCTCCCACTGATGAGAATTTAGTCCCATGTCCTGAGCCTAGGACCTCATCACCCTTCTCTTCAGAATAGGCCTTCATCTCTAAACCCCATGAAAGCACTCTTCCCCGCCCCCACCCCGGGGCTTTCCACTGGAGTATCTTGACCTGTGTTGAGGATAATTGTGATATTCGCAACACTGATAAAATAACAACCTAAGTGAGTCTGCCAGTGGCTGTGAAGAAACAAGAGTCCCCTGTCATTGTGGCTTTGCTTTGAAGTCCCCAGTGCCTCCTGGGCCTCTCTTTCAATACTTCATATATGTGTAAAGATGACTCTCTTCTCATCTAATTTAAACATACAAGCTAGGTTTTGTGTGTGTGTGTGTGTTATTCTCATGTTTAATCATGAAACACTTTGAAAGCAAACAGCCTTGAAATCTCTATACTAAGATGTGATCTAACTACACCCTGACCAGTAAGCCAACAAGGACTGGCTTTCCTCCTGTTGGTACTGGTTCTCTAGGTGTCTTGAATACTGTTGTTTAGATAATTTTATTTTGGAAAAATACTTTCTTGGGTCCATGACATGCTCTCTCTCTCCAGAGAGGATTCTGTTGCCATCTGCCAACCCCATCTACCTGCCACAGGTAAATCTAAATTCATGCTTTTCTACATCCTGCGCCTGATGGTTTACAGCCTGGCCACAGCTTTGCTCCTGGTCTCCTGACTTCTAAGTGGTGGTAGACCCATAGGCAACGGGTCCAGCTCTCTCCACCCCAGATGATGCCATCGAGCATTTCCTCTTCAGAGCCACTGAGCTTTTCCACCTTTGGTACACAGCTATAATGAAAGAGGATCTCATGCACCCTAGGGACTGATGCACAATGCTTCTTCCTGTACATTATGTTTCCATCTGAAGTAAAGGGAGTTCGAAAACTATGCCGTCTTCTTTTTCTTGGTACAGCTGCTGATATATTTGTCAATGGTTTCTGATCCCTCATCTATACCGAATACTTACCTCCCGTGTGCTCACCATCACCATGGGTGATATGAGTCCTTCCTTTTAGCCTAGAGTGTGCCACTCACTCCAAAACTGCCCAACCTGGACACCCAGCTTATTCTATGTAGACAGACACCATTTCCTTTCCTTTGAGCACCATCTTCCTTAAAATCTATCCAAGGTGCAGCTATAAGCCCTGCTGCTCATATATAAATGGATAAGAAATAGTTCCAACATACTAAGAAAAGACATGAGGTTCACCAAGAGAGTCGAACCATAAGTCACATGCACTGTCAGACATGAAGATAAAGTACTTGGAGTGTTACAAATTTACAAGGTTACCTGGATTGATGGGCTCTAGGTCCAGTAGGAAATCCTATCTCAAAGCATAAGATTAGGATTGCAAAGATGGCTCAGTAGTTAAGATACTGGCCATTCTGGCTAAGGAGCCAGGTTCAGTTCCCAGCATCTACATGGTGGCTCACAACTGTCCACTCTACTTCCTGGACTGGACACTGTCTTCTAGCCTGTGAGGCTACTGAGTGCCCACAGTATACATGCATAAAAAATACTATACACGTACATAAAAAATACTAAGTGTTCTTAAATCTTTTTATATAGAGTTTTAATGGGAAACATTATTTAACAGCAGAAATTTGACCTTTGGAGCTAAGAGTTTAACCTCTTCTTCTGTCTCTTAAATAAAACTGTCATATACTTGGGGGGGAGGAGTTTAATTTATTGGAAGAAAAATGTTTCTTTTTGTTTTTCTTATTTTTGTTTTTGAGACAGTCTTGCTATATGCCCTAGGTTAGCTTCAAACTCACAATCCTCCTGCCTCAGCCTCTTGAGTGCTGGGGTTACAGGTGTATAGTACCACACCCTGTAATAGTAGTGCCCGAACACATAATACAAGTATATTATGGGCATCTATTCTGAAATTTAAAAAAAAAAAAGTAGAAAGAGGTTGAGAAGTCACCTGAGGTCAGTCTTTGGCCCTCACACACATTCACATACTCACAAGCACACACATACACACCACACACACACATATGTACACAAACACACACACACACGTACCACACACACATATATGCACATACACAAATGCACACACACACATATATATGTACTTACACACATATACTCATACATGTGTGTGCACACATACCCCCACGTGCCCCCATACACACATGCATGCACACACACTCTCTCACACACACATAACACACGCATACAACAACTACTCAGTGTTTATTTTAAAAAAAAATGTAAAGGAGGAAAAAATCTAAATGGTTACAGTCTGTTCTCTGTTTCATAGCTCTTCTGGGGGTTTTCCAGTTAGGTGACAACAGGATGCGTCGTCAGGACAGCGACAGAGCCACATGTGACCATGCAAACCCTTCGAAGGGTGATCCTCATCAGGCAGGCAGCTGTAGTCCTGGACCTTCAGGGCCCCAACCCACCTCACAGCTTAGCTCCCTGGGAAGCAGTAATGAATTCAGAGGTCAGCTAGGTGGTTCCTAGGGCTAGGCCTTTGAAGCATAAATAAATAATGGAGACTAAAAGGACTGCAGAAAAAGAAAAACAAACAGAGAGAAAAGGGACATGAAAAAGCAGACTTGATTTTATTGAGAAATTAGCGTGAAAATGCCCTTGTGCAGTGATTCCATTCAAACCCAGGAGAATTCTTCCAAACTCATGGTCTTGGTCAGCTGTTGGTGTGCCTCGTGGGCTGAAGGTCAGTGGTTTGAGGAGGCTTGAGTGTGGGGATGGAGTGCTTTTTGTGTGCTCCTGTCAAGCAGGAAGAAAGAGCCTGAAGCGGGGTGGGGGGGTGGGGGGGTGGGATGGGGGGTAAGCACTTTCCCTTGAAGAGGGAACACACAATTGGCCTAGAGAGGGTCCTAGGAAGGGCAGAGGCAAGGCTAGCTCTGAAGAAAGCTCCAGCCATCCTTCCTGAGATGCCACATGTATCACTAAATGCCCTGGACATGTCCCACCAGAGGCAAAGCTCTGCCCCCACTTCAATAGCGTTGCAGGGTCCGTGTGAGCTGGATCGTACCATCGGGAATGCTGGAATGGGAAGGCTCTATTTTATTGGCTTTTCCCTCCCGTGTTTTTCACCATCTGTGTTTTTAACTGTGTAAACAAGGAAAAATGACTGGTTTGGAATGCAAAGTTTTAAACACCAGATGACCACAGGCATCCTCTAAAGGAGAAAGAGAGAGCAAGTTGGGGTTCTGTGACATTTGTCAGGAAGTGGAATGATAAATACCAAGAAGCCTGTGTGTGCCCTGCCAGAAGGATCACAAAAGCAAGGGATAGATTGGTCCCCTCTCTAAGGGTCATGCCCTGCTTGTATTCCCCAATACCACACTCAGGCACCAGCACTGCCCCCCTCTTCCTCCCTGCCCTCCAAGATGAAGAAGGATACAGGACTTCAACTTAATCAGGATTAGTTCACTAGCATCCCTAAATTGGCAGCTTTGCACAACACCCATTCTTAGAAGCTTCCACATTCAACCAAAGCTGGGTGGTAAGCAGGTTCTATTACAAAACTAGATAGAGAGCTATAAACAGAAAGTCTACAAGATCTTCATATCTCTTCTGCACAATGGTAAATGCAAAAA
>NW_022196913.1:45567803-45650009 GCF_008632895.1 Mastomys coucha | reverse complement strand
AAAAAACTGTAAATAGCGTTAAAGGATTTTAGCAAGCATCCCCCTGCTTTATGAAGGAATATTTACAGGGCACAATACAATGGCTGCTTCATAGGCTGGTTCCGTCACTCTCTGCCAACAAACTTAAAGCGCTAAGTTCCTTTTCTAAACCCGAGACAATGGAGAGACTGGGTGGAAATGTTTGCTGCATACTAATCTCCTTTACCTTCAATGTAAGAAATAATCTGTTATAAGCATCAGGCATTTTAAACAAAATTGGGCAAGGAGGCTTGGGAGCCCCTGGGGTACAGACACTGGTGAACTTGGCTGTGTTCCATTAGGTTCAGCTTGAGATGGACGTGGAACATTCTTTACATAGTTTTATAGGCAGCCTGACGCCAGAGTTTTCATGTTCAAGACGAAAGGTCTTCTGGGAACAGACAGCTCCTCCTAATTTTTGATGTCTTTACTCAAAGACATGGTGGGTAGTGTTGGACTGTTAATGGTTTGGGAGTGGGGTACTCAAGCAAAAAAAGTAAGACTGGGCAACTTTCAAGCCCTGGGAAGAGCAAATGAATTGAGTTGAAATAGTGTCTCTACCCTGCTGAAAACAACCAGTCAGTACCTAGCTACAGACATAAGAGTCTACAGTGGGTAAAGTGCTTGCTGTACAAACAGGAGGCCCTGAGTTCAGATCCCCAACATACATGGAAAAGTTTATACCTATAACTACAGTGCTGGTATATGGGCAGTGGGAACAGGCAGATCTCAGGGCTTCCCAGGTCAGCCAGTCTGACCAAGTGGTGAACTCTAGGTCAGTATGGAGACTCTTATCTCAATAAAATAAAGTGAAGAGAAATGGAAAAACATACATGAAGTTAATTGACTGCTGTTCTCCACGTGTGCCTATACCAGAGAGTGCATCCACATAGACCCTCACAGGGAGGGAGGGAGGGAGGAAGGGAGGGATGGACAGAGGGGAAGGGGAAAAGGAGGGAGGGAGGAAGAGTGACCAGGCCAGCCCACTAGGGAAGATTCTGTTGGCTAACTTTGGCCCTAGATGCCAGAGTCCATGATGAGTGTATTTGACTTCTGACAATGGCTGGATGTAGGTGCAGTGGAGATACTTACTTCTCTGGTGGAAATGGGGAAATGATTAGAGGCTAGAGGTCAGGACACTTCATGGCTAAGAGTCTGAGGGCGTCCTCACCTGCACAATTCATCCTCTGCAGCATGGGGTCCACATCAGAGGAGACAACCAGCTGCAAGAGAAAACTATTTAGAAAACAATTGCATCTGCAAAGAAGACATGCAAATTTGTGACGTTGTTCCCTAAATAATTCTGCATATCATCTATTGCCTTGGTGTTTGTATGGTCTTTATATAGCATTGTAGACCATAAAATTGGGAAAGGGTTTGATATATGGAGGTTACATGCAAAACACAGCACCTCATGGCCTTGAGCATGAAGGATTTGGGGACAGGGTCTCCTGTAGACACTGGGGGAAACTGTATTTCCCTTGTCTTGTAAAGTAAAGTGACCATTCCCAGGCAATTATAAGAACAGGACTGTTCATCAATGGCTCTGTGAAAGGATTAGGGTGACCCATGGAATTTTCAGTTATAATCACAATAATAATTTCAGATAAAGAGGCATACTGGGACTGGTATGAGAGGAATTTTAAGTGGCCAAACTATTTGTTTATGTTCTTTACAAAAGCCTTGGAGCCTCATAAAAACTCTAGTGTTGTACTTTGGCCACTCCAAAAGGATCAGCTAAGACTTTCATAATTTATTTTTATTTTATATGTATGTGCATGAGTGTTTTGCAATATATACATATATATGTGTATAAATATATGTGTGTGTGTATGTGTATACACACACATACATACATACACACCACACAAGTGCTTGGTGCTGTTGGGGGCCAGAAGAGGGTATCAGTGCCCCTGGGACTGGAGATGTAGATGGTTGTAAGATGCCATGTGGATACTGGGAACCAATCCCAGGTCCTCTGTAAGAGTAGCAAGTACCCTTAACTGATGATCCCTCTCTCCAGCCCAACTTTCATAAATTAAACATAATTTTAATCTCCTTGAATATAGGGAATTGAGACTCCATTGATGAACTTTGATCAGATTTTTGGAAAAAAAAATTTTTTTGGTTCTTCAAGACAAGGTTTCTCTGTATAGCCCTGGCTGTCCTGGAACTCACTCTGTAGACCAGACTGGCCTAGAACTCAGAAACCCGCCTGCCTCTGCCTCCCAAGTGCTGGGATTAAAAGTGTGTGCCACCACTGCCTGGTGGAAAATTCTTAAGAAAAGAAATAAAGATATTTCAGTCACTTCTTTCACATTCTAACCTTGTATCTTCCTTTCCTCTCACCCTCTCGTGCTTTTTTCCTTTCCTTCCTTCCTTTTCTCTCCTTTCTCTCCTTTCTCTCCTTTCTCTCCTTCCTCTGGGGGATTGAATAGGGTTGTGTTCTTCAACACAGCCTGATAGGTATGCTGAGGACTCGGGGCTATTGTTTGACATCTTTATGTGTTCTTACCCACAGGTGATCACCCCAGTGAGGACAGGCCATGGCTATGTGTACGAGTACCCATCCAGATACCAAAAGGATGTCTATGATGTCCCTCCTTCCCACACCACTCAAGGGGTAGGCAATGGGAACATCACCAGGGGAGCTGGCTTTGGGGACAACATCTCATCAGGGATGTACAGGAGAAGAGGGGTACCAGTCACAGCCTTACCTTGTGGAAGTTGCCTATACAGAGGCCATTTTTGTCAGTTGCATGGTATTTCTTAGGTTTGCCTTATAAGAAAGTCTAGCCTTTTATCTGAGAAATTTCTCCTCTGCTTTATCAGTTTGTCATCTTATTTCTGGAAGTGTGTAATTTAAATGATCTAAATTATAGAGCAGATAGTTCATGTAAGATTGTTTTCATAGTTAACCTAAATCAAAGAATGCAATAGTCATAAAGAAAACATCTATAAACTCCTGATGGCATGGAATGCTACTAATGACCAAGTCTGTATATGACCTAGTGAATAAATCCTTAAGGAAACAATAGCAGGGAAGTTGAGCAGCAGATTCCATTGCACTCTGGGTAACTCAAGTGTTTCTCTTCAGGTATATGACATCCCTCCTTCATCAGTAAAAGGCCCTATGTTTTCAGTTCCAGTGGGAGAGATAAAACCTCAAGGGGTATATGACATTCCCCCCACCCAAGGGGTAAGTGAACTGTAAAGCACAATATGTGGATGAGTACCTCAATGCATATAGGGGGAGCGGCATGGAATGTGTCATAGTTTATTGGGATAAAACAAGAATTGCAGTTCTAAAAGGGAAAAGGAGAGAAAGAAGAAAGAGAAAGAGGGAAGAGAAAAGGAAACCATTATAATTACAAATTGAGGGTCCCCAAAAATATGAAGACATCAATAATGAGAGTCCATTGGAAAGGGAGATAGTGCATTCAGTCTAGCAATATCTAACACATCATATATTTCTAGAAGGGTCTACAGCTCCCTTGGGCTCTACATAAGAGGCAGCTCACTTGATTTTCTGTCCTCTTCTGGGCATGCTTGCCCTTCAAGTGCAGTTAGCCTTGCTGAACAGACAGGGAATTGTGTCTTCAAAGACAAAGACAGCTCAGGCAGCTTCACACACACAGGCAGCCTGATGACCAAGGAGGGAACACAGGTCCCTCAGCCCAGGGTGTCAGTGACTTCTGTCTCTCAGCACGGATCAGCCAACATAGGACAGTCAGTGAATGGTTATAAACATGAGGATACAACCCAGTGATGAACAATTTATTTAAGAGGAAGGGCTCTACACCCAAGCCAGCACCGAGAATAGTAAATGATGCTCAGGTGTAAGGATGAGGCCACCCACCCTCTAAGGAACATGCTCCATGCTGGGAAATATCTGAGGTGGTAAATGGTGAGAGGAGAGGAAGAAGATGGAGTGAACAGGTCTGTGAACTCTGGACCACACTTCATTTCTGCCTCTATCCAAGTCTCAACGGAACAAATAAAATGTTTTTTTTTTTTTTTAACTTACTTTTTTAGGTCTATGCCATTCCACCATCAGCTTGCCGAGATGAGGCAGGGCTCAGGGAAAAAGAATATGATTTCCCTCCTCCAATGAAACAAGATGGAAAGCCGGAAACCAGACCTGAGGGGGTTTATGACATCCCTCCAACCAGCACCAAGACGGCAGGGAAGGACCTTCACATCAAATTCCCCTGTGATGCTCCAGGAGGTACAGAACCAATGGCACGAAGACACCAGAGCTTTTCCCTGCACCATGCACCCTCTCAGCTGGGACAGCCTGGGGACACTCAGAGTGATGCATATGATGTCCCCCGGGGAGTTCAGTTTCTGGAGGTACCAACAGAAACCAGTGAAAAGGCAAATCTGGAGGAAAGAGATGGTGTTTATGATGTCCCTCTGCATAACCCAGCAGATGCCAAAGGCTCTCGGGATGTGGTGGATGGGATTAACAGACTGTCTTTCTCCAGCACTGGCAGTACCAGGAGTAACATGTCCACATCTTCCACCTCCTCAAAGGAGTCCTCATTGTCAGCCTCTCCATCTCAAGACAAAAGGCTCCTACTGGACCCAGACACAGCCATTGAGAAGCTCTATCGGCTCCAGCAGACCCTGGAGATGGGTGTGTGCAGCCTCATGTCACTGGTCACAACAGACTGGCGGTGTTATGGATACATGGAAAGGCGCATCAATGAGATCCGCACCGCAGTGGACAAAGTAGAGCTGTTCTTACGAGAATACCTCCATTTTGCCAAGGGAGCTTTAGCCAATGCCTCCTGCCTCCCGGAACTGGTCCTCCACAACAAAATGAAGCGGGAACTCCAAAGAGTAGAAGATTCCCACCAGATTCTAAGCCAAACCAGCCATGATTTGAATGAATGCAGCTGGTCCCTGAATATTTTAGCTATTAATAAGCCCCAAAATAAGTGTGATGATCTAGACCGGTTTGTGATGGTAGCTAAGACAGTGCCAGATGATGCCAAGCAATTGACCACCACCATCAGCACCTATGCAGAGACCCTCTTTAGAGCAGATCCTGGCAATTCCCATCTGAAGAATGGGCCCGACAGCATCATGAACTCAAGCGAGTATACACATACAGGCTCCCAGATGCAGCCACTGCGCCCTGGTGACTACAAAGCCCAGGTCCACAATAAGCCATTGCCTCCTTCTTTAAGCAAGGACCAGCCACCAGACTGTGGTAGCAGTGACGGTTCTGAAAGGAGTTGGATGGATGATTATGATTATGTGCACCTACAGGTAAGGAAACCAGACCTATAATCCACCCATACTCAGGGCTGATGGCCATAAGGCTGTGAACCTGGATGAATAGCAAAACATGTTAATCCAACTGTTGTGAAAACTGAGGATGAGGTTGTCCAAAAACATGTGTAGCCACTTTATTTAACTTCCCTGGACCTTAATTTTATTTTGAGAATTAGCTAACTCACATGGTTGTATGAAGTCTTATTGATACACCTCAGGAAAGCTGGAGGAGACTCATCAGTGTTGTTGACTGGTGAGTCTACGAGTCATAGAATCAGTTCTTCCTCTACTGTGTTTTATGGCACAGGTCCATGGAACAGTTCGTCATAATAGAAATAAGTTTAGATATATATCACTGCTTATTTTAAAAAAAAAATTGTTGAAAATATCTCTACATAGAGAGTTCCTAAGGTACTCGTTCAGCCTACAGTGTGTGCATATGTGTATGTGTGTCTGTGTGATTGTGTATGCATGTGTGCTTAGCTGCTTACAATGAATGACTCCATCAGACCCAGCGGACCCTGTGATCATTTGCCAACTGGCCAACAGCTTGACCCAAATATGCTAAAATCCTCAAACTGCTTCCTATAAGTATAAGCTGTGCTAGTTCCCAAATTGACCTGGAATCCTAAAGGCTTCCCTGTCTGCTTTGAAGAATTCCAACACTCTACCATAATCTATTACTTAGTATTTGGCTTAGTGCTTTATGCTGCCATCTTTTCCATTGGACTGAGAGCCACGAATTATACTGAAAATGGTTAAAATGCCAACAGCTCCCAGATGCAAGAGAGGAGATCAACTGAACCACATCTCATGCTGAGGAATGGCTGAGGTTAGAGGAAGGCATTTAGTATTCCATTGGCCTTCGGGTGCTGTAGGATTGGAGAATACTAAGGATGGGTAGAGAGAGACAGGACCGTCAAAGAAATCAGAAGGGAAATATGCACTCATTTTTTTTAACCTTTATTTGGAAGCACATGGTTCACATACAATCTATTTAAAAAGAGCCATGAAAAAATAATGCTTCTCAAGAGGGTGTGAAGATGATCTTGGGAAGCTTTCCAAGTGGAACTAGCAGGGAAGTGACCGTGGCAGCCCACATGGAAACAGGCTTCACTTTTCAGCCTGTCTCCACAGGAATTCCAGAAGTCCCTAATCTGTGGTTTACAATGTCTAACTGGACATGAGGGAAGTGGCTAGTAGATAATGAAGGTCTGAGTATACTTGTCAGTGAAGCTGTTCCCATAAGTGACTCACAGTGAGGAGGTAATATGGTCTTTGTGTTGAAAACAACAGGGCAAAGAGGAGTTTGAAAGACAGCAGAAGGAGCTCTTGGAAAAAGAGAACATCATGAAACAGAGCAAGGCACAGCTGGAGCATCATCAGGTAGGTTCAAACACATCAGAAAGGGCTCCACTTGGTAGAGAACAGATAGCTGCCAAAGATTGTGGTCCTCCCAGCACACTGGCACAAAGAAGGAAGTCCCAGGCATGTAATAGGACATGAGAACAAAGTGGAGGTGTGTGGCCTGTGATTACAGCTGAGTATCCCTGGATTGCATCCAAATGGCAATGCTTGTTCAGGTTGTGCCTGTTAATCTATCACCCATTAAGACTATTTGGGTTAAAGCTTTTGGTCTCAAGACACAAGACCCAGTCAAGCTGGTCCAAGCTAATTGGTTTTCCATTGAAGGCCAATGAGATGTAGCCAAGACCGAAGGGAGCAAGGGCTGTCTATTTTCCTTGATTTCCTCTTCCAGTATCTGCCTCATTCTCTACTATCCAACACTTTCTCTAATCACCTCACTCGGTTTGCATCTAACTTTAAAACCTCATAAATAACCACTCAAAGCCCTTTCTATAGGACTTTGTGGTATTCTATAATGCTTTGAGATAAGTTCTCACAATGCAATCCAGGCTGGTTTCAAACATGGTATTTCTCCTGCCTTGACCTCTTGAGTGCTGGCCTTGCAGGTGTGTGCATTGTGCCCAACTTCAAAACCTTCTCTGTAGATGCCACTTCACCTGGGATTCCTTAGATAATGGTCAGCTCCCTTCTGTTCTATGAAATTCCTAAGAGATTTTGATTCTAACTCTCCCCTAGACCCCATCCATCTCCATGTCTTTTGTATGGTCCAGTCTAAGGGTTAAAGAGAAGGGGCCAATGCCTTGAGACATACACAAGTCCATTTGTCCGGAGTTCTGAGCATGAGGTGTTCACTCAAAGGTTTAGTGAGTACAGCAGTTAAGGATAGATATTGTTAAGGCAAGGACATGAAAACAAAGAGAAATGGCCTAAAGATTTATATGCCCTTTAAGATGAAATGATATAGTATCACAACATAAAGTGACAAGATGTCTCTAGGAAACCTGAGTTCTCTAGCCAACAGCTTTCTAGCCAACAGCTGTGTGGACTTGAGCATCATGCAATGGGCCAGTTCCTTCTCTATAAAATGGAAAAGTACTGCTGCCCTCTATGGATACATGATTTGAAATCAAATTATCAAATAATATTAGAGCATCACCCTAGATCTGAGCTTACATTGGCAGTTGGCCCAACAGCACAGCAGAGTTTGGGGAAACTAGCAGACACTAAAATAATTCCTAAGAAGCAAGTAGTTCCATGGAATAGAAAATTGACTTGACTATGCACTTCTTAGTGGGGAAGCAGACTGGGGGTGTCCCTCAACTGACTCAGTTCTGAATCAGGATGAAAGATTAACTGAGTCTCAAACTCAGGATTCTTAGTAACATAGCTAGAAATTATCATCTCAATTTGAAATAACAGTCCAGTTAGGGATGCTAATGATAGCATCAAGCAAGCTGGCACTAAGGCCATTGAGACAATTCAGTGAAAGGGCACTTGCTGACACCATGATGACCTGAGTTTGAGCTTTAGAAACCACACAGTAAAAGGAGAGAACCAGCACCCATGAAGAGTTCTCCAGCCTACATATGCATGCTATAAGATATGGCAAATAATAAATGCTGAGATTTCTTCTTCTTGTGTCATTTTCTCTAAGCGTATATTTCTAAGACTTCTTGGCAGTAATGGACCATAACATATACATCTTGACAGTGCAAGTAGGAGACTCTAAATGAACTTTCCATCTTGAAGAGAGAGGAAGGGCCTTGCCCAGGAAATTATCAAACTGTTGGTAACAGAAAGGTCACTACATCTGGTTTTCCCTTGCTGCCTCTCAACAATTAAAAAATATTTACATAGAGCCTCCAATTCACCAAACACCATTTCAAACACTTCGTGAATAATAGTATTTTATTGAGCCCTCATAGTGGCATAGAAGGTGAGGTTGTTGCCTTCCAGTCAGAATACAAAATGACAAATGGTGTCATAGCAGAAGATCTATGCTGGAGGATCCCCTAGGGATCCTCTTCCCGGTGTCCACATTGCACAATTTAGGAAGCAAGGTATCCTGGGTAAGGTCTCACAGCTCCTAAGTACCTGGCATCTACTAAGGATTAAGCTGGTATCTTTTGACCCCACACCCATATTTCTGTCCCTTTACAATGTATGCCCTGCTCTTATTGAAATCTGTTCTCTTCCTTCTAGCTGAGTCAGTTCCAGCTGTTGGAACAAGAAATCACCAAGCCTGTGGAGAATGACATCTCCAAATGGAAGCCCTCTCAGAGTCTCCCAACCACAAACAACAGTGTGGGTGCTCAGGATAGGCAGTTGCTTTGCTTCTACTATGACCAATGTGAGACCCATTTCATCTCCCTTCTCAATGCCATTGACGCCCTCTTCAGCTGCGTCAGCTCAGCCCAGCCCCCACGGATCTTTGTGGCACATAGCAAGTTTGTCATTCTCAGTGCACACAAACTGGTGTTCATTGGAGACACTCTGACAAGGCAGGTGACTGCCCAGGACATTCGCAACAAAGTCAGGAACTCCAGCAACCAGCTCTGTGAACAGCTCAAGACAATAGTGATGGCGACCAAGATGGCTGCCCTCCACTACCCCAGCACTACTGCCTTGCAGGAGATGGTGCACCAAGTAACAGACCTGTCCAGAAATGCTCAGCTGTTCAAGCGTTCCTTGCTGGAGATGGCCACCTTCTGAGAAGACACAGAAGTGGAAGGGACTAGTTGAATAATTACTAAGGAAAACTGGAAATACTATCTAGTTTTTGTAAATGTTATCTATTTTTGTAGATATTTTATATGAAATTGAAATGTTTTAATGTTTTGTGAGTTAGTTGATTTTCATCAATTCAGGGAGCTGAAGTGGGATTTTATTTTGTTTCCCCTGTGTGGTTCTGATATAAACATATAAGTATCTAAGGCCTAAGTTGTACAGAAATATGTTCACGTTTGTGTATGCCTATGTATCCGTATTTGTTTATAGATGTGTGTCTGATACAGCCCATTAAAAACATGAATAGAGAAGCACCTTAGTGAGCGCCTTCTAATGCTGCATTGTTTGGGTTTTGTAGAAAAATTATACCACTTAGTTGTAATATTGCTCTACATGTACTAGTAGTGGTCTGAGCCCAGCACACCCAACTTTCTTGTCTGAAACCTCTTTCAAACTTGACTTGTCTTTAACACAGTGGTAAATCTGACCAACTTCTGGTTGAAAGGAAGAGAGAGAGAGAGAGAGAGAGAGAGAGAGAGAGAGAGAGAGAGAGAGAGAGATTCAAAAAAATACATTAACTTAAGGTCCAGTGTTTCAGGTGCTAGAGAGAGGCAACACATGTGTGCTGTACTAAGAGGCCATGTCTACAGTGGTTATTGTGTTATTTCAATTCTGAAAGGAACTACAATCAAGAGAGAACATTTGTTTCCTTGGGGCTACATTTGTGAGTGATTCAGTCATGAAGTTTTCTAAAGGATGTTTTTAAGAGTTGAATTTTTAAAAATAAAATTGCAGCAAGAATTCATGAAGATACATCAGAACTGTGACTGTGGACAAAAAGAAGCGATGTTTCCTACAGCCAGTAGTTAAATAAGACCTCTCTACCCTCATTATCTAACAGAAATGGCCAGTTCCTTAGTCACTGAACTGTGGAACCAGCAGGCCCTGTCCTGCTCTCTCATTGCTTGATGGATCCTACGCCAGTCTAAAAACTTACATAAGCAGACCAACACTCAAAACAGCTGCAGAGATCTGATCTTCACATCCCACTGTGGCCATGGACCTTGTGGATAAGCCACATTACCATATGTCAGATAGTCACAGCATTGATCCTGTGGTCTGTCTCCTCACACCTGATGTGTGGATACAACCCAGGCACCAAACTCATCGTAGGCAGATAAACTACTTCCCTCCTCCTTTATGACCAACTCCAGAAATGTGTTTCTTGTAGTCTCTGATCTATTTCATTCCAGCCTTCATTCATTTGGAAATGTGTTTTTATTTGTTATGGATGTCTTGACTGAGTTAATGTTATTTGTTTTAAACAACCAAATTACAAAGACAAGGAAGGGCTTAAGAAGAACATGTGATCTCAATGTGATTTTTTTTTCTTTTAAATAAATGGAAGATATTAAAGGAAGGGTGCTCTGCAAAACAAACTATAATTGTAATTCTCAAAGTTCTACATCGCCAGAAGATGAACAGCTGAGCTATTGGACAGCAATTCACTGTGTCTGGCACGTGGAGCAAGAGGGTCCTGCAGCATCAGTGCCATTGCAAGAAGTTAGGAAGGTTATGCTTGTATATCTTACTACACAATGTGTATCTGTTGGGTGATGGCTACCTTGTCCTAACCTGAGTGATGACATTCCACATTGTAAAAACCAAACTATTCAATTTGTATTGCTCATGGCCATCTTGTGTATTCAAGCCATTAAATGTTTGGATCTTTTCCTTTGTAGCCTCTGGGATTCTTTTCCTTGTGTCTGTCTTATCACAGAATTAAATATAAGCCCATCTGAGCATAGAAAGTCAAATTATGAATTTTTTATGTATGCTATGGATCTGACTGTTTTTAAGAAAAAGTGTTTGTATGTACTGAAGAAAATTCTAGAGCATGTGGATAGCATCAAATTCAATATCTGAAACTGGTTTTTTTTTTTCAGTATCAAATGCCCACAGACAGGAGTTAACTACATAGTCATGGCTGGTCTAGAACTCTTTATGTAGACCAGGCTGGCTTTGAGGTCACAAAGACTGGCCTGTCTCTGCCTCCAGGGTGATTGTATTATAGGTGTGAACCACCACATCTGGCTACAGCACCCACACATTTAATGTGGGCAGGATGATTTCTACTTCTACTCTGTGGCCATGGCTACTCAAGTAGAGAGTAGACTTTTTTTCATTCATTCTGGAATGGGCATAAAGAAATGATTCAAAGCAAATTATATTAGAAGAAAAAGATCCCTAACTACAAGAATTACTATGGGTCATACCCCTATTAATGTCCCTTCCTTTTATTCAAATAACCCTCTGAGATTTAGAAAGCACTTTAATACATGTGTACATTAACCATTTTTCTTGTGATTGCCACGAAGTATTTTAGAAGCAATAGTGGAGAGATTTCTTTTGACTTGCACTTTAGAGGGGGCAGTCCATCCATCCTGGGAGGTCTGGATATTGGCTTTGTTCCTGGCAGTGGGAGCATGCAGCATGACTTGCTAGCATCTTGTCAGATTAAGAAGCAGATAGAGAGTTCAGCCTGGCTGCAAGTGGGGCTAGTTTAATACTTATGAGGCCCACGTCTACTCTACAATCTCTGTCTGTAGAGTATCCACCACCTACCAAAATAATGCTGAGAGCTGAGCGTACAATGTTCAAACAAGTGCACCTGTATGTGAGATTTCAACGTCAAACCACAACACCTGTATCATTTTGTCTATAAATAAAAGTGGCAAATAATTTTTGATAAAAATAAGATATGCCAGTGGGTAAGATAGAATATCCTTTGAGAAGCAGGGTAGGTTGGGGATGTGTTAAATCAAAAGAAAAAAATCTCTCTATTGAGAAAAATAAATATCCTGAACAAAAATTAACTTACATGGAACAGAGACTTAAAACTCTGAATGTAGGAAAAATAATGTCGGGAAAAAAAATCTTATGATCTTTAGTAGGTTAGTTTCATAAATAGTTAAAAATAATTTATAAACATCATCAAACTTAAAAATATTTACTCTTGAGGCTGGAGCAAGAACTCAGCAGTTAAGAGCACTGACTGCTTTTCGAGAGGATAGAGGTTCAGTTCCCAGCATCCACATGGTGGCTTACAATCGTCTATATCTCCAGTTCCAGAAGATCCACCACCCTCCTTTGGCCTCTGTGTGTACTGTGTACTGCATTCTCTTGGTGCACAGACATCCATGCAGGAAAAAACACTCCTACACATAAAACAGAAGGAAATAAATATTTTTTTAATGTGTACTCTTCTAAAGAGATTGTTAAGGAGGCAAAATTAATTCTGGACATGATATGGTCTTGTTGTTATGAGCTCACTACACCTATGGTGGTCTACACAAGACCAAGGCAAGAAGATTAGATGGGCATTACACGAGGCAATGCTAATTGGACCTGATAAACCAAACAAACAAAATAGGAGAGGACATGAAATGTGTAGTGAGGCTTGTTAGAAATACCTGTGACAGGGAAGTTGGGTATGATCAAAATACATTGTTGTCAAATAAGAAATAAAAGATGTTCTACTTCAAAGAAAGATTGATCAGTTGGTTGGTTGGTTGGTTGGTTGGTTGGTAGGTGGGTTGGTTGGTTGGTTCGTTGGTTTGTTGATTGGTTGGTTCATTGACTGGTTGGTTGTTGGTCAGTCGGTCGGTCGGTTGGTTGGTTGGTGGATAGGTTGGTTGGTTGGTTGGTTGGTTGGTTGGTTCATTGTTTGGTTGGCTAGTTGGTTGGTTGACTGGGTTGGTTGGTTGGTTGGTTGGTTGGTTGGTTGGTGGGTTGGTTGGTTGGTTGGGGCCAGCAACATGGTTCAGTAAGTAAAAACTCTTGCCCCATAAGCCTGGTGACCTGAGTTTTGTCTATAGACCCCACAGTAAAAGGAGAGGACTGATTCCTGAAAGCTGACCCCTGACCTCCACACATGAATCTACACTTTCTCACACTCACATATACACTCACACACTCGCATCACACATACCCACAAAGATAATAAATGAAGTTTAGAAAAAAACAAAACAAAACAAAATTCAAGCATCATTGCAGTCAAAGGGCTTGTGCCACAGACAGCAGCCAGGGGTTGCATGGGGTGCGAGGACAAGAATTTTAATGAGGCAAGAACTCCAGGAAGAAACTTGGCAAGATAAGACATAAGAATGGGTAATAAATAAACTAAATAAAAACCACACCAAATTCAGTGATTGAAGAGACAAACTGTTGCAAATACTGGTGAGGAAAGAAAGACAATATCACCCTCATAACCCCTGGGGAGAACATGAACTGGCAGAAATGCATTGGAAAATGGACTGGCAATCAAAACCAAAGCCTTGCCTGCTGCATTATCTATTAATACTCTTCTACGTACTTAACCAAGAGAAACTCAATGCATATATATACAAAGACATGTAATAACTTATTACAGTTCTATACATAGAAAAAAAAAGCAACCAAAGGTCCATCTTTGTGAAGGCACAAAGCTATTCCTATCTACCGACACAGTGGAGCAGGCCTGTCCTGGGTTGGTTTTATTGACCATGATCCAAGCTAGAGCTATCTGAGAAGAGAAACATCACAATTGAGAAATCCTCCATCAGACTGAACTGAAGCCAATACTATGGGCCATTTTCTTACTTAGTGATTGATATAGGAAGGCCTAGACCATTTTAGGTAATACCACCCCTGGGCAGATGGTTCTGGAGTGTGTAAGATAGCAGACAGCACTTCTCCATGGTTTCTGCTTCAGTTCCTGCCCTGACTGCTCTCCATGATGGATTACAACTATAAGCTTAAAAGAGCCCTTTTAAGTTTTGGTCATAGTGCTTTCTCTCTCTCTCTCTCTCTCTCTCTCTCTCTCTCTCTCTCTCTCTCTCTCTCTCTCTCTCTCTCTCTCTCTCTCCCTCTCTCTCTCTCTCTCTTTCTCTCTCTCTCTCTCTCATACACACACATACACACACACCCCAATAGCCAAAATAAAAATCCAACATGGACAAATTTCAAAATCACTATGATGAAAAAAGATGACCAAAAACTCCATAGTAAGTGCTGTAGTTCTGGTCCTCCGAGACTTTAGAGACTAAACACACCAGGCTATGTTGTATTGCATGCCTGTAATACCAACACATAGGAAATGAACATATAACACAGGAGTTTGAGGCCAGCCTCAACTGGAGTCGGATTTGAGAAACATTACAAGCTGATGTATAATGAAAGAATATCAGCAGCTACCTGGGGAGAGAAGGGTGGGAGATATTGATTTCCAAGGAGCCCAGGAAAAGGCAAATGAAGGGAAATATTCATTCTCTAGATGTTATGGATGGTTTCACATATGTGAAGACTAATCAAATAATACACTACTGTATATACAATTCAGCCTTCATTGAAAATATCTTTTAAAGTAATCATGATCCTTCTAATAAAAAAAAAATGAGTGGAAGTATAGCTCTTCACGGTTGGTGGCTTCTGGTGGGAGGTAGAGAAGGACTCAGTTTTCTTTAGTGGACGGGCCTCGGGAGTTTGACTATGTTCCAGTAAGTACATGAACAACTCAGATTAGACTTGTTTGATTGATTGAGAGGGTGGGTTACAAGGGTCAGGGTGTGAACGTGAAAACAATGAGAAGTGATGAGAAAGTTCTAAAGAATCAATAAAAATATTATTTTGAAAAAAAAAAACAAAAGAATCTTAGATTAGATTTTTTTTAAAGCAGGGCTATTTAAAAGACACCCACTTATGTGAAAATACAGATAACAGCAAAGGAATGGGAAGAAATATGCAATGCACATTCTAGCTGTTGATAAGAAAAGCTAGGACAGCTGTGTTATAACAAATAGAATTCAGCACAGAGCCAAAAGGCACAGGTCGTGATGCAAGAAGAAAGGCAGAGCCTTCCTAAATACCCACATACCCAATCACAAACCTCAAAACACGAGAAGCAAACATTAATGGAGGTGAATGCAAAAAGTGCAACTCTGTGATGGTAAGTGGAGATCTGGGCATTTCTCTATCCGTAACAAATAGAATAAGTAAACCAAAAAAAAAAAATTAGTAATAATCAGTAATAACAGAACTCTGGCATGCCACTAGAGGGAACATAAAGTGACAAATCCCCTACAGAAAATGTTTGACATACAACCTAGCATCCAATTCTCAGCACTTATAAAAATGTTATATGTAGGGTGTTGGCCTGTATGTGTGTATGTGTACCATGTTGATGCCTGGTGCCCAAGGAGACCAGGAGAGGGCATCTGATTCCCTGTAACTGAAGTTACCAATGGTTCTGAGACTCCATGTGGATTCTGGGAACTGAAGCTAGGTCCTCTGGAAGAGCAGCCAGTGCTCTTAACTACTGAGCCCTCTCTCCAGCATTCCTATTTTGTTTTTTAATTATAAAAGATTTTAAAGCAGTTGCTTTGAGACCAGTGAGATAGTCCAGCAGGTAAAAATGCTTGTTGCCAAACTTGACAACCTGAGTTTGATCCCAGACCCCACATGGCAGAAGAGGAGAATCAACTTCCACAAGCATGTGTGAATGTGTGTGCGTACAACACACAAAATCAGTGAACCTGGGAGAAGGTTTTATTAACTTCCTTTTAAATTATAGTCATATCAAAGTGGAAACAGCCCAGATGTCATCAACAGGTGACTGGATAAATAAACTGTAGTAGAGTATAATTCAATAATAAAAATCTGTGAACTAATTATTTACATATCAGTGTTACTGGATCAACCTGAGGGAAAAAAAAATGCTAACCAAAACCATGCACTTACAATGAATGACAAAAGAAGCCCTGTGTTTGAAGAAGAGGAAGGGTTTGTCTAAGGGAGTGTCCAGAGGGAGGAAAGGGACTAGAGGAATATGTTAACTAAACTACAATCTCAAAAATAAAAAGAAATTTAAAAGAAGAAATGACAGATACCTGTAAACCACAGCCTGAAGTATTCTGGGAGGCATGGAATACAGAGAGAGATTGGCTGTGAGATTGGCCAATGGCTATTAAATGAAGTAAGCTCTCTGTTCTCTATACTGGACCCGAAAGAAATGTCCCTCAGTGGCTGTGTAACAAATTACTCCTAGACTGTTCATGAAGCTGCACCACATTCCTTGTAAATGCGGTAGGTGTTCCATGGCATATGTGTTGTACTTCATGTGTGCTAAATGTCTATAACACACATCTCGAGGTCCACATTCCCTTTTCCCCCCCTACGATTGTATATCCTCCTATAGTATATCCGCCTATAACTCCTCCAACCCCAGGCCACCCTGGAAAGCTCCGTCCCCCAAGAAACTCTGCCTTCTGCTGAGTCCTGAGCTGCTTGTCACCAAGCAGAAGCAGCCACCCTCTCTGTCTTTCCCAATAAGTCTTTTGTCTGAGGTTTGTTGTATGGTGTGATTCTGTGGTATTCCTCGGCTCCCGGCTGCCAGAATACCTTTCCCTTCAGAGCTGTAACACTTAGAGGAAGGAAGGTTGGTTAGGTTGAGAGATAGATAGGATGGATGGATGGATGGATGGATGGATGGATGGATAGATAGATAGATAGATAGATAGATAGATAGATAGATAGATGCATATATCACAACCTCGAAAGGATTTTAGTGAGTAGAGGTAAAAACACAGGGGATAAAAATAGGACAAGTGAAAATTCACCAAATACTAGTACCTGTATTGCAAAAACAATTTCTTTGCAACACGAGGGATAGGAAAAAAGTCACCCCAGAGCCTCACAACATGATTTAAGTCATCTCCCAACTACGATAACTAAGAAAAACTGAGTTAACAGAAAGAATATCTATGTTGTCTTCTCACAGACAATTTTCCAGGGAGGCAAGAGTTAGCAAAGAATGGTGTTAAATGAAAACACACCCTTAATTTCTCCTGGGTTGCCAGGCAGACTCCAGACCCTGCCCACCGCCCAGTGGCCATCCCTCTGAAGGCACTTTGTAAGTCGCCTTTGTGACTGAGCCGCCAGCGTTGAGAACATCCAAGCACTTTGGAACTCTTTGGAATCCCTGTGCAAGAGATTGAAACTTCTAATGACAACGGGTAGCCAACAGGACATTTTAGAATTGGTCAGAAGGGCACAGAGAGATAGTTCAGAGTCTTGCACATGGTTGAAATATCAAATCGAAGGACTGGGGGAGGGGAGATGTTTTAAGAGAACCCGAAAAAAACATAAGTGAACAACCTCAAGTTATCCTTACCCTTAGGCAACATCTTCTACCTATCTGTCTAGACATCCAACCACACAGGCAAGGGCCTAAGGTTTGACAAAAGAGGGTTTGGGTTTAGTGCTAGTCCTGTTTGCAAAGACAGGGAAGAGAACAAAGGATCTGCCAGGAACACTAGGGCTTGTAGGGACCTGTACCTAGAAAAACAAACTGGAAACAGAGTAGCATGCTCTCGGCTGCTGACTGAGGTAAACGTGGGGGTGTGGTATTGGCCCATTTCAGATGGCTCACCTTGTGGGGAAGGAGCTCCTAAGAGTTCCTTACCATCCTCCAAGGGCAGAGAACTAACACCCCTTCCCTTCAGTAACAAGCTCTTCTTTTTTAATTAGATATTTTATTTATTTACATTTCAAATGTTCTCCCCTTTCCTGGTTTCCCCTCCAAAAACTCCCTATCCCCTTCCCCCTCCTCCTGCTCACCAATCCATCCTCTCCCACTTCCTGGCCTTGACATTCCCCTACACTGGGGCATAGAACCTTCACAGGACCAAGGGCCTCTCCTCCCATTGATGACCCACTAGGCCATCCTCTGCTACATACGCAGCTGGAGCCATGAGTCCCACCATGTGTACTCTTAGGTTTAGTCCCTGGGAGCTCTGGGGGTACTAGTTAGTTCATATTGTTGTTCCTCCTATGGGACTGCAAACCCTTCAGCTCCTTCAGTTCTTTCTCTGGCTCCATTTTTGGTGATTCTGTGCTCAGTCCAATAGCTGGCTGTGAACATCCACTTCTGTATTTGTCAGGCACTGGCAGAGCCTCTCAGGAGACAGCTATATCAAGCTCCTGTCAGCAAGCACTTGTTGGTATCCACAATAGTGTCTGGGTTTGGGGATGCTCCAACATGTAATAAGGACACATGTTCCACTATGTTCATAGCAGCTTTATTTATAATAGCCAGAATCTGGAAACAACCCAGATGTCCCTCAACAGAGAAATGGATATAGAAAATGTGGTACATTTACACAATGGAGTACTACTCAGCTATTAAAAACAATGAATTTGTGAAAATCTTAGGCAAATAGATGGAACTAGAAAATATCATCCTGAGTGAGGTAACCCAATCACAAAAGAGCACACATGGTATGTACTCACTGATAAGTGTATATTAGCCCAGAAGCTCAGAATACCCAAGATACAATTCACAGACCACATGAAACTCAAGAAGGAAGTATCCAAAGTGTGGATACTTCGATCCTTCTTAGAAGGGGGAACAAAATACCCATGGAAGGAGTTACAGAGACAAAGTATGGAGCAGAGACTGCCCCACCTGGGAATCCATCCCATATACAATCAGTAACAAGCTCTTTTGTGCATTTTGCTCATGTGTTCTCTGGGAGCCCTCTCAGGGATGCTACACACTGTGCCCCCTTGTGGTCCAGTGTGGAAAACTGGAGAGACATCTCAGGGATGCTGCACACAGTGCCCTTTTGTGGTCTGGTAAGAAAATAGAGAAGCTGAGGTGGGGTGGGTTATAACCAATTCTTCTACCAAAGAGCCTATGAAATAGGAATGCTACTAGTGAAGGCTCTCAATGCTAGGAAAAGGTGGTTTTAGGATAATTTTAAAAGCTCCTGAAACACATGAAATGCTATTATTTTTGGCATAAACATCTAGTGTGTGTTTGTGTGTGTGTGTGTGTGTGTGATACATATATATCATATCTAAGGCATCTTGGACCACGAGTTCATCTCTGCCTTGTGATGGTTTACACAGTAGCTCACTCCATGTCTGTTAACTGGATAACCAAATGAATGATCCCACCCCACACCAATTCCACATTGGAAGAGACTTTTTTTTTAAGCAAATAGGACTTTGCACAATCTTTAAATATATTTATTTTCTTTTGTTTACGTGTATATATCTGTTTCACAGAATCCAGATGTCAAAGTCTGATCCCCTGGAACTAGAATTACAGGTGTCTGTGAGTCACCCAGTATGAGTGACTTAAATATAGTAAATAAAAACAAAAATCCCTTCAAAGGACAGGGTGTCCATAAGCTATTGCTACATTGTTTCCCTTTGTGGAAGCACATTTCCATGATGTGTTAGCTATTTTTGCATCGCTGTGAGCAATACCAAACAGAAACAACTTAAGAGAAGAAAGCTTAGTTGAAGACCATAGTTTCAGAGAGCTGCAATCCATCACAGTAAAGAAGGAATGGTAAAGAAGGCATGGTAAAGAAGGCATGGTAAAGAAGACCAGGAAATAGAAGTTAGAATAGACCTAAGGGACAAAGTCAAAGGCTCACTCTGACAGCCAGGCTCCATAGCCTTCCAAACAGTGCCCATGCTGCTACTGAGCTTCCAAGAGATGAGTCTGCAGAGGACTTTCAGATTGACAGCTGACAGCAGAGAGCCTTTCCTGTCACTGGATAACTGTAGTCTCCATGGGGTGTGTATAAGAGCTAAAGTTAACTGTAAGCCCCACCTGCACAAAGACAGATAACTTCTTGAACAAGGTGGTTGCCTCAACTGCACAGGATGTGCTTGGTTACATATATGCAGGAGGTTCGTACTTCCTAATATGTCAGGATGGATGCTTGCTCCTTATTGAATGAAGACAGGAAGTCCCTACCTTGTGGGTTCTGCCTTTATGAGTAACCGACTAATCCAGCACAGTGCCACTTCCTGGGAATCCTGGGTATGAACCTGGCCAGTATCCATCATCCTGGCCAGTATTGAATAGACAGCCATGGATTTGGTCTTCTTGCAGTTTTCAGGCTTAAGAGTGCAACCACAGCTCCTGATGGACTCTATTGCTTTGCAAAGAGTGCATCAGCACAGTGAGCCTACCTCTGGATTTAGCTTCCATGTCTAAATGAGTCTGATGTTAATCACCCAGGCACTGTCTCAACATGGCCAGTACATTTGTTACCCACTTGATCTCCAGACTTCCATGCATCACAGGCTTTGAACCAAGATACCAACAGGTAAATGATTAGGGAGAGCCAGCAGAAGGCTAGGCAGAGGAACAGGTTTATTACCCATGAGCAAATTATAAGGATGTATATATGCATGTTTATGTTTTATTTTTCCTAAGAAATTGATATGGCTTTTCTCCTTTTTAAAAAATAAATTTTTCCTCTTGAAATTAGATATTTGTAGCTAATGGCTCACATTTTCCATTTCTTCTAACTTACTGTCTAGGTCAAAGGCAGTGATGCTCAGTGTACTGGCTATCCCCGTAGTTTGAACATCTCATTTCTAACTTTTCTCTTTAACCATTTCTACCTGAATTATTCTTTGTCCTTTCTCTTTAGATGCCACCCCCCACCCCCGGCCTTGAGTTACTGGTGATTATGCACATGGGTGTGGCTTCTACCTACAGAGTCAAATATTCAGTGCTAGCCTGGGCTGGGCTGGGCTGGGCTGAGCTCATAGCCAATTCTCTTCAATATATCCACCTCAAGAGTACTGGGCAGAATAGTTCCTTCTCTCTCAACTTTCTTGTCTTTCTTCTCCTACTCCACACTTCAGCTGATACCTGGGATTGAACCTATGACCTCATGCATGCTGTTCAGGCACTCTCCCACTGGGGTACAGTGCCCTAGACTGTGCATCTACCTTGTCATTTGTACATACCCCATCTGCCTTGTCCTGTAGCTTCCTCCAGACTCTAATGTAAACCCAGCCAGACTTCCCTCTTGTTTACCCTCTGTCAGCCTTCAGGGAGTTTGCCCTCAAACATGGCCACAGAGGTGGGTTCCACTCCTTTTTCTTTCAGGACATGCCTTGGCCACTTTAATAATTTCACAAATGCAAGCTTGAGTCACCAGAGCTTGCAAGCATCCAGGCCCAGGTGCTCTGGCTGGATCAAGGCTCTAATTGCCTGTGACATGGGTCAGCCTCTGTCCCTGCAGCAGACTCTTTGGCTGAAGGTTTAAAGAGGGTATGGCAGCCCTTGTCACCTTAAGAGCAAATGCTCTGAGCCCTCATGGGTGCGAATCAGAAAACATACAGACTATGGCACAAGTTCAGCAAGGGTCTGACACAGTACAGGAAATGACAGCTGGAGCATCTTATAAGACACATCTGGGGATGGGCAGCCAGGTTGTTTCTCTGGAATTCACATTGAATGGAATAGAATAAGTGGAGAAAAGCTTTGGGGTGGGAGATCAGTTCATCTAGATTAGTACATGACACTTCTGCACTGATGGAGTTAAGAGCCTGAAAAGTTCATAGGTAAATAGGGCAGTGGTTCTCAACATGTGGGTCATGACCTCTTTGGGTTCGAATGGTAGATATCCTACATAGCAGATATTTACATTACAATTCAAACCAGCAGCCAAATTAGTTATGAAGTAACAATGAAATGATTTTACGGTTGGAGGTCACCACCACATGAGGAACTGTATTAAAGGGTCACAGCACTGGGAAGGTTGAGAAGCACTGTGATAGGGTATGATAGCCCTAGTAGACATGATGCCATGTGATTTAAGTCACTCCACCCATCTGTCAGCTAGCTGATTAATGGATCAAGTTTTCTTTTCTCTTTCCCTCTCCATCCTCCAGCCTTTCCAATTAAGTTGAAGACAGGAATCCATTGTTGTTGTTGTTATTGTTGTTGTTGCCGTTGCTGTTGTTGTTGCTGCTGCTGTTGTTATCATGACTGAAAAAGAAACACACAAACACACTCCTATCTCCTATAGACTATTGTTTGGTTGCAAGAAATAAAGAAAAAAAAAGAAACAGAAAGGTTGATCACACAGTGAAGAAATCAGGCAAGCCCTTAGCCAACTGAGGCTGTCAACATTAGTCTCATGAATATGGAGCAAAGCCACCATGGGCCTCTGAAAAGGAGACCCTGAGATGGTTGCAGGGTCATCTTGAATAGACAAAGACAACATGAAATGTGTGCTCTAGTTTTCAAAGGCAGAGGAAACACGTTGTGGGAAGGGGGCATGGTTACAAAAGACGAAGAGAGGTCACGGAAATGTTTCCAATTACAGCAAGCAGAGAGATGAGGCAGCTGGGCACAAAAGCGGGGCCCTAAGTTGCATCAGATCTCAGAGGAAATAATCAAGGGCATTGTTGGGTCAACTGTCAACATGGAAATACAGATGGGAAATTAAGCAAATTGAATCAGCATTCAGTGTATTCAAGTTGATAAATACTCCGATGTTCTTTAAGGAAAAACCCCCACTCTTAGCCAAGATGTTGCCCAGCGTTCGAAGATAAAGCAACATGTTACACGTTACAAACACATGTTTCAGCAAGACAACATGTTACAGGCATGTATCTCAGCAAGGAAATTTTATGCATGCTAATAGTAAACTGTGTGTGCTACTGTTATTCCTAAGGTTTCCTGAAATTTAGGGTAGTTTATTTTTATTTTGCAGTGTCCAGGACTAAACGTAGGGTCCTGTGCAGGCAATACAAGCATTCTCCTACTGAGCCAGGTCTCCACCTCTTGGGAACTATTTATAAATGAAAAGCAAAAACAACACTCTCTTGGTCTTATCTCAAGGGTTCACTTTTCAGTCTCAACTCTATTAGCTCTGTGACCTACAAGCTGTAGCAGGTCACGGTAACAGGGCTATGGTAACAGTGACTAAATTGGAGGCTGGAGGGATGGTGTGCATGTACATAATAATAGTAAAAATTAAAAGTATTATCTAAATCAGAAGCATGTTAAAAGGCTGCAAACTAGAAACTGATATTGATAAGGCATTTGACAAGCATCACAGAAACATTTTAGTATTTAGAGGTTCCTGTTTATTATAAATTGACTAACTGTACAAACTTATGGTGTACAGAGATGTGGTTTATGAAAACAACCTGTAACAACTAAATCAAACTCAATAGTATCCATCACCCCAAACAGAGAACCTTTATAATTCATTTTTTGCAATTTTGAAATGTTTGGTTTTCTACCATCAATTATATCATTATATCATTATTACATTGCATAATGTAATATAAAAATTCTTCCTTCCTAATAGAGACTTCTAGACCTTTGATCATCATTTCTCAATCTCTCCAGCCCCCTTACATAAATATTTGATAAATATATCGCTCTAATTCAGAAATTACACACAAAGCAGGCACATGAAATTTTTGCTGAATCTAAAATTTCCCCATTGGGATTCCCCAGACTGGTTACAATATTACCGGTCAACATTTTCACAGACATAACCTAAACTGTTTTGATTGTTAAGATGCCAGTCAAGCAGGGTTAGAAATGTGGGCAAGCTTGGACTACTCATAGAAACCTACCTCTGCAAAAGCAAGGAGATGGGCTGATGACCAGACATTGAGCCAAAATGACTGCCCATCACCTCTCTGAAATCAGCTTTGCTATTACTTGGGGCTTCTGGGAAATAAGAAGAGGTGTATACAACACCTTGTTTAGATGCAAGGCTATTGGAAAATTAGGCAGCATCTTCGTGCAGTCGTGACTGAAGCTCCAAACCCTACAGGACAGTGTCTTGGGATGTACCAGACACCTTATACAGAGACAGCTGAGAGTTCCTCTCTCTGGCTCCTATACTATAATTTTACTTGGAAAAGGGCAGAGTTGGAACAACCAAGAGTCGGTTTTATGAAAATCTCTAGCTAAGAGAACCCTTATCTCAGCAGGGCTTAGACAAGTACTGTCCCCCTGGTCCTAGGGTCCTATAGCCCACCACCGAGTTGACCCTGCCTCCCACCCCACCCTTACCACTTTGGGTCACTCTACCAGGAAGGTAGTGATGAAAAATGCTTTAAAGTTTCCCCGAGGATGTAGAGATCACCGATCCCTCCAGCTACTGGAAACTTGGTACTGATCTATCCAGCCATCAACGAAGCCTGGAACAAACAGCCTTGATCTCCAGATCTCAGAATTGTTCTTACAGATTCGATACCCTAGCCCAGCCCTAGACAGATGTACAAAGAACACCCTTCATCTCTGTTCACATTTCCTCTACATTACAATTTTCAGAAAGAAGTTCATTTAAGTAAGAACAGTTCTGAGATCCAGAAGTCAAGGTGGTCTGTTCCAGGCCTGGCTAGATAGATTAGAGTGAAGTTTAGAGTAAGAAGCTGGAGGGATCAATGGCCTCTATATCCTCAGGGAACCTTTAAAGTGGAGGGGGTAGGGTTGGGGGTTCACTACTGTCTCCCTGGTACAGTGACCCAAGGTGGTGAGGGTCGGGTTGGGGGAAGGTTCAACTCGGTTCTGGAAGTTTGCTGACTACCTAGTCTGCTTAAGCAGTTATGGAAGAACAACAATGAAACCCTGACTCAAACAAAGTGGAGGGCGAGGACTGACATCTGATACGGTCCTCTGACTTCCGCACTGACCCTGTGGTGTGCGTGCATACCTGCATTCCCATACACGTGTGCACCCAAATAAGTTAATTAATGAATTTCATGAACAAACAATAGCACAGTGGGTCTGGCCAAACATGCCAGTTACTATGTGTAGGGGGAAGGAAGAGGATAGAGAAGAGGATAAAGTGCAGGTCAGAAGGTGTTAGTGACGCTGATACACAGCATCACACCAGAGGACGCATCCTCCGGTTTACAAGTAGAAAGCAGCCAGGCATCGCCCGTCTTCAGTGGTGCCTGTCGTTGATTATCTGCCTGTGAAATTGGAATTTTCTCTACCTCCATGTTGTGCCCTGGCCCTCCCCACAAGGCTTCATTCAGTTCCTATGCTCTCTGCTTCTGAAACAGGAAAATCCTGGCCTGTTGCTTCCTTCCTGGTCCTAACTCTTTTTTGAATCTTTTTTTTTTTTAAGTCCCAGCTTAATGGAGTTTTAATATGACAAATCAAAAATTTGTGTTTTGTGGAGTGGTGCACGATGCTTTGATACACATATGCATTGTGGAATGATTATTGCCAGGCTGAGTGTCTGCCTGGCTGCTGGGGTGCCCTAACGCCAGGGCAAGGCACTCAGAGGAGGCAGAACACAGTTCATAATGGAGGTGGGGGACAGGGAGGTGGTCCTCAGTCTTTGTTTCCCCGGGTGGAGAACAGCAGGGTCTGGGACAATTGCTGTGCTGGGACAGTCTCCTATGTACCCAGACTCTGCTGGCCTAGGACTGGGAGCTGGGAACCAGGGGTCTGTGGCTGTGCTTCCCCTTAGGGTGTTTACCTGTTAGGCAGGAAGGGGAACGCAGAGCCTCGGTTTGGTTCCAACCGAGTACAGAGAGTACAGAGGGGCTGGAAGAGAAGAGGCCTTCTCTTAGAGATTTAGGCATGGTTCTTTAAAACGAATCCCTGCCCCCACCCACCAACCCACCTACCCATCACCCCGTGCCACCTCTGCTCTCCTTGATAGGAGACAGTCCTTGTTTTTCCAAACTGTTTTCTGTTTTGTTTGTTTGTTTGTTTTTCAGAGCTGAGGACCGAACCCAGGCCCTTGTGCTTGCTAGGCAAGCACTCTACCACTGAGCTAAATCCCCAACCCCTTGTCCAAACTGTTTTATGTAACGATGAATGTGAATGTGAATACATACACCTTACTCAGGGTGAACCAGGGATTAAATACCTTTTTTTGGGAAGAAATACCCAGAAAAGGGAGCTTGCTGGCTGAACACTCGGGATCTATCTGGATACCTCATGGAGAACTCCAGGTTTTAATACTACATGACCGATTGTCATGGTCCTCTCAATGGGGTATTGTGGTTAGAGTTCTAGATCAGGTAGTTTGGCAGGAAGCTGGCTCCACTCCTGCCATCCTCAGTTCTGAGATTCCCCAGATCTGAGCCTGCTCAACCTTACCGGTTCTCCTGTCTGGTGGCACGGTCCACTTGCCCCAGCTTAATGGAGGTACAATATATGGCAAGTCAAAATCATGTGGTTGTGGAGTGGTGAATGATCATGTTTTGATGCACATTTGCATTGTGAAATGATTTTATCATAGTCAAAAATTAACATATACATCATCCCATTTAGTTGGTGCTTGTGTGTCCACTTAGAAGATATCCAAGAGCTATTTTCTTAGCAAAATTCAAGCATACTCTGGTTTTATTAGTGGTCATCTTTAAGTTACATCTTAGGAGAACTCACTTACCCTGCACCAAGGGCATCCACAGAAGGAACCTCTGTGCTCTCTGACCAACATCTCCCTTCCACCTTACTCTTTGTTTTCTTTGGGTATTGCATCAAATTAAATGAGATCTGGAGAGTCTCCATTCACCCAGTCATGAATAATAGGTAGTGACAGGGAGAGGGAGGGCTTAGGGACTGAGAAAGGGGGCTGTGTAGGAGAATGGAGCAGGCTTGATATTTCTATACAAGTGTTCTGCTATATATAATTACCCCTATGTAAGGACCCCGAGACATTTCTCTACAACTTGGAACGCTACTATTCACAAAATATGGGATGTCCATCAGTGGATAAATGGATAAAGAAAGTGTGGTGTTCACACAAAATGGAAGGCAGAAATGGTGGCTTGACACTGTAATTTCTCCACTCAGGAGGCCAGAGAAGAATGCTTGTGTGTCCCATGTCACCCTGGGCTACATGGTGAGACTTTGGGTCAGGAAACTTCCACCAAATAAAAACTTAAAAATAAACAGTATAATACAATCACAAAAAAAAAAATGAAATCTTATCATTTACCAAAATGTGGATGAACCTGAAGGCCACTGTGTGAAATTAAAGAGGTGGTACATCAAAATACAGACACATGTTCTTACTGACAAAGGTTAATCTCATAGGAAAGGTTAGTGTTACCCACTCTAACGGCTATCTGCATCTAAGCTAACAACCTTTTAAGCACCAGGTAAATCCTTTGGGATGTGTTAACTTAGCAGTCCACCAACCTTCACCAACCGACAGACTAAGACCATCACCTGATAGCATTTGAAACCTACAACACAAAGTCACTGGCTCTGAGGTAGCCTACCTACCCGGTGTCCCCAGCGGTGTGTTTGTTGAATGCATGGACTTCTGACTGTCTTTTGTCCTATCGCTTTAATTGCTTCCATGGTGGAACATGGCGTTCCTCAGGCCATGGTCACTCATATTTGGCTTCTTCCAGGTGACACAAGCTGCCACATCTAACCCTCTTCCTTATCAGTGCTTATGAATTGCGTCATGTATCCATCTGGCTCTCTGACCCTAGGGTCTTGGACTTTGTGAGCTCTCTCCCTGACATGGGAGAACCTGTTTCACACTTCCTCACCATCTATGGAAGGAGTCGTTTCTCCCCCTCCCCACATTCCCACAGCCACTGAGTTCTTTGCTCAGTTGTCTTCAAGGTGGAAGGTCATCTTCCCATCCCCTTCCCCCACCACCATCTTTTCTGTGGAAAAGGAGATGCTAAAAGTCACAGGACCTCTCAAAACCCAAAAGTGAAACCCAAGTAACATAAACAGATGCCATGGAATAAGTTATGGGTGCCAGGCACAAAAGGATATATAAATAATCTAAACTAGTGCAGAAGAGCCCTGCCGGGTAGCTCTGTTCTACAAGTATCCACACACCAGGGCTGAGTCACAGAAGAACAATGAAGAATGGCCCTTCAGTTGCCCAGTAGGAGCTGTGAATGCTAAGGTCACAGACTGAAGTTCATGGCCTCCGTTTTCAGTAGCTTTTGAAGAATTAACCTTTCTATCCAAAGTGTTCTTTGTCTAAGCTTAAATTTCATGCTGAAAACTCCAGGGCCAGCTCTCTCCAATTAAAATGAATCATGTTTCCACATTATGAAACAAAAATCTTAAATGTTTCTGAACGGAGTTGGTGGAACTTGGGAAAGTAGCTGGTCAAAAGGGAATGTGAGCTGTCATGTCATGTTAGTAAGAAAGATTGGGGAACATACAATGAGGGTTGTGGAAAACGTTCCATGGGGACTCGTACGTCTTTGGAATGAGTAGTTTTAGGAAATGGAATCTGAGTGATCCTACACTCAAGCAGGAATAATGGAAATGCAGTCATCTGCATTTCAAGTCTCCATAGAAAGACCCCGCATTTCTACAACCAGCTACAGTTGTTCTTCCTGCGTATCAGTCAGATTTTAATGTGAATTCCCCAGACTCATTCCTTAAACATGATTAACCCACACAATGATGCTTTTAAGTCTCTTCAAAAGGCATTTGTCGTCATAATCATATTTCAATGTAGAACAATATCTCCAAGAAGGCCAACGGATATTAAGGAAGTAAACTAAATAATTTTCACTCAAAAAGAATTAAAGATTAAAGCAAAGAATTCATTAATAGAAATGGAAGCCAGAAACGGATTCAAGATTTTTTTTTTAAGTTGAATTTATGGGCCAGGTAAGGTGGCTCAGCAGGTTCCTGCTGTTGAGCCTGGTGACCTAAGGTTGAAACCTGGAACTCACACAGTGATTGAAGAGAACCTGACTCTGGAAAGTGGGTTTCTGACCTCCACAGGCACACTGTAGCATATGTATTCCCCCTCCTCCACAAGATAAAGAAGCAAATGATTTTCTGAAGAACTGTGGCTGATGCTGACACTTTTGTCTTTAAACGTATTACAGAAAGAAAATGCTTGACAAGTCTGTGCAGGGAAAAGATGAAAACCTGAGCCTCTAGCACTAGGATGAGACCTACTTACAGGCTGAGAGGGATGGCTGCACATAACCGTAGATCAACTTGTTTCAGGCTCTGGCTAAAGAAGGGCAGTTCCCAACCAAGATTAACTATCGGGGTAAATAAGAAAAGTAATAGGAACTTACACAGAAAATAACCCCTGGGAGGGAAAAAAATGAACATTATCAAACAATTATCCTCAAGTAAGGCACTAGGTTGAGATGAATTTTAGAGTTCATGCTACCATAGACCTGGCAAAGATACAAATATGTCCTTAGTGAGTTAAAATATTCCAGAATAAAGAAAAACATGAATAGTTTCTATTTAAGATCTGAAAGGATTGCAGGATTTCCATACCACAATAAGAGAAGGAAAAAAAAAAAGAAATCTAATCTAATGAGACAGATGCAAAGGCTCTGAACATGTTTATGAATTAAAAGAATAATATATATTCTGTGCCTTAAAATAATTAAATACCATAGCAACATAATGTTTAATTCCTGTTAGGATGGCTAATAACAGAAGGGACTCTGTTAGCATGAATTATCACAAAAATAAGTTGAAGCAAAATAAATACATATGACCATCTCTTGTTTTACTCAAAAGATTTTCCAAATAATTACACATCCAACCATAACATACAATGGTTTTCCTATACCATGATGGGGAGACAATTCCATAATCTGGAATCTAAAGCAACCATCATGAATACTAATGAAGTAATGATATCATTTCCACAAAGCTGAAACACAATTGTTCTAAATTGGCACACTATAACCATGAAAAAAGCATTGATTTGGGGTTTAAAAACCAAATATTTAAAACAGTAAGAAAAGGAAGTGAAAACAAACGTCTTGTGAATATTTTAAAAAGAAGACTAGAAAACAGGTGGGCCTTATAAGGAACTAAAACCTGAAATGACCAGGGAACGGGCCATCTGACTACTATCTCAAGGGCTCTGCTACTTTCTTTACGTGAGCAGCATTTGATTCATTCTCTTCAAGGAATCTGTGAACTCATGCTTATCCATGTCATAACCTAAGCTAATCCAAAATTTTGCTCAGCCCTTGAAGATACATATAGCCTGCTGGGCCTGTTGACTGACACTCTCTTGGAATAACTCTATACCCCATTTTGACTCCTGTCTGCTCTTTCTGTGCACCCAGTTAAATGTGTATCAGATTTTCATGTGATATGTATCTCTCACCTCCTTAGGTACTGTGTATCTTTTTGTACATCTGCACTTCTTCTAACTTATTGCTCAGTTTACTAATTCTTTCTTTAGTTGTGTCTAATCTGCTATGGTAAATTATTCTTTGCCACTATTTTATTTTCCAACTCTCTAGTTTTACGTTAGATCCTTGTGGATTTGAAAGATACAGCTTTGTTAGTCTCTAACTGAAATTATTTTGGGATTTTGATGTGTGATGGCTAATTCCACTTTTCATTTTACCTTAATGAGCTACAATTATTCCATAACAAATAGCTTTCCCCCATCAGTTGTTCTGTTACCAGAATTGCCATGGGAAAGAAAAATTCATTCCAGAGTAATAGCTGATGCTCCTGAAATCACCAGAGGCATCCAAAATGTTTTTCTTTGTAGCACTCGAAAATTTAAAGACAATTTTATTGAAACAAACTACACGTACCTTAATGTTCACCATTTAAACTGCAACATTCCAGAATTATTCATGTGTTTACAGAATTATGCAACTACTTTCTGGCTGTGATGATACATGCTTATAATCCCAGTATTTGGAAGTCTAAAGGAAGAAGAACATCAAAAGTTCAAGACCAGCCTGGACTGCAGAATGAGCCCCTATACAATAAATGAAAGAGAGAGAGAGAGAGAGAGAGAGAGAGAGAGAGAGAGAGAGAGAGACAGGAAGGAAGGAAGGAAGGAAGGAAGGAAGAAAGAAAGAAAGAAAGAAAGAAAGAAAGAAAGAAAGAAAGAAAGAAAGGCAGGAATGAAGAAAGAAACAAAGGAAGAGAAAAAAGAAAGGAAAGAAATAAAGAACAAAAGAAAGAGAGAAAGGAAGGAAGGAAGGAAGGAAGGAAGGAAGGAAGGAAGGAAGACAGGAGGAAAGAAAGACAGGAAGAAAGAAAAACACAAGAATAATTACGCCATTATCACCATTCCCACCTGTGGACGTGTATGCCAAGTAAACCCTTTCCTCCTCAACTTGCTCTTAGTCGTGGTGTGTCATTACAGTAACTGTGACCCTAACTAGGATATGCTCTATGGTGAGTTGTACTCCGGAGCTATATGTCAAGGAAAAGCCTTCCTTCCTTCCTTATGCTACTGCGGTCCAGGTATGTTACCATAGCAACAGGAAAAGGAACTGATGTGTGCCTGTACTTTGTTGCCATACTAAGAAATTGTTTTACAATACAAGAGTACAAAGATACTTGTGGCTGTGTATTCCTTTGTGAATTTAGGTTTGTCTTTTCCATATAAGTCTAGGATCCATTCTAGGATCATTATTACATATTGTGTGTTTTGGGGCTGAAAACTGAGAGTTTTTACATATAGTATTCATTTCTTGTGGTTCTATTTCTTGGTGGGCAGGAAGCTATCATTTTTGCACTGAGATTCTTTGGTTACTTTGTAATAAATAAGTTGATCATATCTGTACAATCTGATTTCTTGATTCTCAATTCTAATTTGAGTTTATCTTATGAGTGTCTTAGTCACTAGTTTTGCAGTGTATTTAGAAGTCAGGAAGCTGAATGCATCCACTTTGCCTTTTCAACAGTGGGTTATCCTAGTGTCCTTGAATATCCACAGTAGTACTGAGGGGAATTTGGTGGAATCATAGATGAACTTGAACTTCTGATGCATTATCAAGGAATATGCTCACATTATTTAAAGTTCTCTATAATTTTCCAATACTACTTTTTGTAGTTTCCAGTCTATAAGACATTTTTTATTTAGTCTTGACTTCTTAAGTCAGAGTTAGAAATCTGCACTAAGGTTATAGATGGAGAGTACGTTTTCTTCTACTATTTATGCTCTGTGTGTGTGTGTGTGTGTGTGTGTGTTTGCGCACATGCGCTCCATTGTACATGCACATATATGCAAGGACATGTAGAAATTTTTAATCTCAGTCCAGGGTTTCCACCTAGCCTTGATCATTCAGTTCCCAGATAAAAGACACATACCCTTTTATAGTTACAGTAAGCCTTAATCAACACAAGAACTGGGCAGATGACTACCCTCTGTACTATTTGAATGGCTTTCCTATTGATAACCTTGAGTTATTACTTACTACTTACCTTGTTTCATCTGGGCTGCTCTTAACTCTAATTGGCCAACCCTCAGGGCTACATAGCATCACTTGGAGCTACACACAGACTCCATGTCTTGGGGCCCCGCACTTAGCCTCACAATAGACAGCAGGACCAAACCTCAACAAATATCATTCCTCAGGTACTGTCCATCCGGGTTTTTGAGACAGGGTATCTCACTGATCTAGGACATACCAATTAAACTATGCTAGCTTCCTAGTAAGACCCAGGAATGTGCCCCTCTGCTCCTCCTCAGTGCTGAGATTACGTGTATGCTTGGTTTTTTGTTGTTGTTGGTAGTGGTGGTGGTGTCTATATTTGTAATGCACTTGTGATTTAGCCTTGAGTTTCACCTTTTTTAAAATCCAATTTTAACCGCTTCTCTACAGTAGCCAGTTATCCCAACATGATTTAGAAGCCAGGGTTTTCCCTCGACCAGGGCTTTGCCAGGGATCCCACTGATATATTGATCCTAATCCTTTCCTCAGCTCACTGCTTTAATCTGAAGGATTTATGACATTTTTGGTAAAGCATAACAGAATACACCATGCATGACCATTTGGTCTTTCCAAGTATTTCCTGCTTAGCCTCGTGTACTCTTTCAGATAAACTTTTAAATCAACACATCTCATCTCAAAGCAGAAAAATCTGAAGAGCTTTGTAACCGAGAGGTGCATTAAATCTGTAGGAATTCTAGGGCAGAAATAGCATTACTGTGGCGACAGGGGTCAATAGAAGAGTATGACAGTCAGGCAGAGTGGCATATCCCTGTAATCCCAGCACTGGGGAGGCCGAGACAAGAGGACCAGAAGTCCATCCTCAGCTACATGGCAAGTCCAAGACCAGGCTTGGCTACATGTTTTGTCTCAAAAGATCAAGGAAGGCTGAGTGGAGAATGCTACCCGGTTGTTTAAAAGTATTGTTAAGCCTTTCAAGAATGTTTTATAGTTTTCCATAAATTTATGTCTAGATATGTGAAGTCATGAATTCTACATTTGCGAAATGATTCCCATGATCTTTTCAAAATATCTAAAGTTTCTATGTCATATCAACATACTAATTTAGTATATCATTACTTTAATTTTTTATCTTTGTATTGCTTTCTCACTTTGGAGGTTCTCCTGCTATACAAGTGTATTTTCTGCAGGAAGGCAGTCTTGCACTTCTTTTTTCAACATGAATGCTTCCCGTGACATGTCACTTTACTGTATTAGCTAACATTCTGAAGCAATGTGACAGGACTGGAGAAACAGTGGCCATACTTGTCTTGGTCCTCCTTTGGGAGCAAGACTCCTGCCTAGCCTGTTTGACATGTAAAGATTAAGAATGAAGCTGCACACACACACAAACACGCACACACACACACACATGCACACATATACATACATTTTATTAGGTTAAAGAAAAACTGGTGTACCATTTTCCAATTGCATCCAACACTACATATTGACCTTTGAAAATTATTTATAGAAATAACATGAGACCTTGTATCTTTCTCCAAGAAAATTTTCTTGCTGTTTGTGCCACAATTCCAGGGATACTTTCAGCAATCCAGACTCCCTATGTTATTTTTCGAATTTGGCATTCCAGACCTGATGAATCAGTTGAAGAGAGGCTGTGATCCATATATACTCCATTCAGTTCTCTTATCCTTTTTTCTCCAGGCAACTCCTTGGAATTTCAGTCCCAAATTGTAAATACAGGCAGGACTTGTTGGACCACAACGTTCGCACCCCTCAAGGCACTTTCAGAAACACAGCTCAACTTCCAGTCCCTCATTCAAGATCTGAACATGTTTATTAAGGAGTAGGTTTGCTCTCTGGATCTTGTGAGCTCCAAAATTTCAACCTGTAAATGCTCATTATATCCCAGTTTTGCACTAGTTCTCACTCTACTCATTCTGATTAGTGACTCTGTCTCTCTCATGCTAGCAATCTCTAGTTGACCTCTGAATGCCCCTGAAAACAGACAACAATATGGAGCCTTCCCACAGTTCTATAGCCTACATTACAAAATGATTGGCACTCCGATTGGTCACAAAGCAGTGGTTTTTATTGTCCTAATCACATTTCCCTGCCTCCCAGCCTGAATTCCTCATTGGCTGAGTTCTTTAGGGACATACAATCTTCCCAGTGTCTAGAACTGTTTCCTTCCCAGAGTCCCCATCTTGTTGTTCCTGGATTCAAAGCTTTATCTAATTTATATCCTGGGGCTTGAGAGTTCCTTCTTTTCTGGTCCTGAGTTCAGCCACATATTGTACTGTCTGTAACTTTTCAACTGTAGGATGAAGAGAGAGTCCCTAGACAAGCAGGAGCAGGCTACCAGCCAGAGAGGAAAGAGGCCTGGTAACTTCTGCCTATCTGTGAGTCTCTGACTTCCTCTGGCTCTCTCTCAAATTCATGATCTCTTCTTTAATTGTTGTTACATGCTTATATGTATATGCATATATATTCCTAAATATAACATGCTTAGTCTACATAATGTTACTTGTATATATGTTTTCAGGGCTGAGCATTTGGCATTGGATAACCAATTGGTGTGCTTTTCCTTGGGGAAGACTATTTCTCTCACCCTTTTTTTAAATTAGATATTTTCTTTACTTACATTTCAAATGTTATTCCCTTTCCTGCTTTCCCCTCCAAAACCCCCCTATCTCCTTTTCCCTCCCCCTGCTCACCAACCTACCCACTCCTGCTTTCTGGCTCTGGCATTCCCCTATACTGGGTCATAGAGCCTTCACAGGACCAAGGGCCTCTCCTCCCAGTGATGACCAACAAGGTCACCCTCTGCTACATATGCAGCTGGAGCTGTGGGTCCCTCCATGTGTGCTCTTTGGTTGGTGATTTAGTCCCTGGGAGCTCTGGGGGTACTGATTGGTTCATATTGTTGTTCCTCCTATGAGGCTGCAAACCCCTTCAGCTCTTTGGATCCTTTCTCTAGTTCCTCCTTTGGGGACCCTGTGCTCAGTCCAATGTTTGGCTGAGAGCATACACCTCTGTATTTGTCAGGCACTAGTAGAGCCTCTTAGGAGACAGCTATATCAGGCTCCCATCAGCAAGCACTTGTTGACATCCACAGTAGTGTCTGGGTTTGGTGACTATTTGGGGTGGATCCCCAGGTGTGGCAGTCTGTGGATGGCCTTTCCTTCAGTCTCTGCTCCACACTTTGTCCTTCTAACTCCTCCCATAGGTATTTTGTTCCCCTTTCTAAGAAGGACTGAAGTATCCACACTTTGGTCTTCTTGAGCTTCATGTGAATTTTATCTTGGGTATTCCCAGCTTCTTGGCTAATATCCACTTATCAGTGAGTGCAAACCATGTGTGTTCTTTTGTGATTGGGCTACCTCACTCAGGATGATATCCTCCAGATCCATCCATTTCCCTAAGAATTTCATTAATTAATTGTTTTTAATAGCTGAGTAGTACTCCATTGTGTAGATGTACCACAATTTCTGAATCCATTCTTCTATTAAGGGACATCTGGGTTGTTTCCAGTTTCTGGCTATTATAAATAAGGCTGCTATGAACATAGTGGAGCATGTGCCCTTATTACATGTTGGAGCATCTTCTGGGTATATGCCCAGGAGTGGTATTGCTGGGTCCTCAGGTAGTACTATGTCCAACTTTCTGAGGAAGTGCCAGACTGATTTCCAGAGTGGTTGTACCAGCTTGCAATCCCACCAGCATTGGAAGAATATTCCTCTTTCTCCACATTCTTGCCAGCATCTGCTGTCACCTGAGATTTGATCTTAGCCATTCCTTAGTTGCCTGTAGTTCTCCCTGTAGAGTTTGAGGCCTCATTGCCCATCCACTCTGGTTTGTCTAGTGTTGTTGTCCTTGGTCAGCTCATGTTTAGTCAGACATGATGGTGAGACATTATGGGTGTAGCTTCTGATGTTACTAAGAGATACAGTCTCACAGTAAATTCTCAGAGCCTTAAACTCCCAGACAGGCTTAAATAAAGAATAAAAGTAGGCCAAGCAAGTCTGCCTGCCATATTGGCTCACAGACATAAAGTCTCTCCTTAGTGTTTGCATCAGAATAGCTTTTCCTTTGTGTTGGATGGCACAAAGTGACCTGGAAGCTTCTAAAACAGAAAATATGTACCTAAGCAACAAGACAGAAGCCCAGGGAATTGTGTTTAATCATGGTTTACATGGCCAAGCTACTTCGCCTCCTAGAACCTATTTCACCTCAATTTCTTTCTTTCTTTTTTTTTTAAATTTATTTATTATTATATGTAAGTACACTGTAGCTGTTTTCAGACACACCAAACGAGGGCATCAGATCTCATTATGGATGGCTGTGATCTATCATGTGGTTGCTGGGATTTGAACTCAGGACCTTTCGGAAGAGCAGTCAGTGCTCTTAACCACTGAGCCATCTCTCCAGCCCTTCACCTCAGTTTCTTTACTCATAGGATAATATCTTCTCTACCCTCTATACTTACTGCAAAGCTATGAGGTTCCATGAAAACAATATAGGAAAAAGTATCTTTTTTTTTTTTTTTTTTCAAATTGAAGGCACTGGTCAACAGAAGAAGCATTATTTCCATACTGCCATACGGCCTTTCAGTCAATCACCCTTTCCCATTTATCTTTCAAAAGTCTCTGCTTTCACTGCAAGATGATATTTTAAACCTTTGATTTGTCACATTTCAGCCCTTTTACCAATGGGAGTCGCAGCTACCTGACTCACCTTTGCTCTAGATGGGGAAGGGGGCTGACCTGCTGTCTTGCTCCTCTCCTCTTGGCTCTGTTCTACTTTAAGCAATGACTTACACATTCGTCCTCACCACCACATGCCTGATTAAACCTTACATCTACGGCCCCAAATAGGATGCCATAGATGACCAAACTTTCAGCCACAACACCCTTTTAAAGCACACTCTCCTGACGGCGCTGGAATGGAAGCAATACTCCATCCTAAGTCTTGAAGACTGTCGCCACCCTGTGGTCAAAAGCTGCTGTTTACTGGACAGGATCTTTTGACCTTTTCCTAAGGGACTAAAATGGAAAAGAAGTGGAACCAGGGGCTGGTAAAATGAACATCTCATTAACATACTCTGATGACTGTTGGTTACAGAAAGTGGCAAGGTTACAGATGCTGAGACAGGATCGAGCTGCATGGAGTTGTTAGATTCCAATAAGAAGGCTGGATACAGCAGCCAGTAGGCTGAAGTGTTATTTTGCTATAAGCCCTAAAATGCATTAAAATATTGTTAGTTCATCCTGGTGAAGATGGTGGTATTTAGCTAAATAAATCCACCAACAGACGTTGACTCCTTGCCTGAGATCAGACCACAAAAGGGAAGGAAGTTGGTTCTCTGAGACTTAAAAACAGACGAATGATCTAGAAGGGATGATGGATGTTCAGGAGAGCATTCCCCAGAGCGTGACTTATGAGTTGAAACAGGGAGAGAGACCAGAAGGTGAGGAGTGGGGAGCCAAGTGTTCACAGCCTGTGGGAGGAGGACCACACATTAGTGCACGCAAGGTGCCTCCCATGACTGTAGACATGGAGACAAGGGGTAGACTCTAATCCCAGAAGGGCTCATCTATGCAGTCAGATAGAAAATCATAGAGCACATTCAGGATTTCAACCTTTCTTTTCTTCTCTTCCCATAAACCAAAAAGAGCCCATTCACATGTGACAAGCAAGGGGGCAACAAAGTTAAATTTCAGAAAGATCATTCTGGTGGCAGTGAGGAGAAACCACTAGTGACAGACCATAAGGACCCAATACACTATTAACATGGTCTACGTGAGCGGGAAATGGTAGGAAAATGCAGGGCATGGTAAACACATCATCTGTACTGAGTCATGTGATCCCTGTAAAACCACATGGAATATACTGATCACTAGAAAATCTGTCTTACAGATGAAAGGTGGGGTGTATAAAAAGCTAATTCCAGAGATGACACCTGTAACCACTATTCTACAAGCACTTGCTATAGTGCAGTAGATAACCGTGTCATGGAGAAAGGTGAATGGAACTGTTTCAGGAGACACAACAAGGCCCAGTGAAGTCGGATGTAGGACACAAGGCAGGGAGGTGGGTGGGACCACACTGTGGCTGCTGACAAGCAATTTTTTTAGGGGCATTGAAAGAGCACCATGTTAGAAGGGATCATACATAAATTTGATGTTGAGTTTGACGTGTGTGTGTGTGGTGTGCATGAGGCACACACACACACACACACACATATATATATATATATATGTTTGTGTGGATGTGTGCACATAAATATGTGTGTATAAGTATGTGCACGCACATGTGTGGAGGTCAGAGGTCAATGGTGAGTGTCTACCTTAGCCACTTTATTTTTAATTAGCACAGAGCTACACCTTCCTTCTTTTCTTCTTTTCTTTTTTCTTTTCTTTTCTCTTTTCTTTTTCTCCTTTCTCTCTCTCTCTCTCTCTCTCTCTCTCTCTCTCTCTCTCTCTCTCTCTCTCTCTCTTCCTCTCTTTCTCTCTCTTTCTTTCAAACAATCTCTCTCCCTGACTCTGGGGCTTCCTTATCTGGCTAGGCAGGTTAGCCAATGAGCTCAAGGAATCCACTGGTCTCTGTCTCCATGTCATTAGTGTTACGCATACTTGTCAATCTGTACATCTCCCCCCACCATTCAGACTTCCCAAGACCCCAGACCCTGGTAATAGAAATCTGAACCCAGGTCCTCATGCTTTTGCCACATTCATACTAACCAACCACCTTCCCAGTCCTTTGATCAGTATTTAAGACAGCCAAAAATGAGATACTAAGATTGTTGGTTCAAAAGAGAGAAGCAGGATCCTAGTACTGAAAAGACATTTGAGGCCACGAGTACAATGGCTCAGAGAAAGAGCACAGGGTGAGAACAGAGCTAGAACTAAGGCTTGTGAACTGTGAGGCTCAGCTTCAAGTATTCGTGGGATAGCAACGGGGGCCAAATGAGTGGAAATACAATCCAGAATGTATGCCATATAAGGCAAGAAAAAGTATATTGGAAGAAAGGAACAACCACGGGAAGTGTCCAGGCCAACTTGAGGACTGAAAACTGTTCCTTGGATTCTGCCAGTGATGTCACAGAGACAACTACTGAGCAGGGTCTAGCACAAAGAAGTGTGGGTCGCCACTATTAAGGTCGTAGTCTACTATGTCTGGACAGCTTTCTTGAACTCAGTGCAAAATGGAGGACTTCACTTTCTTAGCTGGGCTTCCTCTTCTCTGCCTGATGTGGGTAGCCTGACCCCCACGTCTTTTACATGAGGAATATCACGAGAAATGTCACATAGTCCTTGGCAAAAATACAAGTTCAACGTCCTTTCTCGGGATAAGAACCTGCTCAGCAAGAACCTGGCATTCCTGCAATGCTTCTTCATGCAAATGAGGCATTCTCAGTAATTAAGCTCCAGCCAATGATTTACATTCACCCTGAAAACTTCTTCCCAGTCTTCAAGGTTCATATATGAACCTTGGTCACCCTGAATAAAGTGTATGTGCACAAGCTGTTTCACTGAAGATCATCTAAGAGAACTGTAAAACGAAAATCCTCAGAGAAAGCCTTCTCCCTTCAGCACTCACAGCTACGCCAAGACCCTGAACACACTGGTTCTGGGTTCTGCTTCATCCTTCCAACCTGATGGGCAGCCACACCTGAACAGCCCGAGAGAGGAAACAGAACTCAGAACCACAGCTGGCATCCACATGGAGCCAACAGGACCTTTCAGTTGGTGGGACGTATGTCCCTGGCCCTGAGCACCATCCCAAACTTTGGCATCAGCCCACAGGCCCAAGCCTCCATGCTTTGAGGGTAGGCAGTCTTCTTCTCTATCCTGCCCTAAGTGCCCACCACCAGCCTTTGGTGTCAGCCCATGCCTCCACACTCTGGGGGGATGGCACCCACAAAGAGGCCTTTCCTTCATTCCTTCAAGGCAGAAAATGCTTGGTGAATATTTGTGTTGTAGGGACTGATCCACTTGATAGGGTGAGAGAAGTCACTGGTAGTGTCAATTTGCTGGAAGGAAGGCAGGAAGGAAGGAAGGGAGGGAAAGAGGAAGGAAGGGAAAAAGGGGAAAGGGAGGAAGGGAGGGAGGGAGGGAGGGGAGGAGGAAGGAAGGAAGGGAGGAAGGAAAGAAAAGAAGGGGAGGGAGAGAGGGAGGGAGGGAGGGACAGAGGGAGAGAGGGATAGAGGGAGGGAGAAAGGGAGAGAGGGAGGGAGGGAGGGAGGGACACACATCTGGACAGGCAGAGGGACTGTCCTGCATCAGGAGGGAAGACAAGGCAGATTCCAGGCTGAGGTTCCCACTGGCTTCTAAACAAGATGCCCAAATCCTTCAATAGGACAGAGAATCGGTATATGCTCACAGATCTGTTCTCAAGAATGAGTCTCGTGTTTAATCAAACGGTTCCCAAACATGAATATGCGTATTCCACTTACCTCTGATATTGTAACCATACACTTTAACTAGATACCACAGCGAATGTGAAGAGAGAGGTGATGTTCCTATGGAAACATGTTTGAATGAGCTGGGAAATTTTCAGAAAAGCAAGATGCTAAAAATCCTGTCCATCTAAGCAGTTAAATTTAAAACACACATGCTGAGCCAGGTGCAGTGGCTCACATTTCTAATCCCAGCTTTAGGGAGGCAGAGGCTAGCCTGAGTTACACAGTAAACCCTAGACCATTACAGGACACAGACTGGGACTTTCTCAAATATATGTAGGTAAACATACGACAGTATCATGGATAACATAATAAAAACTCTCTGCAAAGGTCTGTTCCTACTTGAGAAAAGAAGATTGAATCATAGAATTATATCTGACCTTGCAAAGGCAAGATGAAACTCAAATAGATCCTCAATAGGTCGGGTTTAAAAGAGAGGGAGGGGAATTGTATTGTTCTTACTCAGAACTAATGAGTACATATTCTGTGACTTCCTCTTAACTGACTTTTTCAATGAATCAAGCAACTCCTAGACCAAGCTGTCCCTAAGAAGACTTCTACAGTTGCAAAGGTGCATGAATAGCAGAGCAGTCACTGGTTGCTTACATATTAATATACTTAGTGAATAATCTTATTTAAAAAAAAATCAATCGTATCTCTCCAATTTAATAGGCCAAGAAACAGCTAAACAATTTGTCAAGGACTAAGTTATAGGATTTGGACTAGATCTCAGTTCTCCTAACTTTTAACCTAGGATCCAGATAGGCTATTTTTATTATTGTCACATGATCTGGTCTCACTCTCAATCTATCCCTTCCAACATATTGCATCCCAGCATCCTCGAGCAGCAAACCAGTCTCATCTGTGTTCTTCACCTGTCACATCTTATCACGAACCCTGTCATCGACTCTCACAGAAAGCTCTTCCGACTGCCCCTCTCCTGGCTCACCTCTTAGGCATGGACCACTGCACTAGCTTCCCATTAGCAATTCCTGATAGTCAGACTTAGCTCCATCCTCAGCACCAGCCCATGTTCCTCCTGCCCTTTACTTTGCTTCCAGCACATCACCACTCTTCTCTAGGTGTGCTCCTCTCTCTCCAACAGTCCTCCTCAGCATCCTAATGGACTTTTTGAAAAAGTCTGACACAGTGATATTCTTTAGAGACCTGCTTCTGAGCTGCTACCATAGAACACTCTCGACTAAGTGATTATTGATGAAGAATGAATTTCTCATAGTTCCGAAACTGAAAGTCCAAGATCAAGACACTGGTGGAACCATGTCTGATTCCAAGGTGCCCCTTTGCTATGTCCTCACATGGTCTAAGAGCAGAAAAGAGGACAAGCCCACCCCCTCAAGCTGTCTTTACAGTGGCATTAATCATTCATGAAGGCAGAATCTTCAAGATCAAAACACCACTCTCCACAGGCCTCATCATCCAACACTCTGGCGCTGGGGGCAAAGCTTGAAACAAATTGTCAGAGGCAAAAATAGTCAAACCATTGCTGTGCCATGTTAGGTTGTTTCATCCAGTTCTTTCCTGTGGGGAGTGTTAGCATTCTGTCTAAGCCCCGCCCCACAGTTACCTGGCAATAGCCAGGTAAGTCTGACTCACTATAAAAGGGGCTGCTTGCCCACTCCTAGCTCTCTTGCTTTCCCTTCCCTCCTCTCTCCCCATTCCCTTCCCCCCCCCCACATGCTCATGGCCTGCCTCTATTCTTCTACTCTATTCTTCTCTCTACTCTCCCCGCCCCCCCACCGCCTTTCTCTGCTTCTACTACCCTCTTGATTCCCCTCCCCATGCTCTGAATAAACTTTATTCTATACTATACTGTTGTGTGTGGCTGGTCCCTCAGGAGGGAGGGATGCCTCAGCATAAGCGTACTGAGCCCCCCCCCCATGCCCCATACCTTACTACACCTCCATAGAACATAACCTTCCTCTCTTTATCTCTTTATAAACACATCAGGGAGGATGTGTTATCTTTGCATTTTTTTTTTAACTGTATCCACATACTCCTAATCACTGAGTTATAACTCTTGTGCTTCATGCTAGTTTAACACTTGGTTCATTATTTATCTGAAAACGACAAAAGAGCACTCCCAAATCCAGTTAGAGGCCTTTGACTTCCACCTTCCAATACTCAAGCTCAAATCTATCCCTATATACATTGCTCAGTGTTATCAACTACAAATACAAAATGTTGACATTCTCATCCATCCCCCTCCTTGCCTTCAGGAGCCAATCTCATTCTTTAACCCCAAAGGTCCCATAGTTATTACTCCTGTCCAACTGGCTAGTGTCTCTGCACAGGCCAGTGAAAGAGACATTGTTTACAGTATCGAATCTGCCCTCAAACATAATATGATCTTTCTAAGCCATCTGCACCCAGCCCAGGTGCCTAGGAGAATGGCCATTCAGTATCTTAAGAAAATCTGTGTTCTCATTTTTAAAATAACTCAAGCCTGGTGTGGTTGCGCAGGACTGTAATACCTGCACTCAGTGACTTGAAGTCAGCCTAGGCTATATGCAAGGAGCAGCTATCTCAAAAATATTTCAATGTTATTACATGTAGCTTGAATATCAAAGCCTGTATTGTTACATACACAGTCCTTTGTGATCTAGATCTTTCACATATCCCTATCCTCAAACCATTTGCATTCTTGATTCCATAAACATTTATACATGGTTCTACAAGCAAGAACTCACCTGTTCTTATGTATGCTTTCCATATGAAAAAATAATTAATATTCTGTATATATTAATTAATGCTGGAAATTAATACTGGGGCAGTTATTCCTTGACCAAGTAGTTTCCTAAATAATTACAGATAACTTTTATTATTTCAAAGCTTGGACTTTAGCTAGAGAGACTCTCAATAGCTCATCTAAGTTAACCTGACCCCCAGCCCCACCCAGCCACGTGGCAAGCTATCTCTTCCAGGCACTTGGTCAGTTCCATCTCCTCTGACATCTCCTGGTAAAAAGGACCTACCTACTTCTTTCCAGAGTTCCCTATTCCCCTTCCAGGAAGTCCCACCTTTCTCTCTCTACTGCCCAATCACAGGCTTTAGCCTTTTATTGACCAATTAAGGTTTGCACAACAAAAGCTGATAGACATGAGAACTCACTAGTCTTGGGGCAACTAGATCTTGGGGTACAGAATTCAGCATTTGAATACAAAGCAGCACTAGGCCAACCCCAACATGTGTGATTCTCTTCTTGTCCACAACCTGGGAAACTGCTACTGAAGCTCTTACTGGTGCCCCCTTTTCAAGTCCTCCATAAACATCATCTTTATGCCAGTTGTATTGAACTACACTGGGTGGGGGTATTCTCATAGCTACTCCATTCTGTAAATGCCTTTCTCTATTTAAGTGCTACCTACCACCCCAAGCCTTTGGCACCAGAAGTGAATCTCCTGACCAGCCCAGATCCCAGACCAGTCCCCAGTAATCCCTAAGACAGACCTGCCCTACCTACAAAGCCAAGGTCTAGCAAAGTCTCTATCTACCCTGTGTTCTTGGCGCCTGAGCACTAAAGAAAAACATTGCTCAGTCACTGGAATCCATGGTTTCCTGGCTCCAACAGGTTCTCAACAGCGCCCCCTGCATCTTCTCACTTGGTAGTATTCAGTCCCCTTGGCCTTCCTGGCAGTCAAGTGCTAACAAAGGTGAAACATAGTCTAGGCTAAGCAAAATAGCAAGCTCTTGAGGTGCTGAATGGTGGAAGATTGTAATTAAGCACACCAGCAGGACTCGGATATGCCTTTTAGAATCTATGTTGATTAACTTCTTAGTATGATGGATGTTATGGCTATCCTCCCAATTCTTAGACTTTTAGAGCTGGTGAAAGTGGAGTGCTGAAGGCTGGACCATAAGGAAAAAATTGCTTTAAAATCCCATCATGTCTAAAGTACCCATCACAGTCATTATCCTTAATCAATGAGACACACGGTGTGCTTGTTTTCATTTCCATTTATTCTGTGCAGTTTAAAGAGGAAGTTAAAACATACAAACCATGGAAGCTTTAGATATTCTAAGACAGGAACACCATTCATTTGCATATCTCTCATCTGTATTTTACATCTTGTTATACATAGGTACTATTAACACACACAGTTCCAACTCCTCACAGAGTTTATGTCAAGCAGCAAGATGACAATGCATCACAGCACAGGACGGAAAGGCTCCTGTAAGAAACCACAGCAGCAGTATCTGGCCAATGGTTATGCACAGAACTGGCGTGGAGGTTAATGCTAGAGAGACCTCAACAGGTAGCATGTGCGCTAGCTAACGAAGGGAGAAGCAGCTTCTACTAATACAGCATACAATGGAACTTGTTACAAGTTTCAGACTCTGGGACACTTTAACAGAAGACAATACAAGGTTCCTTAACTCTATATTCTATAACCCAATGCCATTCTAGTCACCTGAGCATCTCCATGCTCTTGAGGACTACTTATTGGCTTTATGAAGTCAACTTCAAATATAAAAGCACTTAGTTTACCAGCTGAGATCTTCAGTTACACTGGTTACCAGTCACAGTCAGACACCTGAGAAAAGCTGACTGTAAAAAAAGATTGCACTGTGGACTCAGAATAATGTCACAGATGATTCCTCTCCACAGGAAACATGAACTACTTCGAATCATGTTTTAGATGTCAGTATATACTTATCCTAAGCATTTAGCAAAACGCCACTTTGAGATGGTTTTTAAGCCTAATCTAAAGAAAGGGGTCAAGATGTCGATGAACTAGCTAACCAGTATCTACTTCCAATGTGAGAATTCATTCAGTTCAAATGTTTTCCTCAGGCACGTGCTTAATGCCTCAGCTGTTACACAAATCTTTAGTGTATTTGGCATTTAAATCTGAGCCATGCCATCACATGGGCAATTTGAAAACACGCAAATGCACGCACATGCACGCCCGCACGCACGTGCACACCCCTGACACACACACCTTTAGGAAGGGTTGGCAGAGAAGGAACTACAGCAATCTACCTGAGTCCCTAAGTATCTCATCAATCCTCAGAGATGATAGCATTATTTTTGGAAGGGTGCAGGCAAGACTCTAGTATCTGTATGATGTATCTTTATACTTTAAAGATAAGTGCACCTCTTGCACTGAGAGCCTGAGAATACAGGTATGACAGTTATAAGAGCTATAAAAGTCCTAAAGCAAAACAGGAGACAGGACAGAAATCCACAGCACATGAGGAACCACACAGGGACAACACTTTCTCTTCCCACTCTTGGTCAGGTAAGGGAGGGTCCAAGAAACCAATGTTACACGAAGAACTATGCCTTAGACTCCTCAAACTGGCATCCAAAATGTTTTTACTTAAGTTAAAACATGCCATGTATGAGCTATTACACCATAAGGTATTATTTCTTGGGCCAGGCACTGTATTTATTACAGTTTTATAAGATATGCTGGAAACATAAATACCAATAAATAATGCCCTTTATGTAGTTTTACAGGAATTAGTTTGGGCCGTGTTACAGATTGGAGGGGGACAGTTACATCAGCCATCATTCTTTAATACTGATACAACAGAGAGCTCACCTGCTGCTTAAAGTCCTTCCTATTGGCATCTAACCCTTAGATATGCATCATAAAACATTAGCAACAATGAAAAGTTGAAGCTCAAAACATTAGATTATGAAAAAAATCTAATGTAAACATCTTCCCGGTACCAAGATGCCTTGGGCCATCTTGACCGGTTTAAAAATATTTACTTATTATAAAAAATACTAAATCCTGAAGATCAATGCTAGAAACAATGTCACTGCTTTGTGCCTTCTAGTCATGCCCCATAAAGAAGACAGAATGCTGTACCCCACTCTCAAGCTATTGGGGATCTTCCCCAGAAAATGTCTAGCTGAAAGCTGTCTCCTGTAACTTCCCTGCCAGTGTATTCAAAGGGCTACAATATCTACATCTCTAGGAACGCACTTTGGGTGGTGCCAGTAGACAACTAATAAACAGCATGTGCCAGAGCTAAGGATGAGGTAACAAATGAGATTAAACATGCTGTGAAGAACAAGAATGAGGAAGAAACTTGGCCTTGCAGCTCATTTCCGTATGGAGCAGACAACACTAGAAGGTTCATCAATCCATTGCTCTTCTCTAGTAAACAGTCCAAAGTTCAGTTAGAACAAACATGGACTCCTGGCAAGAGGCATTTTACACAGGCAGGCAGGTATTTCAACCAGTACTTTCTCAAGCCTTAGTACTCTTGAGGTCTTGTGGCTGACCCGCTGTCCGTGAAGTACTTTCTCCATAGCACGAGCCCAGAACATAAGTCCCCGTATAAAGGAGGGACTGACAACGTTCTCCATAAAGGAGAAGACAGCTCTTAGATTCCTAACTACAATGCTAAACCCCCCCAATAAGTTTACTCTAAAAGTACTTCATAAAAAATAACTGTTAACACTGTAAGATTTATACTTAAATTCTCCAATAAATAACTGCTATCTTGAAAAGTAAATTTACATTTTATCACTTTTACTCAATATAAGTGACCATCTATTAGGTTGCACCATATGTATCTCTAAGGAGAAAGCATTGCCCATTAAGCTATGGCATGTGCCTGGTATCACAGAAACATGTTTTATTTTGCATTTATTCCATGTTCTAAAATATTTTTATCAAGTAAATCTTGTGCCTATGTAACAAATGTGTGAAATAAACTGGTTAAGTTATAACTGTAACCTCATATTCTAAGTCCCCCTCTTCCAAAACACTTCTCAGATTAGCGGTAGGAATCTGTACTTTCCCACCCATGTCTAGAGCACTGGCCACACAGCATTTCCAGAAGCTCCACTGCCTAATCCCAGCAGGCAGCTTTGGATAAAATGTCTTAATGGCAGTCCTCTCCGTAAAGTGAGCATAGGAGCCTCTCTCTGCTTTGAATTTTGCTAGATCAATTCTGAGGATTTTGGCAATTTCTCCTGCCTTTGACTGCAATCGCTTGGCATGAAGAAAGGCAATTGTTTTGCAAGTGCCTCGCTGACAAAATATTGCACAGCTTTGTCAACTTGTGGATCTCTTCCTTTCTTAAGTCCTGTAAAGCATTTTGCTGTTTCTTTGCAAGAAAATATAGGATTGTGATCATTTCTCCAGCCACCAATGTTGGCATCACTAATAGCAAAAATGTCCCAATGTTGTTTCCATGGTTCTCGACATACACAATAACCTTTCATTTCAATGCTGCGTCATAGTGCTGTCTTTTAAAAACATTTTTAAAATGCCAATTAAACCTGAAGTATTTGACACCAACAATATACACATCAGCTGAGGTAATGACACTGTAACAAGCTGCAAAGTCACATACGCACGAGTGAGGATAATGACAAGACCCGGCTGACAGTCATGAGATACTTCCCAATGTCTGACAAGTTAAAATGTCAAGAAAAATGTACATTTTAATAACTAATAACATGTTTTTTCAAGCCTAAAATGTTTACAGATTATACCAGTGCAATTAAAAAAAAAAAAAAAAAGACAAAAAGAAAGAAAGGATAAGTCCAGGAGCCAGCGAGTAAGTATATTAAGGAGACCTAGTGAAGCAAAACATCCAAGATGAAATCTGCAATGGCCCAATTTGGTTTTAATTCCCTTTATTTCTATATGGCTTACGTGTAAATCTTTCTTTTTTGAACTGGATATAAATCCAATTGCAAATGCTCCTCAGTCACTTAGTAACTTTCAAAGCTAGGTCACTAAGGACAGAGCGTGTAACTGCCTTAGCCCACACTCTAAGAAGCTGCTGTATCTGCTCGGTGGCCATCGTCAACAGGTGGCCTTCGCTGGCGAGCAGATCTGATCTTGTGTGGCGAAGCTGAAGGATCTTCTTCTGTTTCAGACCCTGATGGCTGTTCATTATCTCCTTCCTGGGATCCTGTGTCTCCCACCAGCTCCCGTAGAAACTTGAATTTAGATAAAAATAGATGCCATACAAAATACCAACCTAGAGAAAGACAAAAAAGGTTAAGGCATATTGTTTTCAACTCAGAACACTACAGTTTTCTGAAACATCTATTATAAACATATAGTATGTATGCTATGGTATGCATTCATACATCAAACATAAGGACTTATGGCGTGAATGGCATGAGAAGAGACTCTAGAATTATACAGAACAACTTCCTGCTTTCATGGAATTTAGAATCCAGCATTAAGATTATAGTGATGTGGGGAATGGTTGTACACAGACTCTTGGGGGATTGAGGCAGGTAGATGCCAAGTTCAAGGTTAGCCTGGGCTACATGTTAAGATTCCAATCTCCAATGCCAACCCTCTGTACACATATTTGTGAGATTGGGACTAAGTAAGAGTACTCATTGTACTAAGATCAATTGTGAGAGTATTTCTGTAGAAAAGAGATACATGTCACTATTGAGTGGACATACCCTATCTCAGCTCTACTCAAGGTGAAGCAGACTGAAAGGATGTCAGGCAGCATGAGTTCAACTGTGCCACAGCAAAAAGAATGCAGTTGATGCCACACGGCCAAAAAGTTTACAGCAGTGTTTCTCAGTCTTCCTAACGGTGTAACCCTTTAATACAGGTCCTGATTTTGTGATGAACTCAACCATAACAGTATTTTTGCTACTACTTTTTAACTGTAATTTTGCTACTGTAAGTTGTAATGTCTATTTTTGGAGCTTGAGGTTGGCCAAAGGGGCCATGACCCACAGGTTGAGAACTGCTGGTTTATGGACAATTTCATAGGAAACTATAAAATTTTTACAATTACAAAACCAACTGTGAAAGCTCAAGATTTTTAGAAAATGACATTTTCACATCAAATTCTTTAAGGAAGAAATGTTACTCAATAAAGAATCAGTTAGGTAAAGTAAAGGTGGCTTGCCCCTGTTAAGAGATTGGCTCTAATGCTTTGATTCACTTGAGAATCTGTGTGTGTCCACTAAAGGTCCTTGTCCCCGACTGGTTTTTGATTGATCAATAAAGATGCCACTGGCCAATGACTGGGCAAAGGGAGACGGGGTGGGACCCTTAGAATTGCTCAGGCTAGGAACTGGGAAAAAGAGACAGAGGATCTCCATGAAGCAGTGGGAGATAGATGGTCATAGGAGCTACAGGAGAGAAAGCCAACCAGCCATGTGAGAATTTGGGTGGGTGGCTACTGTTCACTTCCCCATTGGGCCTGAAGTAGGAGAGGAAGATTTAGGAGTTCCCAGCCTTTGAGGTAGCCAAGGCATACTCCCTGGGTGGGTGGCTGGAAGTGTGACTGCTAGGAGCATAAAGTGGAGTAGCTAAAAACTTACCACTGCATGCCTCAAGCTTTAAGAGCAGAAGATGTGCAAAGTAAGGCGAGGCAGCCTCAGCACCAGTGTTTGCTTCACACTGTTGATTCAAATAGGCTAGTGGGCCACAGCATTTTCTGATGACATGGACTTCATGAAAACAGAGCCCAGTGGCTCTTCCCCAGTGTTAAACTAGGCCACAATAACGGCTGCCATCTAGAGGTAGTGTTTACTTGATCTTGTTCCTTACAGTCATTTATGAAAAACAGCTCAACATTCACTCTTTACTACAAGAAGACCAACCCTGGAGACTGAATACCCTGAGTATTTTGGGGCAACTATATGCATAAATATGCCAAGCTTTATAAAATAATATTTTGACGATATTCCCAACTAACATGCTCTGTTTTCACCCAAAATTCTCTGCTGCACAGATGGAGCAATTAGAAGCAAGACCACTGGACAGGGGGAATCGCTTCTGACCCAAGGCACAGAAAGCTGCACTGAGGACTGGAGGAAGAGACACCTAAAGAGCTTAGATGCCTATCACTCACAAGGGTCCCATAAACCACTCTCCTGACATGAATTCAAACACTAACAGGGCAGGGAAATCTGACATAACTTTTGTTTTTTCAAATTATGTTTTTATAGCTATGATTCATATAGGAAATTTATCCCTTTGAAGCATACAACTTAGTGGCTTCTAAAATATTCATAAAGTTGTATAATCAACATTCCTGAACTCCAGAGCAAGTGCACCAACCCCAAAAGAATCCCCAAGCCATCCACGGTTGAAGAAGGGCCTCTGCTGACAGAGTGCTTGTCTGGCTATAAAAAGCCCTGGGTTTAGTCCCCAAAAACCACATAAAACCAGGTGTGGTGGTGCACACCTATAATCCGAACATGTGCAAATAGAAGCAGAAGGATCAGAGGTTGAAGGGTATTCTTGACTATATAGCGAGTCTGAGGTAGCCTTGGCTCCATGAGACTTTGTCTTCCAAAACAAAACAAAACAAAACAAACTAAACACACACACACACACACACACACACACACAAAACAAAACAAAACAAAAACAGAAAAAGAATCCTGGTACTTTGTAAAAATCTCCCAAAATTGCTGGAGGGGATGACTCACACCTTCACCCAGCACCTGAGACACATAGGCAAGTAGATGCCTCTGTGTTCAAGGCCAGTCTAGTCTTCATAGTGAGCTTCAGACCAGCCAAGGCTACACAGTGAGACCCTGTCTGAAAAAGAGAGGAGAGTGGGGGAGAAAAAGAAGAAAAAAGAAAAGGAGAAAAATCTATAAAACAACAAGCTGAAAAGGATAGCAGTTGCCAGAGACTTTCCATTAGACTTCACCTGCTCTTACTCCCAAAAAGCACTGCCAGTAACTCCAACAACATGTAAGAATGTTTCAGTGTCAGGCCAGTGTTCACAAGGTAGCGTTGGCACAGCACAGCGCAGCCATGCGCCCTTCTCCTCCTGCTACCAGTCAGTAAGTGCACGTGTCACTGCGGATTTACCCACTGGAAGCATGGGACATAAATGGCCTCACTTCTCACACCTCTTTACAAGATCCATCCTTGTTGGTGGCTGCACTACTATACACTCTCACCAGCGACATGTGAGGTCCCGCTTCCCCACGTCCTCACCAACACTTCATAACCTATGAGATATGAAATGACTCACTACAGTGGTGGCTCTGATTTTCAGTAATCTTCATAAGTAATAATAAGTTTCTGGGGTTTTTTAAAATATTTATTTATTTATTTTATGTATATGAGTACACTGTAGCTGTCTTCAGACACACCAGAAAAGGGCATCAGATCCCATTACAGATGGTTGTGAGCCACCATGTGGGTGCTGGGAATTGAACTCAGGACCTCTGGAAGAACAGTCAGTGCTCTTCACTGCTGAGCCATCTCTCCAGCCCCAAGTTTCTGGTTTTTTTAATTGTCATTTTTTTGTTGTTGTTGTTTTGCTTTTGAAAAATGTCTATCCAATTTACCTGCTCAGTTTAAAGTTCAGAGGGTGGTGTTGTTGTTTTGTCATTGTTGTTGTTTTAAATTCTTGTGCTGTAAGCTGTCATGTGTTCTAGACAGTAGATGTTCTTCACCCTCCCATTCGTTGTTTTCTCACTATTTTGGAATGACTTCTGCAGAATATGTTTAATTCTGATGAGACCCTGTAAATCACTGTCACTTGGCTGCCTGGGCTTTTGGTGTCACACTGAGGACACTACTGGCTAATCTGAGATGGTTAAGATTTACACGGGTCAGTCTTCTAAGAGTCCTACAGATTTTAACACGTTAAGTTTTTTACCTGAGAAGTGGGTCCAAATTTACTCATTAGTTTACGAATACTCAAGAAGAAAGGTCAGTTCTTCTTAGAAGGGGGAATAAAACACCCATGGAAGGAGTTACAGAGACAAAGTATGGAGCAGAGACTGAAGGAATGACCATCCAGAGACTGTCCCACCTGGGAATCCTTTCCAGAGTCAATCACCAAACTCAGACACTGTTGCGGATCCCAGCAAGTACTTGCTGACAGAAGCCTGTTATAGCTGTCTCCTGAGAGGCTCTGCCAGTGCCTGACAAATACAGAGGTGGAGGCTTGCAGCTAACCATTGGACTGAGCACAGGGTCTCCAATGAAGGAGCTAGAGAAAGGACCCAAGGAGCTGAAGGGTTTGCAGCCCCTTAGGATAAACAACAATATGAACTAACTAGTACCCTCAGAGTTCCCAGGGACTAAACCACCAACCAAAGAGTACACATGGTAGGACTCAGCTCCAGCTAGGTATGTAGCAGAGGATGGCCTAGTCAGTCATCAGTGTGAGGAGAGGGCCTTGGTCCTGTGAAGACTCTATGCCCCAGTGTAGGGGAATGCCAGGGCCAGGAAATGGGAGAGGGTGAGGTGGTGAGCAGGGGGGTAGGGAAGGGATAGGGAGTTTTCAGAGGGGAAACGAGGAAAGGGGATAACATTTGAAATGTAAATAAAGAAAATATCTAATAAAGAATGAGGGAAGAGATAGATAATAAGAAGTCTTGGACAGGAAAGCACTAACAATCCCTCAAGACAGTGGCAGTTCTCTGTGGGATGGTCAAGAGACGGCAGTGTCCGGCACAGAAATCTACAAAAGGAGAGCAGCAGTCATCAGAAGTTTGGGACATGAAGACACAGGAGTGGGATGAGATGTAGTAGAATCCCAAAGGCTATGGTTGCCATGGCTGCTGCATGGTGCTCCCCATTTTCCAAAAGTGGCCTGCTAACCCACCCAACCACTCACACTTCTACCCACATCTAGACAAACTCACAAAACATAGCTCTGTCTCCCTCCAAGGAGTGGGGAGGGTGAGCACAGGCTGGTGGGAAGGAGCACAGGCTGGTGGGAAGGACACAGGGAGTGACATGGAAAGTCTTTCCCATGGAAAGACTAAGGGCAGGATCCTGTACTGTGAACACAGCTCTAGCTGGCAGCCAGAGGATGGAACTTGCTGTGCAATGGCTGGGGCAGGGTAGGAAGTGCAAGGGAAAGGCAAACTTAACTGAGCATTGCAGTGCACTCAGCAAAGCAGGAGTCAACAAGCCGTCTCTGTGTGAAATGAGGATATCTGTATAGAACTGGAATTTGGGGGAGCAGGATGAGAATGGAGGTGTCTCTAAATCGGTGTCTGGTATTTATAAACAGTTTACTGAAAAATTTCAACAGTCTAAACAAAAGATGATAATGAAAACTCAAACAGCTAAACAAAAATAACCACCCAAGACACTTACTTATCCCAGCACTTGGGAGGCAGAGATAGGTGGATTTCTGAGTTCGAGGCCAGCCTGGTCTATAGAGTAAGTTCCAGGACAGCCAAGGCTACACAGAGAAACCCTGTCTCGAAAAACAAAAAAAAAAAAAAAAAAAAAAAAAGAAAGAAAGAGAAAAAGAAAAAGAACTATTATAAACCTCCAATGCATCTATCCTAAGCAAAGCAGGTTTTAATAAAGAAGTCACAAGCTACTGCAGTCCCAGAAAAAACTGCTAAGACACCACTCCAGAGCTGTTAAACACAGGAAAAGAAACCGCTAATTTTTCTTTTTAACTTTGGGGACAAGTACTCCAAGGAAAAGCTTTGTACATATTATCTACCAGCCAAAGTGTCGCTCAATTTAAACTGTCCTGTCACACTGTCAGAAGCAAAAGCATTCTGATCAAGGAACCATAGCATTGTATCTGTCCTGATATTACAACAAATAAACCCTAGGCAGAGAGAGCATTGCATAGCTCACCTAGTTCAATAAGGCGGCTTGTAGTTTAAGAAACAGAGACTCTAAGACCAAAAAGCAGGAGGGGGAGAGGGTGTTCTTAAAAACTTACAAGGGTATCTGAGAGTTCCCCTGGTTAGTTGATTGGTTAGTTAACTTGACTAGTACTCATGAACTAGTCGCTCTCTTGGTGTGGTCTGTTCTTCCCTGCATGTTTACCCCAGCACTCCTGAGAAGAGGTGAGTAGTTGTAGAAATCTGATGGGAATGGACACACTAGTTTAGAGAACGAGCCTTGGTAAATGCTTCTTTATCAGCAAGACTCCCAGGGCAGTCTCCACTACAGAAGCTGCTTAACACACACAGGCAGGTTTTGTTGGCTTGCTTTTTGAAACAAAAAGGTCTCACTTTGTAGCCCAGGCTGCTCTGGAACTTGAGGTGTAGTCCAGGCTGGCCTTATACTTGGGGCAATTTTGATGCACAAGCCTCCCAAGTAAGATCATAGGCACCCACCATCACATCCAGCTCACAAACAAATCTGCTAGCTAAAGTTTACCTAAAAATCTGGACTTGGTGGTACCTATTGTCATCCTTGAGAGGTGAGCTGGAAGCAGAAGGATAATGAGTTCTAGGCTAACCTGAGCTATAGCAGGACCCTGCATCAAAAAACAAAGTAACAAAATCTTTAAACCTTCACGGATTCCTTTAAAATGTCAATACACATTACCAATCAGTGAATGTCTACACTGCATAAGTCTCCAACCTATGGAGCAGAGCAACTACTTGGTAAGGGGGCCAAGGTCGGCCCAGAGGAAGATGAGGGGCACATTTTTCCTGAGGTACAAGGTTCATAGTAAACATAAAACAGTCAAAAAGGGCCCAGTGTAATGACCCTACCTAAAGACACCTGAGCGCAGCAGTTCCTGAATGGTAAGCCTCAACCTGCGTACTTTTCACATCCAACAGAGGTTCTCAGAAACTAGACTCTTGAGGAATCAGCCCACAGACCCCCAGTCAATCTTGCAACTGTGTTTATTCATTTTCTGTTTGGCTTTTGAGACAAGGTCACAATATGTAGCACTGCCTGCCTTGGAACTCATATACACCAGGCTGCACTCAAACTCAGAGATCCACCTGCCTCTGCCTCCAGAGTGCTGGGATTTAAGGTGCATGTCACCATGCCTGTCTCTATGCTTACTTGTTTTGAAGCTCCATAGAGTACTCATGCACATACAAGTTTGGAAAGCACAGAAATGGATATCAAGATGTGAATCAATCTGTCTGGCCAAGGAAAAGGAGAAAGGGGGCGATTCACAGCTGAATGCCTACAGGGAAGAAATGACAAGAAACTGCCTCAGAAGACTCCATTTTCAAAGAAGCACATTAGTATTAATGTAGACATGGTGACTACATATGGAAGATGTGCAGGCTAGTTTTATGACAGTTGGACACAAGCTAGAGTTATTTAGGAAGAGGGAACCTCAGCTGAGAAAAGTCACTACCAGACCATGGGCAAGCCTGTGGTACATTATCTTGATTGATAATTGATGTGGAAGGGCCCACTCATTGTGGGCAGTGCCATCTTTGAGTTGGGGGTCCTGGGTTATCTAAGAAAAGAGTTGAACAGACCATGGGAGCAAGGCAGTAAGCAAATACTCCTGCTTCCAGGTCTCTGCCTTGACTACCTCAGATGACAACTACAGCTGTAAGCTAAAATAAACCTCTGCCCCCCCCAAGTTGCTTTTGGTCACTGTTTTATCACAGTAATAAAAACCCCACCTAAGACACAAGACTATATAAAGAAACTGCCCAGAACTGGAGGTTATAGTCCATAAGGTCCTATGGACCATATAGTGCATAAGGTCCTAGTTTCAATATCTAACACCTCAATTAAAAAAAATTTTCCCCAAATATCCCCAATGAGTTAGGTGATGTTATAGGAAGCCTGTGGATGAAATATCTGATATAATGGCCAGAGTTGTTTAAATGTCCTCTCCAAAACTCATGTATACAGGTTTGTGACTTCTTAACAATAAAAAGAAGCAATTATGACATATTAAGAAATGAGTTATTGAACATAGAAGGAATCCATGGATAGATTTAAGTCTGTCTCTCCCTGAGCTTGCCTTTCCACCCCATAAGGCCACAGCAAAGGCTCTCACTAGGTATTAGGACCACAGTCCTCCACAACTATGCATCCAGAAACAACTATCATTCATGATTTACCTAGTGTGGGGTTCTACTGTAACAGCAGAAAATGAATTAGGTAGATTGTCAGAGTTAGACGTAAAGATTGATTAAGCTCTAATTAAAGTTGTGCTGTGTCTGCTCCATAGGACTATTTAATGAGCGTGTGTTGAGAGCTCATTTTCCTGTACATTCTGCATGTAGAAGCTGCAACCCTTCAGAAATTACATATACAAACACACTAAATGGGACACGGTTGTGTACAAGGTGTGTGGGTTGCAAAGCAAGAGTCACCACAGACACAAAGGACAGCATTGCCAGATCAGACTCACAACATCAACTTTGCCTCAGAGTAGAATGGCCTCGTCTGGACTCCAGGCTCTAGGATAAATTCTCCAAGGTGTGTTGTGTGTACAGGGGGAACAGGAGGATGGAAGAAGGAAACACATTAAGACCCAAATGACCTTTTACTGAAAAGTGTTTACCCCCTTAGACCCTGCAGCATATGAACTAGCTCACAGAAGCCCAGCTCACTCACCAAATCCTCCACACACGCAGAACAAACTTCTTGCTTATGCTTGTTCTATGGACATGGGTATTGTACCATGTCCTGGGATTTAGAAAGAAAAACGGGGAGGAGAGAGAGAAATTCTATTACATGTAATCAAACACCAAGGCTGACTGTTAGAATGAATTCTTCACAGCTTTTTAAAAGGTACCTCTGGGCCTGTTCCACCCTTAGACTGATAAGCAGTGTAAGGCAGAAAACCTGGCTGGCAACAGAGGCCCTGGGTTCTGGGATTATGAAAGGCAACTCACTTGTGTGCTGTAAATCTCAGCAGCTGCTGGGAAGAAGGACACAGAAAAAGGGGAAGAAAGTCATGCTCTGGGTTAGGGTTCAAGGAAGAGGGCTCAGCAGTGGAGGTCGGAAGGAAGCTGCACTGGGAGGAACAAGAGGGGCAGGAGGAGCAAGGAGAGCAAGGGGGAGTAGGAGGAGCAGGAGGAGCAAGGAGAGTGAGCAAGGGGGAGCAGGAGGAGCAGGGGGAGCAGGAAGAGCAGAAGGAACAGGAGGAGCAGGGGGAGCAGGGAGAGCAGGAGGAATAGGAAGAGCAGAAGGAGCAGGAGGAGCAGGAGGAGCAGGAGGAGCAGGAGGAGCAGGAGGAGCAGGGAGAGCAGGAGGAGAAGGGGGAGAAGGGGGAGCAGGGGGAGCAGGAGGAGCAGGAAGAGTAGGAGGAGCAGGGGGAGTAGGAGGAACAGAAGGAGCAGGAGGAATGTCCAGAGGTGAGCAAGAATGCTTAAGATCTGGACCAATAGCTAAAGAATGGAGAGGAAGGGGGGATGGGGGAAAGAAAAAGTTACTTTTGAGTAAGAACTCAGAAAAGCAGCCTTACAAGATCGGTAAGCCACTGGGGTTGGTTGCCACCCTCAAACCCTTTTTAAGACAGGGTCTTGCTACAGTAGCCCAGACTGGCCTCAAACTTTGAGATCCTCCTGCCTCAGCCTCCCAAATTCTGGGACTGTATGCACAAGTTACAGCTATTAAAGAGAGCCAGCAAGCTAACTGTAAAGATCTCTCTTGTGTACTGTATGGATGCAGCACCGATCAATAAAATGCTGACTGGCCTATAAGCTTAAGCAGAAAATAGAAGGTGGGACATCCGGTAGGGAGTCTGATTATTGGTATGGGGATGGAGGATTCACTTGGGAACATGGGAGGTGGACAGAAGCATGATGGAAACTGGGCAGAAATAACCAACCACCTGGCAGAACTAAAATTAGAATAAATGGAATATTAAGTTATGGTCTAACTGGGGAACCTGGCCAAGGTGTTTGTAAATATATTTTGATTCTCAGAGTCATTATTCTAGGAGCTTGGGGCCAGGAGGAAAGACTCTCATTTTACAGCTAACTTAGGACACAACAATGAATTTAAGTATATCAAGTCCTTGGGTTTTTGTGGCAGAAGAATGACAGGGCACTGTTTCAGGGACAAAGCATCATCAAATTCACTGAACACACTACAGTGCAGTCCCTAATGTGGCCCTGTGGAAGGGGTTGGGTCAGGGGATATGGTGTTCCTTAAAAAATTAGGCATGGTCATCATGCCTGTTCTGAATAGTATATTCTGGATTTTGTAGTTTCAGATCTATTTGACTGATAGGATTGTTCAGTGTCTGTGTAAAAGGCACCAGCAGTTCAGGCTCGATTCTGTAGTTAGTATATAATCCAGTAGGAATCTTCAGTGCTTATGCTGGCATTAAATAGTCAGTTGATGTACATGTGTCTGTTTAAATCCTTACATGTGTCTCATGAAATGGTGTATGCCTCTAATCCCAGCAGTCAGGAAGCAAAGACAGATGGATCACTTTGAGTTCAAGGTTTGCCTGGTGTGCATGGAGTTCCATGACAGACATAGTAGTAGCCTGAGTTCTGGTAGTACACACTTGCAAATCAGAGTGCGCAGGCTGAACTAGCGGACACAGCCTTGTCAATTTAGGAAGAAGAGAGCTTGTGACCCTAGGTTAATAGAACTCCTCTCCTCACACAGGCCTACAACTCTAGCCTCCTAGGACCTATGTTGCCATGAATTCTGAATCAGCCCTAAAGCTTCAAGTTGTGTGTTCTTGTCCCTGCAACAAAGCAGAGAAGCACCACGTGATGGTTTTTATATGCTTGGCCCAGGGAGTGGCACTATCAGAAGGTGTGGCTGGCCAGTGGTGGTGCACGCCTTTAATCCTGGCACTTGGGAGGCAGAGGCAGGTGTATTTCTGAGTTCAAGGCCAGCCTGAGTGAATACCAGGACAGCCAGGGCTACACAGAGAAACCCTGTCTCAAAAAACCAAAAAACCAAAAAAAAAAAAAAAAAAAAAAAAAAAAAAAAAAAAAAATACTATTAGAAGGTGTGGCCCTGTTGGAGTAGGTGTGTCACTGTGGGTGTGGCTTATAAGACCCTCATCCTAGCTGCCTGGACATCAGTATTCTCTTAGCAGCCTTCAGGTGAAGATGTAGAACTCTCAGCTTCTCATATACAGCAGGCTGCACTCAAACTCAGAGATCCACCTGCCTCTGCCTCCAGAGTGCTGGGATTTAAGGTGCATGTCACCATGCCTGTCTCCATGCTTACTTGTTTTGAAGCTCCATAGAGTACTCATGCACATACAAGTTTGGAAAGCACAGAAATGGATATCAAGATGTGAATCAATCTGTCTGGCCAAGGAAAAGGAGAAAGGGGGCGATCACATCCGGTAGGCTTGGATGCTGCCATGCTCCCATCTTGATGATAATGGACAGAACCTTTGAACCTGTAAGGCAGCTCCAATTGAATATTGTCCTTATAAGAGAGTTGCCTTGGTCATGGTGTCTGATCACAGCAGCAAAACCCTTACTAAGACAGCCACCACTGTTGCTGAGTCAACTACAACTTCAAAGCTACTGTCATTCCAACTCTACTATTATCTCCTTGGCTAAAACAGTCATCAGCCCCATGGTAAACTTCCCAACTGGTTCCTGCATCCCAGGCTACACAGCTTTATGAGCCTGGAGAATCAAAGTTCCCATGAAACCTTTTAGTGCCCGAATCTGTGCCAAAATCTTGATGCTCCTGCATCTACCCATCACCTCACCCCAGCTAAGGAGCTGATTCATTGACTCATTGATTCACTCTTTCACACATCTGTCAGGGCCTACTACGGTCCAAACACGATCGTGCTGGAGGACATTTGTCCAATGACCATGAGATCTGTGGAGAAGAGCAGAGAAGGGAGCCAATCAGATGCACACCAAGGAAGCTGCTACCTTCAGATGCTAGAGAGCCTCGATAGCAACTGAGAGGACAAAGGTGTCACTGAGCTGGAAAAAGCTGTAGAAACAAGGTCTGAACTGTAGTCTCGGATGTGCTATGTTTGAAATGTTTGCTACATTCATGGTTCAAGAGTGTAGATGACTCAGGCTCCATGTCTCCTCAACCCCCCTAGAAGTCAGGCTAAGGGGCTCAAACTCCCCACTCTCCAATCACATGCTTGATGTTTCTGGTGGCCAGGCCTCATCCTAAAGTAATCTAGGGGCCTGAGAGACACTTCCTGGGCATAAACCCTGGCTGTGAGAAGGTCCAGATCACACACAGGCCTCTACTATCACATAGGCTAGTCTAAGGAACTGGGGCTTCAAGGGTTGTGTGCCAAATCTATTTTTCATGATAACAAAGACATAAACGCAGGGAGGCGGAATTTGTTTGAAAGGAGGGTGATAAAAGAATGAGCACTCATGCCGCCTTGATGAACCTCATCTGTGAGTAGATTGTACCCACATTAACCAACATTTTTAGACACCTGAAGTGTTTTTAATTTATTTATTTCATTTATATGAGTTCACTGTAGCTGTCTTCCAACACACCAGAAGAGGGCATCAGATCCCATTACAGATAGTTGTGAGCCACCATGTGGTTACTGGAATTGAACTCAGGACCTCTGGAAGAGCAAGCAGCCAGTGCTCTTAACCTCTGAGCCATCTCTCCAGCCCTCAAGTGTTTTTAAATGACTAAGCTGGATCCCTGTCCAGCTTGTGGCTTAAAGACAGAACCAGATTGTGTTTATCTTTGTACCTCAGAAATCACATCAGATATTTAGGTATGACACCTAGCCCACTGAGGAGGAAATAATGAAGATAAACCCATCCTGCAGGGTCTACAGGAAACCAGAAGTGTGATTTAAGTGAACCTCAGAGCTGGTGAGACTGTCAGATAATAAATATTTTACATAATTAAGATTCTGCCATACATGGTGACCCAAGCCTTTAATAGAAGCATACTGAAGGCAGAGGCAGGTGGGAATCTGAGGATTCCAGGGCAGCCAGGGGTACACAGTGAGAGCCTGTCTTAATCAATCAGTAAAAATAAAATTGGTCCAAGTAGATAGAGACACCAAGGCATTTCTGGTTTAGTAGACAGAGCCACTCAAAGACAGAAGCTGAGCTAGGAGCTCCAATAGTAACTCACTGAACAGGTGTTTAAAGGCGAGGGATCAGAGTTTGCAACCTAGTGAAGGTACAAGCTAAGACAAGACGTCCTCTGTTCAGGGGCAGTATCTATCCTATGGCCTAGGCCCTAAAGCCTTGCTGTTACTAGCTACCTGCAGTTTGTCTTCCCAATTGAAGGATGCCATCCGTCTGTGTGAACACCAAAGGTGCTTTGTTAATTCAGATACCCATGACCACCCTCTCCAGCCAATGTGCCAAGAATCTAGTAAGTATATTTCACTGAACAGGAGTTACAGGATAGTGGTAATCCTGTTTTATAGCACCCTTAACAATTATTATTGGAATTTAATGATTAGCAGAGGAATTTTCCTTCATTCTTCAAATGAGGACCTACTATGCTATGTGCTACCCATTACCCTAGGATCAACAGTGAACAAAGCAACTTAAGTCTCCGACATCACAGTGCTTACACCTTACCTGGAAGTATTAAATAATAACCAGATTGCCATTGTTCCTAGGAACCCTCTGAACAAGCCGGACTGAAAATTAGTCACTTTTTGCCTAAGTTGCATGTCCTGAAGCAGAAGCTAAACCATTTACCTGACCTTTCTCATGAAATCGGGATTAAAGAGACGTCAAGAAGTCAGTATTAGAAAACAGCCCAGTTTCCAACAGGCCAGTTTCAATTGGCAGGATAATCAAGTTCTTTCTGCCTTAATCCTTAGACAGACATACACATACACAGACACACACACACATACAGACACACAGATACACACGCATGCATGCACACATGCACACACGCACACATTCCTACCTACCACTTGAGTAAACTGCTATTAACTATTTGTTTCCCAAGTGTTCTGCTGTCTCCACCTTACAAGGCAATGGACAACTTGCTGTTTGTACTTCCTGTCTAGAAAAACCAACATCTGCTGCTAAAGTCATTGCATCACATACTTTGTAGAAAAAATATTGATCCTAAAACAAAAAGTAAAGTTGATTAGGGAACACAAACATACACACATACACACACATACACACCCCACCTCGTTTGCTAGGAATACCACTGAACTACATTGTTCTAGCCCTCTGCTAAGTCTTTCTAAGGGAGCTGCACTGACTCCCTGTTTCTGTGGGACAAGTCAGTCAGAAACCTACACCACTGCCATGCTTTTAGATACTGGAAGAAACCAGCAAAATCAGAACTGTCAATTCACTGGATTACAATTCCCCTAGCCTCCAGGTGGAGTCTCTGGAGGTGAGGGACTTAGCCAGAGACGAAAACAGAATCACGTGGGGCCACCTTGGTGAAGCTCCTGGATGGTGGCTGCTTCTGGGTGAGAATACACGAGTGACTGCCACGGGCTCCTGAGACTACTAAGCACACGGTTCCAACATCTCAAGCAGGGCTGAGTCTCCTCCAGTGCAGGTGCATAAATCCACCCTTTAAAAATTATCAGTTGTTTTTAAAAATATGATAAAAAAAACTTTCTATGGATGGAGAGAGATAAGGATGCTTCATAAGCTAGCAGGTATGACCTAGAGTCAACAAAAACTATCCCCTGTGCAGGAATGCGGGGCAGGAATGTGGGTCAGACCCTAGACTTGAACCCCTGGCAGCCATCTGTTCACACACACACCGACTGAACAACTAGCCTCAGACAAGGAAGAATATTTCTACAGATGACCCTCCTAGTCCAAAACATAGGCTCTTAACGATTCCCAACCTTATGGCTCTGACCAGCTTAACAGAGCTGCTGTTATGGACCCTGTGTTGGCTCTCACATCCAACTGCCAGGGATCTGTGGTAGCTGCTAAGCCAGTCCCAGGAATCCGTTTTTTCAGGATAGATTCTCTAAAAGCTCATTAAGCCTTCCTATTTCAGAGAATCTCCACACTCAATATTGGTTTAATCTCACTATAAACTTAATAGGAGACAAACATATAACAGCTGAACGCAAAATACATCCAGGAACCACAGAAAAGGGTGGAGAGAAGAGAAAGCAACTGACTAATGTCTACTCACACAGGCAGGTAAATTTATAATATCCAAGTAGGAAATAAGAGAATTCCTCTCTGGAGAAAAAAAAAAAACAAAAAACGAATGTTGATACTCTCAAAGAATAGATCTCTGCATCAGCAACAGAGGGTGTGTGTCAAATAGACACTAAGTTATTACCAAATCACCGTGCATGGATAAGCCTACATCTAACAGAAAACCCATAGGTGTTTCCTGTTGTTGCTTTCTTGGGTTGTTTGTTTATTTGAGACAAGGTCTCTCTGTGTGTAACCCTGGCTGTCCTGGAATTCACTTTGTAGACCAGGCTGGCTTCGAACTCAGAGATCCACCTGCCTCTGCCTCCAAAGTGCTGGGATTAAAAGCATGTACCTCCACACACACAGGTAAGAACCTATTATTTTGTTTTAATTACCTCACCCTTAAATAGAAATACATCAAAGACATCTAGAGCAAAACTCTCTCTAGATGTCCAAGAAAAGAGTCCAGGGTAGAAGACCAGGTTCAAAGCCCAGTAGTGAAGGAAAAAAACAAAAAAAGTAACAAAGACAACGCAGGAAAAAGAAAAAATAAAACCACTTATTTCAAAGGGGCAATTAGGAAATGATTATTTATCTAGAAAAAAATACTCCAGAAATGAAGAGGGGTTCTCAGTTGCGTGTGTCCAGGAAAAAAAATGAATGAAGCTAAAATGAAGCAAGGCATGCCCTGACATTTTAGTACACCAGAAGGCTACGGAAAAGGCATGTGGAGCAAGAAACCAAATTACCCGAGCAGAGAGAGAAACGGAGCTGCACTGAATTTCTCAAAACTAGCCCTAGGAGCTTAAAAAAAAGAAGAAAGAAGCACACACACAAACAAGCAATAATTTAAAAACTCTAGCTAAAAGCAATTTGCAACCTCAGGTCTTCTCAGCGTACTGATCAAATATCAGGGCTGAAAACCAAGACTTTTTAATCTGGTAGCTCAAAACACTGTTTTTTCTTTTTTGTTTTGTTTTGTTTTGCTCATGTACCTTTTCTTAAAAGGTTCTTGCCTACAAAGGAAGAATGTTTGAGAGAGACAATGAAGAGAGATCCCGGACAAGCAGGCAGAGAAAGCATAGCTTACTTAGTGTGTGAGAACCAACAGGAAGCAGGGCTTTGGGAACAAGCAACAGACTGAACATATGGGAACTATTTCTCGTGACTGTGTAGATTCTGGAGGTACACACGAGGAAGGCAATACTAGGGGTTTGGAGATGCAACTCACGGTTAGGTCACTGGCCTGGAGTGTGCAAGAACTGGGTCATGCCCCTAGCTAACAGAGTGTCACAATTACAGAATCAGTTATAGCAATGAAGGATATCAAGACATACATAAGTAAGTCTAGGGTAAAAATAAAACACAGGTCAAAGGAACTGTGGCTTTTAAAACAGTTTCTTCAGTTGTAAAGCTGAACAAAATATTATATTAAAATGACCTGGATAGTTAAGGGTGGTGGCACACTCCTTTAATCCCAGCACTTGGAAGGCAGAGGCTGGAGGATCTCTTGTGAGTTTGAGGCCAACCTGGTCTACAGAGTGAGAGTTCCAGGGCAGCTCAGGCTACACAGTGAGACCTTGTTTGGAGTTGGGCAAAGGGGTTGGGGTGGAAATTATTGTCAGCCACTGTGAAAGGAAAACACCACAGTATATGAAACCCCAAGTGCTTCTTGGGCAGAAACCTCAATTAGAAAGGGCAATCAAGTGATCACTCTTTCAGTAAGATGGAAGCCACACAGCCAGAAGCCACTCAGCCACCTCGACAAAAGGCAGCTTCAGGGAATGGCACAGGCAAAAAATGCTTTAAAATGAATCTTAAAGAAAAAAAAGAAAGTCAGGTGGTGGTGGCACACGCCTTTAATCCCAGCACTTGGGAGGCAGAGGCAGGAGGATTTCTGAGTTCAAGGCCAGCCTGGTCTACACAGTGAGTACCAGGACAGCCAGAGCTACACAGAGAAACCCTATCTCGGAAAACAAAAACAAAAACGAAAAACAAAACAAGACAAAAAAAAGAAAGAAAGAAAGAGAAGCCAATATATACAGAAGGAAAACTTCCCTAAGAAATGTGAAATGTACAATTCACTGTGTGAAATAGCTCGTCAGCGTTCTCCAGCAAACTCCACTTTGATTCCTTGGGGGCCAAGTTGGTGACAGATTACGATCCAGTGTCCAGTGAGCACTGAACAGAAAGCTGGCAGAATTGGGTTAGATCAGAAAACAGGAGACCGGGCCCAACAGGCAGAGGCTGCTGAGCTGAACTCTCTCTGTGTGGGTTTAACAAAATCTGCTAAATAAGACAAAAAAAAAAAAAGTGTTGGTAAGAAAGAAAAATGTATTTAGACATATTTTTTCTTGAAAATTCTCAAAGCACTAACTAGCTTCTCAAAAGAGTCAGTGACCACAAGAAAGATAAGAATTATTTTAAGGGCATATGGCTGAACCACTCAGCTACATGCTGCCCTCCAGCATATGTTACAGGTCCTAATTCCCCGGAAAGGAAATAAGGTTACATGGGCCAGGGCCCTGACCCAGTGACTCGTATCAGGACCACGCAGTGGGAAGACCCTATGAAAATACCAGGGCCATCTACAGGCCAAGGGGAGATGCCTTTAAAGCCCTTCACACCTCCAGAACTTCGAGAATAAACGGCTGGATGGTGAGTGAGGCAGTCTGTGGCATTCTGCAACGTGGCCTCAGCAAACTAACACAGCACCCCAGGTCCCAAGTTAGGTCTGCCCCTTCACCCTCTCTTCAACCTTCAACTACCTCCTAGTCAGAACAAAAGGCTGCCCTACCCTGTCATTAGTTCCCCAACAAGGAACAGTATTTGGACTACATGATAAAGTTAGCTTGAAAGTATCCGACCTTACCTCTCACTCAGTCAGTTTCCTGAAACTAACGGCAGGAGGTTACAAAAACTAGTAAAACTCAGCAGCCTGGTGGCCAGGGAAAGGTAAGAAAGCAATCGGAAATTAAACTGTCTCTGAGCAAGCTGGGCAAGTGATCTGTCCAAGACGTAGTATGGCTTGTATGTCACATTCCCATTCCAAGCAGAAAGGGTGACAAATGCCTTCATCCTTCCATGCGCCCAACTAACGATCAAGAGTTTGTTTCTCCTTCTTTCAAGGACCTTGAGCTGGGAGCACAGATTGCCTAGCTTGCCAGAAGCTTGCAGTTGCATCCTAGCATTGAATAAACTGGGTGTAGCACTCTGTGGACCAGCAGCTCAAGATCATCCTCCTCCACACCACAAGCTCAATGCCAACCCAGTCTACTTGGGGCTCCCACCTCAAAAAAGAAAAAACTTAATTAATGAAATCACCTTGTTTACACATTAGAAAATTGGGAGATATGATTTATTTATTTTTTTTTATGTCATGGAAAAAAAAGAAAAACTGGGCATCTTTAATCCTAGTGCTTGGGAAGCTGAGGCAGTTGGACCTCTCTGAGTTTAAGACCAACCTGGTCTACATGGTGAACTCCAGGCCAGCCAAGGCTATGTAGTAAGACCCTGTTTTAAAAAAAAGGATTCTTTAGCCGGGCGGTGGTGGTGCACGCCTTTAATCCCAGCACTTGGGAGGCAAAGGCAGGCAGATTTCTGAGTTCAAGGCCAGCCTGATGTACAAAGTGAGTTCCAGGACAGTCAGGGCTATACAGAGAAACCCTGTCTCTAAGAAAAAGAAAAAAGGGGGGGGGGGGGATTCTTTAGATCTAGAGTCACTAGAATTAGCCAAAAATTTTAGAGTTGGTACTAGCTCTGTAGTTCAACATGTGCTTAGCATATGTGAGGTCCTTGGTTCAAACAGCATTACTGACAAAAATTAAATACACGTATAAGTATCTAAATATGTAAGATGTAAGTACATACCTTTCCAAGTACAGCCTCTAGACTGAACATTAACTATCTAATAATAAGCTTTACGATATTTATAAAATTTTAACCCAATACCAATGCTTACTGTCATTTTATTTGAAATACTTTCCAAATTCTCACAATTGTTCAGTCTCCTGGCTGAGACCTGTGGTTATCAGCTATGTGCCTAATGAACTAAGAGGGATGGAAAACACGCCTTGAGAACAGTTTAACGTTCCCTCATTCTGAGAAGAAAAATACATAGCAAACCAAACAGTCCCATGACAGCAGAACCAAGATTAGGTTACCCGACCCTGGAAGTTTATTACAGCCGTGTTTTTTAAGGCTCTGCCCATTTACCACGTATGTTCGGAATTTGGTTAAAGCCTGAACTTGAAGTAAACAAACAACTTCACGTGCGCTGGAAACCCAAAAGGTGATGAAATCTCTCACTAGGTTCAGAACATCCAAATAAAAAGATGAAGCCGATCACTTCTCCTTCGAATACAGGCCACGGTGAAAGATCTGGGTACGACTGTGGCATTGTGGCAACCAAGGACAAACCTGCCGGAGAGGCAGAAACGTGCTTCTACCTTCAGGATGCCAGCCAGCCCCGAAGGTTCGCTGAGCTTTCCTCCGAGATGCCCGGGCGACCTGCCCTGGGCAGGAGGCATGACTCGATCTTGGGAGGCCAGGTGGCCACCGAGACCACCGAGGTGACCACCATGGACACTTGTCCACGCGAGCTTTCCCGACCACCCTCGGCGTTGCCCCCACTCACCGCACACCATCAACAACAGGACGATCAGCAGCGTGGCCATGAACACCAGCAGGGTCAACCCCACGTTGTGCCACATATTGAAAGCCGGGGGGTGGGCGCGAGCTCAGCGGCGGGCAGCAGAGCGGCGGAGCAGCATGGGCTGCGGGTGCCCGAGGGCAGCGCCTCCAGGGGGCGGAACTGGGCGGTGCGGGGGCGGGCCGCGGCGGGACCGGCTCGCAGACCTGCCCCCGGCCGGGGCGACCGAATCGCTGCAGGAGCGGGCCTCGGGGCGCCACTACCGCCTCATCGCTCCGGGGAGCCGGAGCCACGGCAAGCGGAGAGGCCGGCGACGGACGGACGCGCTGCCATGGCGGACGTCGAGGGGGAAAGCGTGAGCTGGAGGTGGCCGCCAGGCCCGGACTGTGGCTCACCCGAGGTCCCCTCGACCCTCGGAGACGCCAGATGTCAACCACTCCCCAAGGCCGCCGCAGCTGCTCCTCCGCTCCCCGCCCCCTCCCCCGCGGTAGCTCATCACTAAGCACCCACTCCGCCGCTGCGCGAGGCCTGTTGGGAAATGTAGTGCAAAGCTCGGCGCGAGCTGCAGGTCTCCGCCCAACAACGAACTACTACTCCCAGGAGTCAACGCTGCTCAGGGCTTCTCCTGGCTCTCCTTTCCCGTCCCCTGTGCCTTTGGTGTTCTTGAGCGGCCACCTCCGACTTTAGAGACTGTTGACTCTTGTTCTCCAAGTCTGTGCGTTGGACTGTCTCCCTTAATAGACTATGCCGAGGCGCCAGTTACATTTCAGCCGTTAATTCAAATACAAAATTGGTTTTAGTGAGCAAGAGGGAAAAGGGAACGGCTGTTGCCTGAAAAACTGGTTGTACTTGAACCCAACCCATTGCCACCGGCGAAGGTAAGATACTTGTGAGGAAATAAGTCCCCTGACCGAAAGACGTCAGAATCTAGAAAGCCTTCCCTCTGCCCCAGCAACAGATGTTATGTTATGTTTTTACAGATAGTATACTTCAGAAGTAACTGGTGAGTGACTTAGGGACATCTGTGCCATTAATTCACCTACCAGTTTAACAAGTTTTGTTCAGTTGACTCCTTTAATTCAAGCAACATATGGCCAACAGCCAAAGGTTTTGCCACATTTGCTTGAACTAACTTCTGAAAAGCAAGGTATTTATATCACGTCCTTTTTTTTTCTATTTGAAATTAAAACTCCCCAGTTCTGTCACATCTGTTAATGCAAGAGATGCTCCCAACACACACACACACACACACACACACACACACACACACACACACACACACACACCCCTGGAGGGCAGGGAGGATCTACCCTTCCCTCCCTGAGAATTCAAAGCTTTCACTTTCACTGCAACTCTGCTAGCCATTCCCAGATGCCCTACTGTGTAAACTGCTTTCTAACTAAAAAGCAGCATTTTGGATAAATGCTGCATATAAAAATACAGCAAGGCAGTACTTGCTTTGCACAAGATTTAGTATACAGTTCCTGTGGAGAGAGTTGAGCTCCATGCAATAAATTTAGAAATCAACTTATTCATTTTTAGTGGATGATCCAATTCACTTTCATAACGGGGCACGTTTGATTACAATCTGGTTAAAAGGAACACATTTGAATAGATCTACTTAAAAAGAAATCAGGAAGAATCCAAACCTTTTTACCTTCTCTTTCATTCACATACAGCAAACACTTCTGTGTGCCATGGACTTCTTTGGGGTGCCAAGGATAAAGCCATGGAAGATACAGACAATAACACAAATAGGGATGTACAAGAATTGCAAATCTCGCCAGGCAGTGGTGGCACATGCCTTTAATCCCAGCACTTGGGAGGCAGAGGCAGGAGGATTTCTGAATTTAAGGCCAGCCTGGTCTACAGAGTGAGTTCCAGGACAGCCAGGACTATACAGAGAAACCCCGTCTCAAAAAAAAAAAAAAAAAAAAAAAAAATGCAAGTCTTTAATGAAAATAAGTAAAGCACTGTGGCGAACATAGGGGTATTTGGATTGGGGGTCATCAAGGAAGAAATACTTGGGGAAGTAACATCTGATCTCCTGAGTAAAAATTGAGCCATGGAAAGACCTACAGGAAGAGTTCCTACATAGGAAGAGCAGTGTGTGCAAAACCCCCAAGAACCAGGTAAACTTGACCTTCCTTCCAACCCCTGACAGTGTTTCTCAAGTCTGATGCACATTTGACTCACCAAAAGTGACTTAAACTACAAATACCCATCTCTTATCCCCATACTGAGTGAATTCCCAGTCTCCAGGGCAAGGAGCAGGCAAAGTGGATTTTTAAAGCTCCCAAGCGATTGCAAATCCTCCAAAACCGTGGCTCTCAAAGAATAATCTCAGATGTGCAGGAGGCTGCGGGCATGTGTAGGAACTACTCCAGAACTATTGAATCAAGATCACTATGGAAATCTAGGTAAAAGGTTGGATGATGGCAGTCATCTCTGGCTTGGAAAAGTGGACAGATATAGGAAACATTATTAGAGGTAAGGAATGAAAATACAGAAATCTAAACAGACGTGAAAAGCCTGAATCCATGGCATATGCCATTTTTAGTAGCACTTGGAAGGTGGACACAGGAGAATCAGAAGTTCAAGGCCAGCCCTGACTACATAATGAAGTCAAGACTAGCTTGGACTATATGAGACCATATCTCAGATAAAAAAGGAAACAAAAAGAGAAAGGAAGAAAGGAAGGAAGGAAGGAAGGAGACTCCTGTGGAGAAAAAGGAAGCCTTACACACTAATGAAAATGTAAATTTATACAGTGAGGAAATAAGTCCCCTGACCGAAAGACGTCAGAATCTAGAAAGCCTTCCCTCTGCCCCAGCAACAGATGTTATGTTATGTTTTTACAGATAGTATACTTTTACAGATAGTATACGGAAACCCGCCTGTCTCTGCCTCCCAAGTGCTGGGATTAAAGGCATGCATCACCACTGCCCAGCTAAAACCCCCGAGTTTCTAACCCAAGATTCTGTGTGAATGATGGCACAATTTCCTGTTATAGGATGCTTTAAGAACCCCTATCTTTGGGCTTGTAAGATGGCTCAGCTGGTAAGAGCACTGACTGCTCTTCTGAAGGTCCTGAGTTCAAATCCCAGCAACCACATGGTGGCTCACAACCACCCATAATGAGATCTGACACCCTCTTCTGGTGCGTCTGAAGACAGCTACAGTGTACTTATTTATAACAATAAATAAATCTTTGGGTCTGAGTGAGCGACTGGAGCAAACAGAGGTCTTAAAAGTTAATTCCCAACAATGAAGGCTCACAACTACCTGTACAGCTACAGTGTGTACTCATATACATATAAATAAGAAAGGAAGAAAGGAAGAAAGAAAGAAAGAAGGAAAGAAAGAAAGAAAGAAGGAAAGAAAGGAAGGAAGGAAGGAAGGAAGGAAGGAAGGAAGGAAGAAAGAGCCCCTATCTTTCCAGCTGTGGTGCTTCCTATCTGTAATTCCAGGCCATGGAAAGTGAAGAGGGCGGATCAAGAATTTGAGGACAGGCTTGGACTCATAAAACCTAAAAGAAACCCACCATCCTAAAACCAGTGCCATAGGCTTCAAAAAACTCAACATGTACAGAATTCGAGAAACCAGCCTGCAGCCTCAGAGAGGTGCAGAAGTACTAGGACAGACTAGGAAAGATGAGGGAAAGAAGAGGGCTCTGTCTATGCATCCATGGGAGAGTCAGCATCCCTGCTAGATTCAGACTTGCTGCTGGGGGCTGTTTTAAAGCCACCCACACTCCTGCCTGGTACCTCTCCCCTACTGTTCTGTAAGCTAGCCTAATAAACTCATTGATTTCCCAGAGTAAACTCCCATGGACCAGTTCCTCAGTTTGTTGGTTTGATGGAGGAGGAAGAGAATATGATGATGTTATTTATGTCTCTCTCAGGGAAGAAATTTTAGCATCAGGTGTGATCTCACTTGATCTCACTCATACTTGGAACCTAATATGGCCAACCACATAGAAATTAGAAGTAGAAGAGATGTTCCCTGAGACTGGGAAATGATCCTATTGGGGATGGGAAAATGCAAACCAATGGGTCAATCAGTGCATGTTGACCCATTGGTCAACTTCATCTGCATATACTGAATCTGTCTCCAAACACGGCACCTCGAAACCCCAGAACTTCCTCACACCCCCACCTGCATCAGACTGTACACACCCCTCTCTGTAAGTTTTCACACCCCTAAAAACAGTCAGATTTCGATCGTTTCTATTCGTGGATGTTCCCGACGTACCAGGGTAGAAATAATGAGAAAGCTGATCCAGTTTGAACTGTATTGGGGTGCATGCCCAGTAAAACAAAACTATTCCAACAAATGAACTTTTAGGGAGAATCTCCTATTTACTATCTTGGGCTTATGTATAATTAATTAGATGTGCATATAATTAAAATCAGATGCATTATGGGAAAGGCCATGATCAATAGAAAAAAAAAAAAAACGTTACATGTCAATCAAAACAGGTAAGCATCCTCTTTAATAACTAAATATCTTTTGAACCCAATAAAAAGAAAACCCCAAATAGTAATTAAAGCCTCAAGTGCTCTCAATCATGTGGACCTCTGTCAAATATGACAGTGTGTCCCTCTTTAACATATATTATCACATAGCTTCAAAAAAAGTTTTCTTGCTACTTTGCAATTTGATTAGCCCTTCTTTTCAGTTCTCTGCACAAAAGGCCAGGAACCTGAAAACAAGTTCCCTCTAAATGTGTTGCAACTGTGCTTTTGGTAAAGGTAGACTATACAGATAAGGGCCATCCTCTAGTTGGACACAGTTAAAAAGTAAAAATAAATCTCCCTGCCAATATCAAACAACCAATAAGATAAGGAGGAACAGCTGGGCCCTGACTGGGAAGAAGATAGACATAGAAATGGAAGAAGAAATGCTCTGGACGGGGGAGGGAGAAGTTATGCATGCTGAATGATGCCGTCCATAGCTCCTCCATGTGGAGACAAAGTGGACATCTGGCCTAGGACACTGGAGACTGGAAGGCACACAGGGCTGAGACAGCAAAGGACAGTGGTACAGGAAGAAAGGCACCAAAAATAACCCTGCAACCTGGGTCAGCTTTGTCTGATCCTGTGACCTAGAAACATTCACATTCTGAAATTGGATTAAGGAAATCCTGGATTAGTATAACCCTGAGGCCTGGGAGACATAAACCAAGAAGTTGTCTTAGACCTCAAGTTACATCTATAAATAACTTCCAACATGATTTCCCGCACACACTCAAACTTGGGCTGTGTGTATGAGCATGTGTGTGTGTGTGTGTGTGTGTGTGTGTGTGTGTGTACATGCATGAATGCATATGTGTTTAAAGACAGGGTCTTATGTAGCACAATTAAAAGCTGGCTTCGAACTCAAAATCCTACTGCTCTGCTCCCGGGTGGTCCAAAGTGAGTTCCCCCAAAATGGTAGTGCTGGTGACAATGTCCTAAACAGAGGAACTCTTGTCCAGTAAACAGAATTGTTACTGGGTAAACAGATGCCTAAATTCAGCACTCCTCAGGAATCTCATAAGGTGGTTTTCTGTTTCCCAGGACTGCCCATAATCAACTACCTCAGGCAGGGCCTATAATTCCCAAGTTTAGCCAAACAGCCTTTATCAGTTCAAAGACCCCCCACCCTAATGATTCATGTCTACTTACTTTTCAGTCATTTTGCTTCTCTCTGCCCCATCCCTACCCCCCAACCTGAGAGACAGCCTTGACAGTTTTATCCCCAATAAACCTTTCTTTCTACTCAAGGAGTGGTCTAGTTTGGTGGTTTCACTGCACTCTTGCTTACACTGACTGTTGGGATTGTAGGTATACATCACTAGATACAGCTTCAGAGATTTAAAAAAAAAATGGTATGTATACAGAACATAAATGTGTTGCTTTGAATATGCTTGGCCCTGGGAGAGGCACTACTGGGAGGTATGGCCATCTTGGGGTAGGTGTGGCCTTTTGGGAGGAAGTGTGTCACTCATTGTGGGTGTGGGTTTTAAGACCCTTCTCCTAGCTGCCTGGAAGCTGGTCTTCTGCTATATGCCTTCACAACAAGATGTAGAGCTCTCAGCTCCTTCAACGCCATGCTTCCCACCATGCTGATAATGGACTGAACCTCTGAACCTATAAGCTAGTCAACCTCAATTAAATGTTGTCCTTTATAAGAATTGCCTTAGTCATGGTGTCTCTTCATAGCAATGGAAACCCTAACTAAGACAATATATATCTTCTCTCCATATAACACCAATCATACAAGATTCAAGAAGCACACCTTCCTAAGACCTTGCCTCAACTGAGCTAGTAATGTCTGCAATATCCCTCATTCCAAATCAGATCTTTCTAATGTTCTAAGAATATATTCTATTTTAAAAAATTACCAATAAACTTTATTATAATTATTGATCATGCCTATGTTATAAAACCTCTATAAACATCCCTAAGATACTGGTTGCTGAAGACACCTGTATAGCAGGAGTGTAGCACATCCAACCCTGTGCTGACAGGAGTTTGTTTGCTTGGGGCTCCTGCGTACCCTGTTCTATGTGGCCCTTTATTTGGGTGCCCCTTTGGAACCTTCCCCACTGTGGTGGTTAATCTTACTATCCATTGAATGGACTGAGAAACACTTCCATCAATAGAGTTCACCTTTGGGGCAGCAGTTGTGAGGTGAGGGGAGTGGGGGCCATATGTCTTCAAGGGTGTTCCCAGAGAGATCTCCAGAAAGATCACGAGGGCTCTGGCCTTACAAATGCTTGATGCTGTCACAGATTCAGACTATGAGCATGTGGGAAACTGTCAGGTGGGTTCTGGTTGGAGGAAGTAGGTCCCTTGGAGTGTATCTTAGAAGAACCCTTGCTCTGCCTCTTCCTGTCTTTGCTCTGCTTCCTGGCTGTTGTGAGCCAAACAGTTCTGAAACATCTGAAATAGGGAGCTGAAATAAACCCTCTTCCCTTGAGTTGGTTCTGTCAGGTGTTTTGTAATATCTAGCTTGCTTGCTTTCTTTCCTTCTTTCTTTCTTTTTTCTTTCTATCATCTATCTATTGATCTTTCTCTTTCTATGTATCTATCTTTCCATCATCCATCTATTGATCAATCTATCTATCTATCATTCTGTCTGTCTATATCTGTCAGTCTCTATACCTGTCTATCTTTCCATCATCTATTTTTCTTTCTTTCTACATAACTTTCCATCTTCCTATCATCTATCTTTCTATTTGTCTTTGAGTAATACTGAAACCATTTAAGACAGTTCTCATGTTGTGATGACCACCAACCATAAAATTATTTTCATTAATACTTCATAACTATATTTTTGCTACTATTATGAATCAAAATATAAATATCTGACATGCAGGATATCTGATTATGATCCAAAAGTGTTGTTACCTACAGGTTGCAAATCACCACAATAATTACGGGGCTGAAGAGGAGATAATGGGAATCTCCAGTTTACAGTCAGTGGCTTAGACTATCCACTGGAGTGAGAATATCATGGAAGGGAGACCTTAGCTGGTGTAGTCTGCACCAACTGATGTCTAAATAATTGCACACACATATATGTACAAACACACACATACACACACACACACACATTGTCAATAAATGAGAGAGTTGTTTCAGAAAGAAATTTGCCTCTTGAAGAGAAGGCTGGGTATGGTAATGTGAGTGTTTAATCCCAACACTCAGTAGGCAAAGGCAGATATCTGTGTGTTAAAGCCCAGTCTGATTTACATAGTGAGTTCCAAGTTAGGCAGTGGGATTTTGTCTCATAAATATAAATGTCAGTGTTTTCAAAAACTACACAGTTGTGTCACCTCTGGGACAAACTGGTGTCAAGCAGGGACATAGGGTTGCTTTCCTTGTTTAAATCACCCCAACAGTTTCTGTGGGTTTTTACTCTATTTATAAAACAATAAAAATACACCATTTCCCTATTAGTGCTGAAAAACAATCAACACCAGACAAATGGAAATTTCGTAGCTTAATTTTAACAACAGCAGCAGTATCTTTATATAATTAAGTATATGGCATAGAAAAAAAAAGTTTTCTTTTTTTAAAAACGGTCTCATTCTTCAGCCCAGACTGATATTACACCCACAGCGACTCTCTGGCCTTCTTCCCTCAGTGCTAGGATTCCTGGCATGAACCACTATGCCCAGCTCACAATTTAGAAGGTTTGGCTCAGTGGTGTAGCACTAGCCTAGTGACCCTGTTCTCGATCCTATGTCGCTTTCACTTGCATCTGTTTGAGCTGGAGAAGGAAACTTGATTCTCCCCTCACCACACCATTGATGCCAGCTCCTGCCTTCTCCTTCCCAGAGAAATATAGACAGCAACCATTTAAAATATTGACAGGGAGAGCATATCTATATATCTCCCTATGAAACCATGAGCCAAAATAAGCCCCTTTTAAAAAGCTGATTATCTTTTGTATTTTGTCATGGTGATAGAAGGCTAGCACAGACCTTAACTAGACATATACCATGATGTGAAATAATCTATCCCCCCTACTTCCATTATGACCTCATGGAAACCCAGGTGAAGTTCCCATGGTTCCGGTATTAGAAGTGTTTTGGCCAAGTTGTTAGTAGTAGGCTCTGATTGCATCAGCTTCACTATGGCAGTAAACGGCTTACAGATTGGGTATCCCCTATCTGAAATGCTCAGGTTTGGGGTTCTATGGATTTGGGGAAATTTGTATTCGCATAGGAAGTTATGTTAGGGGTGAATGAGAGCCAAGTCAAAACACAAAATCCAATTTACATTTCATACCTATCTTATATGCGCAGCCTGAAGATAATTTTAAACATCCTGTTTTTTTTTTTAATCAAACTTGAATTTGTATTCCTCAGTAGACTCTTATGCGTGGTCAGATGGAGTTTTCTCTTTGTAGTGTCATAATGATGCTTAATGGTTTAGGTTCCGGAGCAGCAGGACTTTGTGTTTTCTGCTTAGGGCCACTCCATCTCCAATAGATTTTTACCTATTGTTTCACTAACCTTTGCCATTGTTGGGACCAACTGACTGACAACAACCAACCAAAGAGAGGAAGAAGGATTTATTCTGGCTCTCAGTGTGAAAATTCTGCCCTTTGTGGTAGAGAAGGTGAGGTGGTAGGAGCAGCTTGCAGCTTCTTCGGCAGCAGGAAGGAGGCTGCTTGCTCACATCTTGGCAGAGAAGGCATAGAGAGGCAGGCAGCAGGGCTGGGCTGTAAACCTCAACATCTATTGTTCCAACAACCCAGTCTCTCCATGTAGGCTCTACCTCCTAAAGAAGCCACAGCCTCTCACAAATGTCTGTGCCTGGTTGCCGGAAAGGGAGGGGCAGAGAAAATGTTACATTTCCTGCAACTGGAGTTAAAGGAGCACATAACAGACAAAACACTGAAACCCATAAAATAATAATAGTAAATTTTTAAACAGTTGAAAAGTAAATTGCAATACTCCGTCATCACCGGGGACCCACGGACGATTGGTCAAAAGCCCTTCCACGGACTCATCTGGTTGCCAGTTGGTGACACTGTTCTGCGAGCTTATGGGATGTTTGGGGCTTTTCTTGGCCCCATTTCTCTTCCCATTTCTTTTCTTTCTCCTTCCTTTCCTCCCCTTCCCTTCCTTTTACTTCTTTGCTTGTTGAGCCAGAATCTTTTTGTGTAACCCAGCAACTCACAAACATCTTCAGAAGACCTTGTATTTGTGTCCCAAGTGTCCCAAGTCCTGGTGTCCAAACCACCAAGCTTGCCAGTCCTGCTTTCTGGCAGCCGTCCTGACTAGGTCAGGTCTTCACACGGAGGCCTCCCGTACCCAGCTCATAGTCAGATGCTTTTCTTGGCTTCTCCCCTGCTTCCTGGAGATAAGCAAGATACCTCTGCTGATACAGTGGACCTCCCATCATGCACAGTGTGTCTGAAGCCTGGCTTTCTGAGTAAATAAACAGGGCTGGCAGAATCTAGACTGAGTGAGATCTGGCTAATAAAATGGAAGGCGTTGCAGCCTGGCAACTGTGTATATTTGTTTGCCTGTGAGCGTGGGTAGCACAGGTGTTTGTGAGGGAGGAAGGCATAGTATTACGATGCTCTCACTTCCACTGTGTTTTAGGTTTTTAAACGTGTCAGCTAGGTATCTGTTTGTGACTATGTATGTACTTAAATTTCATTTTCTTCCAGATCTGCAAAAGATGAAAACTATTGGTACATTGTTGGTAGTCATAGAGTTTGTTTAAAGGGTAGACTTCTTTTAGTGTAGATTCTAGATAAAAATCTTCTTCCGAGTTTGTATTTAAAATGTACATGACTATATATATAGTCATGTGTATATATATACATATAGTCATGCATATATGTATATGCACACACACATAAAGCCTGTATTTACTTGAGCTATATTTGGTTCTTCCAGCAGGGGGTGCTCGAACATAACTTCAGCACAATGAAATTCCATCTATCTTTGCTGAATACTAGAGATGGCCATTTAACCTTGTCAGGTTCCTAAAACCAACCTTGAAAAATATAAGGCATGGGAGATATTGAACTAGAGCTTTTTTTTTTTTTTTAATTTATCTGTCTCTTTTACATGAGTGCTGGAGATCAACTCAGATACTCTATCCACTGAGCCTTCTCCTGATTCCCTGACAGCCCCTACACAGGCTCTTCAAAAGACAGGCTCTCATTTACCCAAGGCTAGCCCAGAACTTGCTATGTAGCACAAGATGGTCTTGAGCTTTGAATTCACTTGCCATGTTCTGGGATTACAGCATGTCCCACCGTGCTTGGTTTATGTGGTAATGGAGGTTAAACCCAGGGCTTCAGATATGCTAGCTAAGCACTCTATGGCCAGAGCTATACACCACTCCCAGGTGTCTCAAGCAAATTACATAGCCACCTATACTTCAGAGCTTCGGAACTGTAATGTTACTGTGCTTCTGGGAGGAGACCCAGAGGCACCTGGAGGATCACACTCAAAACTACCACCTATTATGACTAATGAGAGACTGTAGAGTTGAGGCTGGTGGAGGGGCTTGGGCAAGCTGGCCCTGAGGGTGAGAGCATGGGAGAGCTGGCCCTGATACTTGTCTGCTGTGTGGTGACATGGGCAAGGGAGAGATTAACTACCACCACTCCCAGCCCCTTGCCACCTACAGCAGACAGAAGAGCTCCCCCACCCCCACCCCATATCCCTCCCAGGTCATCAGAAAGGGAAAGCCAGCCTTGCACCTCATCTGGGCAGCCAGTAGAGCTGGCCCTAGTACAGGGGGTTGCTGGTGAGCCAATTCATCCATGAGAATGGAGAGCTGTCAGGCTGGGTAGCTCAGACACCTCTCAGGCCCAGATCCACGGCTTTGAGCTAGCCCACCCCACACCTATCCCATCAAAGAACAGCTGGAGTACATGAAGAAGCCAGTCCTGCAGATCCAAAACTACAGGATCTCCATGACACATGGTGCAGGCGACAACGGCACATCTGAGAGGAGTCTCAGTAAGGTCCCAGTATCATTAGTGTAGCAGAAGCCGGAGGCCTGGTACCAGACCAACAAGTCATTGCAACGAACACTTGCAAGCAAAGAAGTGTAGACAAAAGGGTACACTGTGGCACACTACAGCTTCCACGGTGGGGATTTTTTTTCTCTATTGGGGGAGGATGGAGGGTGGGTATAAGCAGATGGGAGATGTGCAGGATTTGGGTGCATGATGTGAAATTCACAAAGAACCAATTAAAAAAAAAACTGCTGAAATTTTAAAAATGTCATCAGAGGCAAAGAGCAAACCTGGCTTTGATGTTATCCTAGTATCTTCTAAATGAGCGCCCGTGGGCTATACTTACTAAATCCACATTGCCGTCCTGCAGTGTGAGCTGCTAATGTGGACAGTGAGTATTACATCTTGGTTTGGGCTTGAGAAACCACAACTTGAGGAACTGTATTAAAGGATTGCAGCATTAGGAAGATTGGGAATGACTGCTCTAATTCATGTACAAAGCTCTTTGAGTATACTAAGAATACTGCCATCGCTAAGTGTGTGAGGAAGCAAAAAGAACATTGGACTTAGAGCAAAAGGCCAATAACCCCAGAAATGAGCTTCTGATGCAGACAGGGGCCAAGAAGGAATGGAAACGTCACTATTCGTCAGACACTTCTGGCTTAGGGTCCTGAGTCCACAGTAGCGAGTGTCTGTGGTGAGGACGTGAAAGTCAGTAGTGCTTTCTTCCAAGGTCTGGAAAAGAGAATATGATCTCTACCATAGCAGACACTAGAGGACTCTCGGATGGGTCTGCTGCTAAGCTTAGGCTATGGCCTCCTGCTGTGCACTTCTGGCCTACCCAGAGCAACTATAATCGCTGTAATCAGAGAGGCTCCCGACTGGTCATCTTGGGAGCCTAGACTCTCCTGCCAAGACAGCACTAGCAAGTGCCTGACCTTTCAGCGCAAAGCTGAAAGATGTGTTGTACCAGCATGTTAGGGACACAGAGAGCAACAGGAGTCAAAGGGACTATAGCTATTTTTTCAGAGAAAATCCTGGGGTTTCAGTAAAAGCATTGCCAAAGAGACTGGCAGTTTCCATGAATGAGCAATGTGCTGGGGTCCTCACAGGAAAGACAGCCAGGGTATGGTAAGGACTGGGCTCCCATAGGCCTACCCAGCATGTCATTGGGTTGCAGTGAATGTGCAGCTACCTTTCCACACAAGCACTGGGAGGACCAGAAGTTCCGCTGAGGCTTCATCTGCAGGTGGTCCTCATCCTCAGCTCTGTTTGCTTACATCCCCCTCACCCTGTCTAAGCAGAAGAGCCTGCTGCCTGCAGTAACCTGGTCAGAAACACCTTCTATCAGCCCCAGTCTCCTCCACTGAATCCCTGAAGCCCTCCTACCTCCTACTTCTTTTCTGAATGAACGGTGTCTGTCTGTCTTCAGTCTCTGGGTGGTGAGTGGAAGGGAGGCGATCCTCACCTGGCTCCTCACCTGGCTCCCCCGCTGACTTCCCCCCAGCACCCACCTAGTTCCATTGACCCGTTGATCAATACATCTTTGTTGGCTCAGCTTGGCTGTCTTAGGATAACATCCGGTTTCCTTTGTTAACATTAAAAAAAAAAATCCACTTCCTAAATACGCATGAAATAACGAAAATAACATAGCACCGTACTCGTTTTCAGGCTGCGTTTACTCAGATGTTGAGGCTGCAGGTTAAGGACATGGACTTTGGAACAGGGATGACGCGGTCTCCAATCTCTACTTGGTTTCTGATTAACGTTCCCAGGACTGTTTCCCTTCTTTAACCCTTGGCTTTCTGTCTGTTCGATGAGACGGACAGTCAGCTCAGTGGGTTGTTCTCAGGACTGAGGGAGACAGGAGAAGGTGAGTGTGTAGCTCAATGGTAAGGTGCATGCTTAGTAAGCAAGAAGCCATGGGTTCAAATCCTCAGCTTGGAAGGAAGAAATGGGCAAGATGAGATCATATGTAGAATACTTCCAAAAATGCCTGGCTTGTCCAAATACCTCAAAACAGCCACTATTATAACATATTTAAATTCATAAGCCTGAAATCTAAAGTGCAATGATAAAGTTGGAAGGCATATCGGATAAAAACTAATTGGGGATAAAGGGACAGAAAGTATACATCAAAAGAAGATGAAAAGACATACCAGTCCATTGCAGTGTATTTATTAGATCCCGATTCAAACTAATTAAGTGACAGCTGATGGTATAAGGAACTATGGCCAATTTACAATGCATGAATCATATAGAGATCAGTGTTTTTTAAAAGAAGCCTCTGGAGTCTGAGGATGAGAACGTGCCTAGCATGCATAAGACCCCAGGTTCCATCCCTAGCACCACTAAATAGTTAATTGATTGATCAATCGATTAACTAAAAACACCCTGGGGGGCTAGAGATATGGATCAATGGTTAAGAACTTGCTGCTCCCCTTATTTATAACAGCCAGAACCTGGAAACAACCCAGATGTCCCTCAACAGAGGAGTGGATACAGAAA
>NW_022196913.1:45565342-45567187 GCF_008632895.1 Mastomys coucha | reverse complement strand
CTGTGCCCCAGTGTAGGAGAATGCCAGGGCCAATAAGTGGGAGAGGGTGGGGTGGCAGGCATGGGGAGAGGGAGGCAACAGGGGTTTGTTTTTGTCCTTTTTGTTTGTTTCTTTGTTTTTTGGAGGGGAAACTGGGAAAGGAGAAATTTACATGTAAATAAAGAAAATATCTAATAATAAAAAAAAAAAGAACTTGCTGTTCTTGCAGAGCACCAAAGCTCAGTTCCTAGCACCCACATCAGGTGGTTCACAACATTTGTAACTCCATTTCCAGAGGGTTTGACACCTTCTTCTGTTCTCCATGGGTACCTGCATGCATGTACCCTTAAGCAGGCATGCATTATCAGGAGCATACACATAAATAAAAGATGTTTTAAAATAAAAAGTAACCAGGGATCAAACTCAGGATGTCAAGCTTGTGCAGCAAGGGCACGTCCCACTGCACAGATTCTATATAATCCCTGACCAGGTGTTTCCTCAAAGAGTTGTTAAGTATTGACAAGGGAAGAAACAAGCTGATATGTTCACAGATTAAAATTTGCAACACGTGGGATTTGCTCTAAGCTAATATAGGACAATGAAGGGGAAATGATGAGGTGTTTTAGTGAATCAAGACTGGCCATTGAGTTGATAATTTAGTCCCTTACTGTTCCTATAATGAAGCACAGTGGGAGTGGCTTATGAATGACAGAAATACCTGTCTCAATTCTGAAAGTTAAGAAATCTTAAACTTCTTCAAGTAAATTGGTATGTCATGGGAACCCCCTTTCCAACCCATAGACCACATTGCTTATTTTTCTTTGAAAAATGTATTTATTATTACTGTATTATGTAGTATGTGTACATATATAGTGTGTGTGTATATATATGTAGACTGTGTGTTGTGTGTGAGTAGTGTATATTTATATAATGTATATGTGCAGTATGTGTGTATAGTGTGTGTTGTTTGTAAATAGTGTGTGTATATATACACACTACATATATAGTTGTTTGTAAATAGTATGTGTATGTATATATATATATATATATATATATATATATATATATATATATAGTGTGTGTGTGTGTGTGTGTGTGTGTCCATGTACCACGGTACATGTGGGAAGGTAAGAGAACAACCTTTGGGAGTCAGCTCTCTCCTTCCCACATGGATCCTAGGAATTGGACTCAGGTTGTCCTGTATGTAAGACAAGCCATTTCCTCTAAGGAATCACCTCACTGGCCCAGTAGGCCACATCGATTAATTGTATCTTCTCAGGCAGAAGGATCAGGGGAATCTCTGGGCTCTGTTTTATATAAATCCCAATCTCAAATGTGGTGCAGAGATCTTGTGGTGGTTGCTCTTCACCATCAGCTGGGTTGGCTTTGGAATCACTTAGGAGATACACTCTGGACGTGTCTGTACAGATGTCTCCAAGAAATTTCCAAGAGGGGAGACTCATCCTGAACGTACATGGCTCCATCCCATAACTTTGGGTCCAGGTCTGGGTAAAGAAGGAAAGGAGAAAGCCAACATCCATCTCCCTGCTTCCTGGCACAGACGCAGTGTGACCGGCTGTCACATGCTCCTGCTGCGACAGCTAGGGCCACTCTCCCCACCATGCCTCCTCCACCCTCCAGCTTGTTGGCCAAAATAAAGACCAGCTTTCCTCATGAAGCTTTCATTGAGCATTCTGTCACCTCAGAGTGGAGACTAACAGAGCTCCACTTAGCACCCACTTAGCTCCAAAGAGCCCACTTAATCCCTTCCCAGAGAGATTGAGTCAGAGAGAAAAGCTAGAAAGAAAGAGGAGAGGAGTTAGTGGGGGGGGTAAGAGAAAGGGAAAATGGGAGAGGAGAGAAAGA
>NW_022196913.1:45563750-45565029 GCF_008632895.1 Mastomys coucha | reverse complement strand
GGAGGGAGAGAGGGAGGGGGAAGCTGGACAATCTGGATAATGGAACCAATCCATCCCCAGGAGAGCCTTCAGAAGTAGGGCAAGGGAGCTGGCTGGCACTTCTTTCCCCGGAGCATGTGAGGACACTGTCAGCAAAGGAGCAATGAGGTCTGGGTCAAAGCTTTGCTTCCGCCTAGGGCAGCTCTCCAGGGCAAACACACCTGGTGCTCCGAGGCCGAGACTCACAGATGTGGGGACCTAAAGTGATGATGAGCAGTACTGAATGCTGATCGGTAGCAAGGAACCAGCCGTTTAGATCGATTTAACAAGGATGGGCTGAAGTGGGACTTCTCTCTTTGTGTGCACGTGTTTGTGCCGGTGGGCATGTGGGCATGGAGGCTACACATCAACTTCAGTGCTGTCTACTTTGCTCTTATAAAGCAAAGTCTCCCAGGTCGGCCTGGAGCTAACCAATTAGCCTCAAACGGCTAGCCAGGGAGTTCTGGGGATCCTTCTGTTTCCACCTCACCAGTGCTGGAAATACAGGCACGCGCTGCCATGTAATTCTGAGAGCTTTTCTACGCATCGCTCTTGTTCCCAAATAAATGACACAGAGAGCTTGTAGTGATTAACATGCTGCAAGCACTAAGCATGGCAGGTTCAGAGCTACTCTAACCTGGCAGTGCCGGCCTGGCTTTCTTCCCAGCCCACGTGGCATTACTGGCCATATTGGTCTCACTCTGGTACCTCCTTCTTCATCTGTATCCTCATAGCGACTCTCTCATTGCGGCCTCATGGTTCACATGCGTTCATGGGATGGAATGCAGGTCTTCAGGTCTGCACAGCAGGCACTTTACTGAGTCTCTGCCTTAGCCTCAGCTTAGAAAAACTTAAGAAAAACTTAGGGTTTTTTCCATATTTAAGGAAGTCACCTTTTTCTTTGCTAGTCAATCTACCAGTTATTAGTGGTACCACAAGAAAGCATTTCTGAGATTCTACAAACATGAGGGCATGTGTGCTCAAGGATTTGGATCTTGAGTGTCCCTCAAAGGTTCCTGGATTAGGGACTTTATCTTTAGCCGGGCACTCTGGGGAGGTGGGGAGGTCTTTAAAAGGTGGAGTCTAACGGGAGTTTTTAGGTCATTGGAGGTGATCTCTTCTTCTCCTCACTTCCTGGCTGGGGGTGATAGCTGTGTTCCATTGTGCTCAGACTGACAGGAAGTCCCTCCCCACAAATCCAAAAGCAACAGAGCTAACCCACCACAGACTGAAACCCGGATTTTTTTTTTTTTTTTTTTTT
>NW_022196913.1:45526667-45563740 GCF_008632895.1 Mastomys coucha | reverse complement strand
TTTTTTTTTTTTTTTTTTTTGCACAGCATCAGAATGCTGATTCGCAAAGCGTGTTAATGAGTAATTTGCTCTTTAAACCATCTTTGAGAAGAAGCTTTCGGAAGTAAATAAAAAATGCCGAAGATTCCTCGATAGCCACAGTAATTAACGCATTGTCTCATCCAGTTTTGCTTCTTCCTATGTCTGACTGGCAGGCTGCCCATTCCATCACACAAGAAAGTCTCGGCTTGTTGAGCCCAGAGCCATCTGTATGCATCTCCAGAGGGAGGCTTACAGCCAAAAGGTGGTGAATCAGTCTCAGCAGAGACTGTAGTCTTCATTCCTGTTTGCCACACTGCGCAATTACTTTAAAATTTTGAATGGGGAGAAAAAGTGAATTTTTTTTATTCAATAAAAATGCCTGTAGATTCTGAGTATCTGAAGTCTTGGCAGGCATACCCAAAGTAAAGCTATTTCGTGAAATTCTGTTAATCAAATGCACGTTGAAAAATTACTATTGTTAGTTTACACATTCGACTTCCAGATATGGAATAACCCTGAATTAATGTTAAACAGTAAAACTAATTCCATATAGTTTAAAACTTTTCAATCTGCATTAGTTAGTTTTTTCATAGTTGTCATGATCATGGCTGGCCAAAGAAGTTTATTTTAGCTCTTGGCTTTAGAGTGTTCAGTTCCATTACCTGAAGAGTTACCATGGAGATCAGGAAACAGAGAGTGGGAAATACTTGTGTTCTGCTCTTTGTCTCCTTTCCCCCTCATCTCTCTAGGACTCTGGCTCATGGGATGATAACCTTCAGGGTGAATCTTCATCTTTTAGTTAGCCCTCTTAGGAAACGACCTTACAAATGACCAGAGATGTGCCCCACTGGTCTCTTAAGCCACCCTAAGTCCAGCCAAGCTGCCAATGGAAATTACCCACCACATACACTTACCCACTGGCATATCACTGGAGGGGAGCTCTGTTGGCTCTGGACGGAGGGGCAAGATATCTTGTCTGGAAGATATCTTATGATGCTTTAGAAATTTTAACTGAGTTTTCTTTTTCCATGTGATAAGATCAGGAATTTTGGCAGGGATCCACTGGGCCATACCCACTTCTGCTCTTCAGGGAAGCAGAAAGGTCACTGTCACACCTGAGTTTGGTAGGGCTATGGGCTGGAATGGAAAGTCCAAGAATGCCTTACTCAGATGTCTTCCATCCACTCTTCCTTCTCCCTGGCTTTTCTCTTCCCAAAGTATGTTTCATAATTCAAGTTTACTTGAGCTCCTCAAGGAAGTTTGTCTCACTTCCTCAAGCAAAAGCAGAAGCTGCTGGAACACTGAAGCCTAGACAGAGCACCGACGAGTGTATGGGGATTTCTGCCATGTTTATCGATCGTATCAAACCACAAGGTCAGACCAGACAGGAGGAGAAGAAAGTAGATTCTGCTGCCTGGTGTGCTTAAGGAAGAAAAGAAAATGATACCGTGCATCTTTAGAGAGTTATCTGCCTCAAGTAATACATTTAAAATCCCACCCTCATATGGGACAAACAGTTACAGAATCCCTTAGCAGAAGACTTGTGCTAAAAGAAATCGCCAAGGAAATTTTGCTCACAGGAAAATACGGCGGTAGGTGGGAAGTTGGATCTTCACAAATAAATAAAGCTAACTAGTTCACCTGTAAGAACAAAATCAGAGAGACTTTTAGCTAACAGTTCTAAATGTTCTGAAAGTTCATTGATTATCTAAGGCAAAAATAAGATCAATGGCTTATAGGATGGCAGAATATGTAACAGTAATATACACACCAACAATAACAGTGAAGAAAAAAGGAAACCCATCCTTGGGAGTATACTGTTATAAGGGGTTTGGTTTACTTCTTGAATTGGCTGATTGTTTTGCTTTAGAAACAGAGTCTCATATGATCCAGACTGGCTTTGAACTCTTTTCCCTCTGGCTTCTACCTCCAAATCGCTGGCATGTCAGGCTTGTACCACCATGGCCAGCTGGTTGCTTGGTGCTTGGAGACATGATTTCCCATACAGTCCAAATGGTTCTCTCCTTCACGGTCATCCTGCCTCACTCCCAGAGCAGGTGCCAGGATATCAGGTCCTACTCCCTCCCAACTGGCTTTTAGAGTTCTTCTACTAATTGAGAAGTAGTTTGATATTATTTGAAGATCTATTGTTATTAATAACAGGTTGGGGCAATACAAGTAGTTAGAAGACCTAACACTGCAAACAAAGTGATTTAACTTAAAGTGGATAAAATAAATACCTAACTCAATGGGGAAAATAAGTATTCTTTTTACATAGACATAGATCGTTCGTATAAAGGTGTGCACATGCCAAGGTGTGAGTGTGGAGGTCAGAGAGCAAACTTGGGCATTGGCACTTGCTTTCTCCTTTGTTTTGGATTAGGTCTGTGTTCCACTATTCATACTCCAGGCTAACTGGCCTGGGAGTTTACCGGGGTTCTCCTCTCTTCTCTGCCCATCCCTCTATGCTTAGATTATAGACGCTCACTACTATGTCTGGCTCTACGTAGGATCTGGCATCCGAACCTAGATCCTGAAACTCGCACAGCAAGTGGTTACTCATTGAGCCATCTTGCCAGCCTTCTCTTCCACTTCTTTAGAGAGTTGGAGTCATGTATATCCCAGGGTCTTGAACTTGTTATGTAGGCAAGGTTAGCCTTGAACTCCTGTTCTTGCCTCCTCTGTCTGTTATGGGCTGAAATTATTAGCATGCACCACCACACTCGGCTGTTTTTTTCATGTTTAAATTTTTAATTTGCAACTTACTTTCTGGAAAAATAAAGATTGAAACTACTCTTATTAAAATCCAGGTGGATACCGGACTGGTGGCTCCTACCTGTAATCCTGATTTGGGAGGCTGAGGTAAGAGGATTGCTATAAGCTTGAGGCCAAGCTAGGCTACACACAAAGTGCCAGGACACCTCTCACTGCATATAACAAGACTGTTTCAAAACAAAGCAAAGCACAGGCACAAAAATAAAACATAGGTGGTTTGCTTTAAAAAAAAAAAAACCTTGGCTTTTTACTTGAATAAGAGCTATTGTCTTGTTCCTTGAAGGATGTAAGTTTGTGTGTAATTGTTTGTATAAAGAATCCAGAATATGGCTAGACAGTTGCATTTATGAGTATGTTGTATCTTGTGAGAAATCTTGTAGGAAGGCATGTCTGGCTACTGCATGCAGCTTAAGGTGGGAGATAAAATTGTGTACAGCATCAGGTGTTCACCTAGCAAAGTCCAAAACTATGCAATGTTTGCTAGGGAGACAGGAGGTGGGAGGAGGATTAGGGGACCTGGGGTGAGTTCAAAGTTGCATAATAAGAGACAGCTGTCTAAATGCTGGGCTGGTAAAGACTCTGTGAATCAAAGGTCAAGATTTACTGACTTCAGCTCCTTAGGAATGATGGATGACATGTCTTGTTGCCTTCGAAGCTGCAAGCATCAATCTAAAAAAAGTCATTGAGCTCAAATTCAACTGGAAACATCACCGGACTCCACCCAGTTTTACATCAGGGAAAATCATTGAGACAGATCCCTAAGATGTGTGTGTCCATGGAAGGGCAAGAAACAGAATATATGACTTGGCTCCTCCCTCGCTAGCTAACCTTAATGTGTGAGCTAGAAATGAGTCCTCAACTCAGTGAATTAAGGCTATTCTTGGACCTGGACAGATCTCCTAGGTACCAGGTGGCACTGTGGTTTCCTCGCTGCTGGCACGACATTTGCAAAAGTGCTAAACCCTAGGAAACACAAACTTCAAATGTGCTAAAGGATTGGAACAATCATTTTTGAAGTTTTGGTTTTGTGTAACTTAACTGTTTTTTTTTTTTTCATGTCTTATCTCTGTGATAACTGGAGCTGTGCATCCATTTCTTTTCCTGCAAATGTGTCTGCTCTGCATTGCGTGGACCTTGGAGTAATAGTCACATTTGTCTAATATCATTTGTGTAAACCTCATCATTAAGTTAGTGTTTATTTGGGAACTATAGTTCTATTAACAAACAAAATCAGTATACTTTTGGAAGATCTCTGAGCCCAGTTTTTAGACTGCCACAGACACCTTGGGTGGCATAGAATGAAAAGAAACCAAAAAAAGACCAGTCTGTTTCCACTATGAGCTGAATGCTTAAGACAGTTGGAAGTTTACATTTGCAGGTAAATACTAAGCTAACCCATTACTAAATTTTCCTTTAGCAGAAGTAGTTTTACACTGATACTAGACTGTACTTTATCCCAGGAATTCTATTATCTGCCTACAGAGGAAGCCCAACAGGATTTTATTAAAAAATAAAATAAATAAAACTGTCTTCATGACTCACCCCCGACCTGTCATCCTGATCACTGATCTTTAAAAGCATCAATCACAGTAAAATCTTCTGGGGTTTTTTTTTTTCCCACTTAAGCTTTCTTTGAGAGAGTCACCCTCTTTACAGAATGAACAGAAGAGAAGCAAAAACAAGTTGAGCAACAGTGCTGACGTGGCAGTGTCGATATGGGCAAGTGTTTCCAAATACTATTTATTCATTCTAGTTTTTTCTTTCCTTTTGAGACAGAGTCTTCCTATGCAATCACCAGCTGGCCCCACACGTCTCAAATGGTAGGATAACAGGCATGGGTCACCATCCGAAGCTAGGATAAATACTCTCTACCCTTGGCCTGTCTTCATGGCTCAGTTTTGGACTTGCTATATACATTTTTTTTGCACTGTTAGTGAATCTGCCTTTTCATCTTATTTGTTTTCCTACATAAATTGTATTTCTCAGGTTACTGAAGAGTAGATGAGGTATTTCTTTTCTAGCATGAAAAGGAAGTGTAGGGCCTATAGAACACTTCAAATGTAGCACTAATGACTCACTGAGTGCAAGCATTTACTGTTACTTAAAAGATCATGAGAAGAGTGACAATCAGGTTTTTGTTTGGTTGGGTTACCCCCCCCCTTATTTTGGGGGGAAAAAACTGCCTCATTAAGTATGCTTGTCAAAAAAATTCTAACCTGAATCCAAGCTTTAGTTATAGACAGCAGTGCATGAGAGCACAGAGCTCAGAGGCTCATTTGGGTGGGATGCTGGCCATGGAAGCCACACAGCTGGAAATTCTCCATTCCATATGAATAAATAAACAATTTGTTCATTTAGAAGAAAATGAAAAGATGGATGAGGAGAATTGAGGTTAAAAGAGACTCAGAGACATAAGAACCGAACACAGTGTTAGAAGGGGGACATAAAATAATTGGGAAGTTGTGTATCCCTTGCCTGTGTTTAATGACCGTAAGACGTTAGGACCAATTGTCAAGATGTCACACTGTATCGTGACTGTGGTTCTGTAAAAAATATTTTCATCTTTTGGGACACTCTAAAATACTTACAGGTAAGATATTACATCTGGGTTTTGCTTCAAAATCATTGAAGGGAAGTAGATAATAGAAATGCAGATGAAACCAGATTGGTCCCATATTGCCAGTCATTGAAAATGGATGGTAGATAAAGCCCTGGGATTCATTATGACTCTGTCTGTGTATCCTGCCTTAGGATTTTGTCTTACTTTCATTGTTTTTCTGAGACAGGGCCTCATTATATGGCTTAGGCTCGCCTGGAAATATCCTCCTGCCTCCACCTCCAAATGCGAGATCACAAAGAATGTGCCACCAGGCCCGGGTGTTCTGTCTGCTTTTAAAGAGTTCCATGAAGAGAGGAAAGGAAATCACTTGAAGTCACACACTTGTGTGGTTCTTCTAGCCTGCAATGTTCACAGCTGGAGAAGGACAGTGGCATGAGCTGGAGTTTAACAGTGCCCTTCTACTGACTAAGCTACAAAAGAGAACACTAGCCTATATTTTGGACCTTAGGCCATCATGTGGAATTTCCACTTTGCTATGACTACAGAATTAATCTGGAGCTCTGTCACTGTCATCTTTAAACTATGTAGGTAGAGCTGCCTATGTCACTTCGACCCAACCCTTGAAGCAATGCTGTGGGACTCTCCTAGAGTCACTACGGCTGAGCATCAGAGAAGCAACTGCCAACAAGTAAATGAGCAAATGACCTTTGGAAGATCATTTGATCTGCCCAAATTGGTAAGGCCTTCCCCTCCCTATGTGTGTGTGTGTGTGTGTGTGTGTGTGTGTATACAGTGGTGGGTGTTGAATAGTACCCCTAATGACTTCTTCACTTTATTTAAAGACCAGGTTGCTCACTGAACCCAAAGCGTGCTCTTTCAGCTAGACTGGCTGACCAGTGGGTCCTCAGTATCATCCTATCTCTATGTCCACCCCTGAGTGCTAGGGTTAGAGAAACACATGATCACACTTGGCTTTTACTTGGGTTCTGTGGAAGAGTAAGTACATTAATCATTAAGCCATCTTCCCAGCCTCTATTCTTAAAGATAAGATTGCTCATGAGAGTATGATATCATGAGGAGGACCCAACACGCCTTTGGTTGAATCCTGGATTCCCCAAGTATTTAACTGCCTGTGTGACCCTCTATACATTATTTGATGTTCCCAAACCTCAGTTTCCTTTACTGTACAGCGGAGCTGTGGGATCGTGATTGTCCAGGACTACAGAGGAAGGGTTGAGGAGAGCTTCAGCCCTGGATATTTCAGAGGAGGATGGCAGGAGTTGCCTCCATCCCCCATCCCAACCTGGTGCCATAAAGTCAGCTGCCTCACCATCAACTCTAGTAAGAATTTATTACCCTGACATTTATCAGGCTTCACTCCTGCATGACCTTATAAGGTTCCCCCACCAGTAGATGAAGCGTCTCCCAATAGCCCTGTCCTGGTCAATTGTACTCGGCCATGCAAACCTTGCTCCAGAGACCCAAGCTACCTCCCCAGGGGCATAACTGCCCCTCACCCATTAAACTGACCCAGCTCTCTGAAGCTGGTTCCCAGGTGTGCTCCCTTAAATAATATATTCACCACTGACCAAGATCCTGCCTGCACCCCCTTCACCCCCAGCTGCTAAGCTTCCCTCAATCCAGTTTAGCAATGGGCCTGGCTACCGAAAAGGGAGAAGCGGACACAGGCCAGCATAGGGCTAGTGTTACTAAACTACTGTAAGTGACTTAGCATGGTTGGGACTTATACACTCTGGTAACTCAACAGTTACCAGAAAACACCATATTCGTCCTGAAAAATGAGGGTGGGAGGCTCTCTGCTATGACTTTGTGTTAACTTTTGGATCCCTGGGTCCCCTGCTTCTCAGACATTGACTCTGAGGTCTTTCAGGTTGTAGCCATGTACAGTGCTGAGAAAAAGACCTTTTACCCTCATTTTTTAAAAATATGTTTGGACAATTTCACACATGCATACACTGTCCATTGACTCAAGTCCCCTCCCCACTAACCTCCATCATCCACCTCCCACTCTCTTGACATTTTCCCAGCATACCCCCTCCTACTTTTGTGTCTGTATTTTAGTGACCCACTGAGTTTCAGTGAGTCAGTGAGCACAAGTGTGGGTTTATCTACTGAAACCTGATCTTCTATGACTGTACCTCTAAAGGAAGATGTATGTCTCCCATCACCCCAGCAGCCTTTAACTAGCAGCGGCTTTTCAGTTATGGATGGGGGCCTCAGGAGCCCCTCCCCTGTGTGTGTAGAAGGACTCAATTTTGTGATCTTATACAGGTCTTGTGCAGGTGACTATAGCTGTTGTAGTTCATGAGTCTATCAGCCATGGTATGTCTAGAAGGTACTATTTCTTGGGTCTCCTCTCCGTCCTCCAGTGTTAACTTTCTTGCTAACCCCTCTCCTGTGTTTCCTGGGTATTGGTTGGGTTCTGGGTAGGAGTGATACTGATGGCATCTTTAGGGCTAAGCATTCAACAGTCACCTTTCTTAGCATTTTGAGTAGTGAAGAATCTCTTCACTAACCATTGCCTCTGCCAAAAGAAGTTTTTTTTCAATTGCACTGGTTAGTTCTTATAACATTTACTTGGGAAGACAAGACCTTGGAGGAAGAATTGACTGGATTAGACGGGCCTGTGGTCATATCTGTGAAAACTGTCTTGATTGGCGATTGATGTTAGAGAGAGCAGCTCACTTTGGGTGGGTCTGGGATGCTTAAGAAAGCTGGAGAGCAAGCCAGTAAGCAGTAACCCTCCACATTTTCTACCTCAATTCCTAGTCTTATTTCCCTCAGTGATGGCCTGTGGCCTGGAAATGTAGGCCAAATAAACTCTTCCCCAAGTTGATTTCAGTCGGAGTATTATATCACAGAAACAGAAAGAAAACTAGAACACTGACCAAGGCTGAATACAAATCTAATATATGGGCATAAACATAAATATATGGAAGACAGTTGGACAACTGGTGCATTTAACAAAACAATAGCGGCAGGTTCTCCCTTAGGGCCTGTGATCTCCCAACAAATTGGCTTTTGACAAGATTTACAATGAATTCATACAATGGTATGGGTTTGTTCCTGTAGAATGGGCCTTAAATCAAATCAGGAAGTCATTAGTTATGCCCCACAACAGTTATGGCCACTTGTCTTAGTTTGGGTTCTATTGTGGTGAAGAAACACCATGACATTTCATTCCAGCTGGCTTACAGGTTCAGAGGTTTAGACCTTTATCATCATGGTGGGAGACATGGCAGTATGCAGGTAGACATGGTGCTGGAGGAGCTGAGAGTTCTACATCTTGATCTTCAGGCAGCAGGAGACTGCCATACTAGGCCTAACTTGAGCATGTATGAGACTTCAAAGCCACACCTAAGAATGTTACTCCCTATGGACCAAGCATTCAAACATGTGAGTCTATGGGGACACTACTGTTGCACTGATGGTCACATTTTGCCTGAGAATTCAGTATCATAGTACCCAGGTCCACTTCTGGGTAAGATCATAAAGGGATGTTCTTCCCTAGCAGCCTGTGCAGCACATTCTGGCCCTATGACAGCTAGCCACCAGGGAGGAAGCTTCCAGATCCATTCCAGACTGACTTCCTTGTGTCCTGCAACCCAAATTCGTGATATCCTCAGCCATGGGGTCTTTCCATCTACTTCTAGCAGGCAACCAACAAGCCTCTTCAAATCATTGAATGCCATTAGGTTTTTCATCTCTACCTTCATTAGTTCATTGGACAATAAAAATGTTAATTACATACACTAAGACGAATCTTGTTTTCTTTACCTCTATGCTGGCTAGTTTTATATCAACTTCATTTAGAGTCATTTGGGAATAAGACCCCTCAATGGAGAAAATGTCGCCACCAGACTATACCATGGGCTAGCCTGCGGGGCATTTTCTTGATTGACGACTGTTGTGAGAACACCTAGCTCACTTCGGGTAGATCCCTGGGCTGGTGGTCCTGAGTGCTCCACAGGAGCAGGCTTAAGGAGCCTGAGAGGATCAAGACAGACTTTGACATGGAAGTGTAAGGGAAATGAACCCTCTCCTCCCCAAGTTGATAACCGGTCATGGCATTTTATCGAAGCAATAGAAATCCTAACTAAAACAGGAACCAAAGGTTTATTTTGGCTCATGTTTCCAAGGTATGGTGCATCATGGTGGAAAAGTCATGGTAGCAAAATTGTGAGGCAGCTGATCTCACTGTGTCCACAGTTAATATGGCTCTGGCAACACTTAAGAGTTTCCTTTTCTACCTTGTCTGAGACTCTCTGGAAACACCTTCACAGACATGTCCAGGAGTGGGTCTCCGAGGTGATTCTAAAACCTGTTACGTTGGCAGGAAAGACAAACTCTCTCAGAAGGTGTCAAAGGAAGAGATGCTTCCGATGCAAACCTGTGCAAAAAAGGACATCAGCTAGTGCCTTTATTTCCTAATTTTGATGATGGTAAGTACCAGTGGCCATGAGGTAAAGTGAATCCTAGTTCCGGATGGCAGAGGTTTGTGGTTTAGCACTGTCTCCTGTTGGCTCTCAGTCCTCTCTAAGTTCTATCAAATACACTGTCCGGGTGTAAAATAGAAGCTATGCAAAGAAAGAGAGAAGGCCTGTATTTCTAAGTTTTGTTTTTTAAAGATCATTCTTATCTCTTTGTCCATAGAGGTACCCAACACCTGTGTGTGTGTTTCAAGTTTACCGCATCAGCTAAGAAAAATGCGCACTCATTCTGAAGGCAATATGAAAAGCAGTCATTTGACACTCAAAGGCCTGGGATCTAGTTCTGTACACCGTTAACGAAGCATTGAATAAGCCATCCAAGCCCCTGACACTCTCTGGTAGTAAGCCCTGAAAAAAGTCAGTTTAGATTGAATATTGGTGCTCATCTGTTCCCGGTGGCACCCAGAATGAATAGTTATCGTTTGCTTATTTGTTTACTTATTTGAAGCAGGGTCTTACAAAGCTCAGGTTGGTGCCGAACTCCCTAGGAAGCCAAAGCTGACCTTGAACTCTCTCCTATTCCTCCTGCCTCTGCTCCCCAAGTGCTGGGCTAACAGGTGTGCACCACCCCAAGGCCAGCCCAGTCCTTAGACATCCCCGCAATCCGGTGTGTCCAATTGAAACCATCTGGTGCTCACCCAACCAACCACTCCCCAGGACTGGCCAAGGAGCTGCAGTCGGCTTCTCCAAGAGCCTGATGTTGTGCTAGATATTCTTGGCGCCCAGACGCGTGCAAAACGACGCCAGCTAGACTTGCAAATCCCAGCCCGGCCGGCAGGGGGCGCCGCGCCAGCGCTAACGGGAGCGCGCGCGGAGCGGGGGCGCGCAGGCCTCTGGGGCCACGGTCTCGCGGCCCTCGCCGGGGCTCCTCCCACTCCGTGGTCCCCTCCGAGGGCCAGCGGCGCGGGGCGGAGGAAACGGCCCGGAGCGGGCTGGGCGCGGCGCGCGCCCGAGGGGGCGGGGAGGCGGGCGGCGCGCGGGGCGGGGGCGGGGGCGAATGACTAGCGCGGGCGGCGCGTGGCGCGGCGCAGAAGGAAGGCGGCTACCCTGGACAGCGCATCGCGGCCGCGCGGCCATGGTGAGTGAGTGGGGCCGCGCGCCTCGTCTCGGATGGCGGCGGACGTTGGGGCCGGGGCGTGCGGGCTCAGGGCTGGGGCGCGGGCGGGTAACCGGGCGCGGGGGCGTGTCGGCGCTGCAGCCGGGGGCCCAACGCTCTTCCCCCGAGCCGCTCGCCGAGGGACCCCGCGAAACCCAGCGCCTGGGCACAAAGGCGGAGACTGTGTGCTGCTGAGCTCGCCGGGAGCCGGCGGGTCCTGGGCTGGCAGCGATCTTAGCCCTAAGGGAGCTGAGGCAGGAGGATTGCCGAGAGTTCGAGGCCAGCATGGACCACGGTGAGACACCCTGTCTCAAAAACAAAACAAACAAACAAAAAAAAAACAAAAAACACCTCCCCGTTAAAGAAAGCCGCAAATCCTGCGTGTCTTCAGATCCGCATTTGTCTTCCTTGGTCTTTTGTCTTTTCGCCTCCACTTCAGGGCTTGCTAAATATGTGAAGGGCATGCCCCTTTCCTTGTCCCACCTGACACCGGTCAGCCCTAGATTGTCCCCCTCTTCCCACACTGTTTTTGGCTCACTGTCTCTTCTTGGTTGGATATTGTCTTAGCACTAAAATTCCAGCCCACCCCTTTCTTATTCACCCCCCACTCCCTCGTTTCGTTTTTTCTATTTAAGCATGCCATAATCTGGGTTTTTTTAGTGTATTGAATGTCTCCCTCATCACAATGCAAGTTTTGATGAACAGTCTTTGTCAACAGTGCTTGTCACACATCATTTATTTAAAAAAAAAAAAAAAGTAAAGTACTTTATGCTATGCTAAGTAGGAGATAGCAGTCTCTTTGAAGTGAACCACTACAAGAACTGTCCACTTAATAGGCGCGATCAGAATCTAAAGTGCGGTGTGGGAGGAGAGAGACACTCTGCTCTTGGACAGGAGGGACACACTGATCAGAATGTTGGTGGCCGCTTCATGCTTCCTCAGCCACTTGAGTCTCCTGACATCTTCTGAGTGGACAGAGAGTTTTTAGTGCTAACTGGCTCTCTCTCTCTCTCTCTCTCTCTCTCTCTCTCTCTCTCTCTCTCTCTCTCCTCTCTCTCTCTCTCTGTTCTGAATCTTTCTTCCACAGTAGACAGAGATTTTAGTTAGGGAAAACTTCGAAGAATACTTCAACTCGGTGAAAGTCAGTGGACATTACCCTGAAGCTACCAAGGGCAAGGACAAGCCTTACAATCTTTATCCTGTATCATTGCAAGCTCAGTAAGCATTTTCAAATCTGTGTCCAAATCAAGAGATAACACTTTTGAGACATGGGGCAGAGAGGCAGAAAGGGGGCCGGGGGGAAGGGGCTGGGTTGGTAAGTAAGTGGGTCAGGTGATACATTCTTCTACACCCATGCCAAGATGTCTCTGCCAACTAGTCTTATTGGAAAAAAATTCTATTTAAGTTTTCCTTTTCCCCCACTTGCATGATGTCAAGGTGTGTCGGTGATTTGTGATTGGTGAAGGGAAGTGTATTTATTATAATAGGAGATGAACTTCCTTGAAGGGCATTTACATGAGAAATTTTGAAGATGATAGAGTTAAGACTGTACAGCCTGGTGGTTCTCAACTAGTCTTGTCCAGATAGGGAGTAGAATTGAAAGTTTTGTTTTTGAAATTAAAACCAATGAGCTAAACATAAATTAATGGTGCTTAATTTTGTATTTTAGTTCATATTTACAGGTTTCACTGTTAGGATTCTAGCAAAAAGGAAGAAGGTTTTGTTGAATTTATTTTTGATTGATTGATTGATTGATTGAGACAGCTTCATAGTTCAGGCAAGCTTCAAACTCTCAATCCTCCTGGCTCTGTGTCCTGAGTGCTGGGATTACAGGAGGGAACCACAGTACAGACACAGTGCATTTTAAATTATCCAGCTGGGTAAGCTCAACCTTTTGATTCTTCAGTGAAAGGTTGAGGGAAATGCCTTTTACTTGGGGAAGTTCAGACGCCGTGGTGTGAAAGCCTGCTGGAAATGTGTTAAGTGTGCCTGTGTCAGGCATCCAGTTATGTTTGGAAATCAGGGTCCTTCTGTTCAGGGTTGCATCAGTGATGTTTTTCTCTGCTGGACAGTTAGTTAGATATGGGCTATTTGACTTGGGGAGAAGGTGGAGTCGCCAATGCAATGGCGACTTTGTGAGCCAAAGAGAGTGAAACTTTGTGAACATTATCAGTAGCTCTTCACATCTCAGGAGTTACATGAAACATGTTTACCTGTTTTGGTTTTCAATGATGAATAATAATAAGATTAGGCTGTCAGTAACTCTGGCAAGGAACAGTTCTAATGGACTGATACTTCCACCATTTAAATTGTAACCACTTAGGAACTTGAGGAGACCACTTGTTTCTAAGTTGATGTGATCTAGTGTTATTCCTGAGTTTGAATCTCAGCCCCATCTTGAACTATGTGATTATATGGACCTTGGTATTTTCTTCCATAAAAAGTGATGGTACAGCAGGACATGGAAGGGCCTAGAGATTGAGACCAGCCTGGGTTATCCATAGGAGTTCAAGATCAGACAGAACAGCAGTGACTGTTCCAAAATACAATATTATAAGGTTTGAGGGATGAATAAGTAAGACCATGTACTTCACGAGTCCATTATATCTAATAGAAATAGAACAGAAAGCATATAGATGACTTTCAATTTCTGGTAGGTACATTTGAAAAAGTAAAGACTCAAAATACATTTTAACATTTAACTCTCTCTGGGCAAGTGTTACTCCCACTTGTAGCCAATACAGAAAAGTTAAGGAATTTTACACATTTTTTCCATACAAAATCCTCAAAATCATGCCCTGGGCATGGTGGTTGATGCTTGTAATCCCAGCACTTAAGAGGCTGAAGGACTGTGAGCTCAAGGTTTCCCTAGGCTATAAAGGGGGAATCCTACCAAAACAAAGACCCTCCTCCTAATTTATTTTCAACATTCTAGTATTTATACTCACAGCACATGCCAGGTCAGGGTCGCTGGATTTTGGTTGCTCATGGGCAGATGCTTTGCAGGTCACCAGATTGGACAGACAGCTCTCAGTAGCACACACATCCAAATTTGTCTCTTATCTCTGAGACCCTTTCCACTCGTGAGAACCTGGCTGCCACCTTAGACTCAGCACTAGGCAGATGAAGCTGCTCACCTTTCAGCCTCCACCCCCAGCTGCTGGTAATTCCACCAGCTGTCTAGGTTACTGTGTCAGAAATCCGATTCTTGGTCCATTTTTTTTTTTCTTTCATGGTTTTTGTTTGTTTGTTTGTTTGTTTTTTGGTTTTTTTGTTGTTGTTTTTTGTCCAATATTCTCAGGTTTTGTTTGAAAATGCTTTTTTTTTTTTTTTTTTTTTTTTTTTTTTTTTTTTTTTTTTTTTTTTTTTTTTTTTTTTTTTTTTTTTTTGCCTTTCTCATCTCTACCTCTGTTCTTTCTTCCACACTTTCAATTCCTACAGGTCTCTACTTTTTTGGTCCCTTTGATTTTTAACTTCTTTTCTCTGCAGAGAAATGCCATTCTCCAAATCACTGGGCCCCATGTCTCTCTGTCTCCCTATTGTTCCCTCTGTCCTTGTTAAATCATAATGGCTTCTGTTTTATAGCTCATTTCTAATGTTCAAAGAATATTCATTACTTTAAGTGACAGCCTTGTATTAAGGTAATCCACCCAAGAAAAGAAAAAAAAAGGCACAGAAAGAAAAAATGAAATTAATCTTAGAATTTTAAGAACAATCATGAATGTGAGCTTTATTTAATCTTTGAAGAGACATCAGTGGTGTCAACTAATGATAGTCGGGACCACAGTGGTGACCTCTTACTGATACCTTGTGAGAAATAGAATGCTCTCCTCTGTGCTGCATGAACAAAAATACAAAGAAGCAAGACACTCCGACAGGTGGTCAGCAAGCCCAGCTTTCAGTGCCGGCTGGATTACCCACAAGTTCCGTCTCCCTGGTCAGGTCACTCTGATACACTGTTCACCCACTTTCTAAGTGGGGTTAATCTTTTGCATAAGATTATTTTTGTAAGCGTCAGATGGGACTCGGTCCTGTAGCTGTCGATTCCCTGGGCAGGGCTCTTACCTGGAGATTCATGTACCTGTGTTCTTACGGCATCTGTGGTCAGACCTCCTGTAACCATGCTACTGAAAACTGGAGCCAGACTTTCTCTACACACACACCAGACCCTCTCACACCTCAGGATGACTATCTAACAGTCTGCCCAAGCACTCTTAGCCCCTTCTAATCCTGTACTTAGTACTTCTAATTCTGTACTTAGTAGTGGTGTCTTTTGTCTTTGCGGCTCTTACTGAATTCAGACTTGGTGAGGACAGATTTTGTCTGTGTCATTCAGTAATGTGTCAATATTGGGTGATCATAAGAGCGAGGCTGGCACATCACAAGCACTAAACATTATTGCATGTTGAGAGTCTGAAGGTCAGAACTCCGGATTCCCTTACTGATTCCCCCTCTCCTTATCTGTAAGGGAGCACTAAGGGATAATCATTTGCTTTGAAAAAACACAGAATCCTCCTCCAGCCGGTGGCATGTCTTAGCCCTCAGAAACATTTGATTGAGCACAGTGCAGCCAGGCCTGAGCCCGTGTTATATTTAATAAGTAACCTGTATTTCATCCTGAAGCTGCATTTGCATCTCACAGTCACATTTGTGATCATACTATTACTTTTTAAAAAAAACAAAAACAAAATTTATAATTTAATCATAAGCTCTTACTGAAAGCAAAGCATGCATTTCTGTAAATGTATCTAATAATGTAATTTGCAGAAGAGACCAAGTTGCATTCTGTCTTCTATATTATGAGATTTATAGTGCAACTTTCTTTCTGAGATGAAAAATGAGTATTTTTCTAAATATAAGCAAAGCTATGATCCATGGGTTTTTCTGGGTAGCTTTCCACTTTACATTATTTTCTGGTAGTTGGCCATTTAATTAACTTAAATACACTGTAGGCTGGGGAGCTGGCTAGTCAGTAAAGGGCTTTTGTGCAAGCCTGAGAACCTGAATCTAGACTCCTGGTACCATGTAAAAACGAACAACCCAAAAGCTCGCATGGTGCTGAGCACCGCAGTCCCAGTACTGTGACGCTGGGGCTTTGCTGGCCAGCCAATCTGACTTCAGAGGAAAGCTCCAGATCCAATGAGAGACCCTGACACTAAACATGGCTCGGGGACAATTTGGGAACATCTCTGACATGAGCCTCTGACCCCTCTGCATATACGGCAATATTATTTTGTGTTATTGAATATTTTATATTTGAACTCATTTAAACATGAGGCTTTAGTATAGCTAAAACATTAGATGCCTTTCACTGCATTTTTATATATTTTTATACATATTTTCAAGTTTTGAAGTTTATACATAACTATTTTGAAGCAAGTTAAATTTTATAGGACTAAGCTTACGTCATAGGTAAGAAAGCTGAGTTTGAAATAAGATAAATGCTTTGTTCACAGTCACATATAGAGATCTGAACTTTCTGGTCCCAATGTACCCCTTCACTACTTCATGTAGCCTTATCCACCAGCCAGTTTGAATGTCCTTTCTTAATTGTTTATAAAAAGTCACCATTTATGGCAAAGCAAGCAAGTTTCTTGGGTGGCTTCCACCTGTGAGTTGCATGGGTGAATATATATGGACACACACATGGATACATATGAAAGTCGAACATTCATTCTCCAAAAACGCTTCCTAACAGAAGTGCTTGGATTTAGGATTCTTTGTTTTTGTTTTTGTTTTCAGAAGTTTTTGAAGTATTTGCAATCACATATCCTAGCATGATGAAATATCTCAAGGGCGGTAACTCTAAACACAGAATTTATTTTTCATAACATAACCTTGTACACAGCATGAAGGTCATTTTACATATATTTTTACAAATTCTTATGTTTCAACTGTTGAATGGGGTCAAGTGTAGAATATTCTATTGTGGCATTATGTTAGCACTTGAAATAGTCAACCTGATTATTTATACATTTATCTATTATCATTTATAGATTATTTATATACATGTATATACACACTTTTAAATAATAAGTAAGAATTCAAGTTTCATTTCAAATACACAGAACTGGAACACACAAGTGTTAACTTGTGTAACAGGAGCAGCCATACAGTAGACAAATAGCTTTCAAATGAAATCAGGCAGTCACTGGTTTGCTCAGAGTGACTACAATGTTAAGACTTCCAGAAAGGACAATGGTAGCTTTGCACATGTTTCATGTCTTAAGAGTTTATCATTTGGTTTTAATTCCAGTGGTTTGAAGATGTAAATATGTTGAATTTTTCATGTTATTAAGCGGAACTTAGTGAGATCTTTGAATTCCGTCGGTATTAGGACTACTTGGAGACTCCTATTTGCTTGACAGGATCAGAACATTTATTAGCCATCATCACACTAAGGCAATAGATTTAAATTAGCTCGTGCCTTTGAAGAAGATGAGTGTGTCTGTAAAGCAGAAGCACTATTCACTTGGCTTTGCTCTGCTGGTTTCCTGTTCACTCGAGCTGACTTTCCTTGCTGTGTCTGAAGAAAGCAGCAGCCTGTGTGGAACCCCTCCCCACCCCCACCCCCAACCCCTACTCCCCCTATCCCCGTTCTCAGGGGGCTTTCCTTAGACTGCTGGAGGGAAGCCTCCCCTGCACCCACGATTTTTCTGGTTTGAAGACCAAACTCCTTAGACCTTGGTAGGTCAGTGGCGGTGGGGAGGGCGCTTTTCAGCACTGGAGAAATGCCTCTAGGGCAGCTCATCATCCAAATCCTTCCTGGGGCCTTTCCCATCCTACTCCTGAGGCTGAACAGTTGTCATTCCTTTCATTGGCAGGACTCTTAGGTTCCTTTCTGACCTTTACTGGGTTCTGACTCCTAAAAAGAAATGGCTTTCATCCCAAGTCATTTTGTGATGCACAACCTGAGGTTGGTTTCAAATGATTGAGCAGCAGCTGCAGCATGCTCTCAATGCTAGAACACTATCTACTAGCTCCTACGTGTCTTCCTCTTATAATTGAAACAGTGGAAACATCCCTCTGTCAGGACTTTCTGCAGAGAACTCTAATCTTTTCCACACTGGCCTCCTACAAGCTGAACAAGCGTTTGTAATGGTCCCCAGTCCTCAGTGCAGACTTTGGAGTGAATAGTTTGCTTTTGCCCTTCCTTTGAAGGAATGAAGTACACTCTCCGTAACTGAGTAGCTTATTTTTTTAAAACTGCTTTCAGAGAAACATACAAACATCTTGTCTCCCAAGGGAGGAGCCTGGGGTCTGCATGCCAGGTTTCCAGGCACACACAAATTTAAAATCTGGTGTGCCAGAGCTCAAACGATAAGAGGCACTTGTTGTAAAAGTGTTCAGTGTGCACTTCAAGGAGTCAGGATCTATCCTAGATCACGACTGGGTCAATTTGGATGTGTAGGAAAAGACATTATAATGTAGATGTGACAGGAACCTCACAGGTAGAAGTAATATAACCAGCTAAGGCATTGTCCTGGGAGCACTTTGTGGACAAGGCTGTGTCTACACAGAGCCTTGCTCATGCTAGTTCAGTAAAGTCTTTAATGCGGACGTTGTGGGCTTCATGATGGGGAGAGATGAATCAGGCCAGATATAGACGAGTGCTAAGCTTGAGAATAAGATGTCCCTGTTAGATTTTGAAGGAGGTAGAGAATGGTTGTGTGCGGAGGAGGTTATCTAGGGAGGTTAACCTAGTTGGCATGCGGTCTGAGTGAATATCAGGAGGGTGTTATGCAGGGGCTGAGTGAATACATTGATCCTCTTTACTTCTTTTCATGATTCACACTCTTGGGTTCAGTTCCTTGGTCTCCGTGTCTCCCTAGTGGTTTAGCCATGTGAAGCTCAGCATTCTCGTTTCTAAAATATACAGAGGGAAGAGTCAATCAGCTAAGATAGGGCATGGAAAGCCCTTCCAGATAGGAAGGTGACAGTTGCTCACTGCAGCTAAGGCATAGCCATCTTTACAGCTGTGACATCATGCATGCAGGAACCAGAGATGTTTTCAACTTTCTTGATTATCTAAAGACATTTACATTTTTAAAACGTTATATCCCTATGTAGGTGATGTTAAATTTAACATTCAGGAGTCCCCACCCCCACCCTCATCCCAAGAATGAAAACTGTGGGAAGGTTTCATTGTCTCTTCTTCAGATCCCTGAGGTTTCAAGAATTCTTTTAAAGTAACTGGTGAAAAAGGAAACCCTGGAACACAGCTTGCTCACGTGTGTTCTTCAAAACCTTCCTCCTACTGAGTGGTTCTCCCAGAGAGGCACTCACGCCTTAGCCAAGAGCCTGCATTTTGAAAACTACCATGGATTTGAATAACAGCCTTAGACAATCCAGAGAGGCCTCTGGTAATCAGACTAAGCCACAGCTCTTTACTCAACCACCCACAACACTTTGCCTGACTTGAGCTTCTTAATGGTGCTTAGCCTGAGGCCTTGATTCCTAAAAACAGCCTCTAGAAAAGAGCTCTTCCAGTCTCTGCCTTTCCCACTGGGCTCCCGCTCTTTCAGTTACTAAATCTAAGCACAGCAGATAATTGGATTTGTGTGTTGGGGAGAGAGAGTGCGTTGCTTCTCTTGTCTGTCAGTGTAGAAGTAATGATTGTTGGGGAGACATTTAAGGTGTGAGGGAACAAAAGAAGTGGAGAGCAAGAGGCTTTTATCTTGGAGGATTGTTGGAAATGTGTTCTGGGAGCCAGAGCAGATCAGCCTTGATGAAGTGAGCTTACTGATAAGGACTGGGGGAAGACAAGGGTTGGGAGGACTTTGAACCATGCAGCATGGAGTCTCTGGGTCTCTGGACAAAGCCCACCCTGCCCTCCAGGATAACATGTCACTGGTTGGATGTCCAATATTCTAACAAACTTGCCAAAAGAAAAATGAAAAAAGTTTTCATAGAGGAATTTTGTTGGTACTTTTTCTCCCTTCCAGAAGTTAATCTGAGTACTTTACCTGCATGCTGCAAACTCCTTTCCTGAACAACATGCCAACCTAGGCCAGCTCGCTAGCTGCAGGGGTATCTTGAAAACTAAGCACTTTGTAATCACACGTAGGATGTTTATGTATTGTGAAAATATACAGTGTTTGAAATGCCTGAGACTTGGTGTGTACATCATTGGGGAAAAACAGGTTAGCACTGGATTTTTGTGCCATTGTACAGACACAGCACAGTCGCTTCACTTTTTAATACTTTGGAAACAGCTTTTATCCAGATTGTGGAGAGATGTGAAAATTAGTCTGTGTAGCCATTTGGGAGGCAAAGTTCTGTGATTTTAATGGATTGGTGGGAAACTTTCCTTTGGACCTTCAAGTGCCTTCATGGCTCAGACCTCTTCTAAGGAACAGGTGGGCAAATCTGTCCCCATGGGTAAGCCAAAGCACAGGAATGGGGGCATGCCTAGCACATTGACAAATAGGACTTGACTTCCAGTCATGATTATCACAGGAACCAGCATTTTTGGTTTTCCTCTAGCTGCATGGAAAGGTCTCAATAGACAACCAGATGAGGAGGGCAGAGGGAAACGGTGGTCAGGTATCGATTCCAACAAGAGAAGTGTTATGTCGCAGAGTACAGAGCTGCAAGGAAGCAATCAGCTCTCCACCGGACAGTGTATAAATTCTAGATCATTAAAAAAGCTAAAGAAAAAAATGAAACTTTAATACCATTAGAAATAGAGGGAGTGGCATGGGTAATTTCTTGACACAAACTATAACATACGGTGTTTAGTCTGGGACTGTAGCTCAATGGGAATGTGTTTGGCATGGGTGAGAAGATGCCAAGTTTTTGAAAAATGAGTATGATGGGAAGGAATTGCAAGCAGCAGGGTACATGATGACTTTAAGCAGTAGGTGAGATACTTGAGAGATGGTTTTGGAAATGACAGCTCACTGAAGCAGCTTTTGAAGTATGTTAATAAATACATAAAGACATTCACAAGCCCCGCAGTAATGTGGAACTACAAACTCATACACATCACACCCATGAGCTTGGCAAAGATTAAAACTGGACAGTAGAGCCAGGCAGTGGTGACGCACACCTTTAATCCTAGCCCTTGGAAGGCAGAGGCAGGCGGATTTCTGAGTTCAAGGCCAGCCTGGTCTACAGAGTGAGTTCCAAGACAGCCAAGGCTACACAGAGAAACCCTGTCTTGAAAACAAAAACAAAAACAAAAACAAAACAAAAAAAAACTAAAAAAAAAAGGAACAGTAGCAAATTTCACAAATATTTTAGAGTAATATGGTTATTTTCACAGAAAAAAAAAAATACATTTCCTAAACAGCATAGCAATTGCACATCTAGATTTTCCCCAGGGAAACCTTTACTTAGGAGTATTAGAGATTTTATATATAAAGCAGCATCTTTGGTAGTAACAGAAAGTTGGAAACAACCTAAAATGTCCATCAGGAAATACGTATTTGATCCCTGTGGTAAAATACAACCCATGGATGAATGAACTGGACTGCAGGTTTCACCATGAGCAAGTCCCATCAGATACTGAATGATAGAACATGCTGTAGAGACACGAATGATGAGCCTCCACACAGCCACTCATTTGACTGTCATGTTGTCTGTCACAGGCTGCAGAGTTGAGCAAAGGAACAAACAGCAGCCTTATTTCTTGCGCTATCCATCCTTAACTGTTCAGACACAAACATTTGCTGAGTTAATTTTAAAAGATTTGAGATCATTGTGACAATTTAAGCATGTGCATGAGATATATTGTGTGCATATATGTGTGTGCATGTGTGGAGGCCAGAGGACAACCTCAGGTTGTCCCTCAGGAGCTATCTTGGTCTCCTCAGGAGCTGTCTATCTTGGTCTCTGAGACAAGGCATCTCACTGGCCTAGAACACACCAAGCAGGTTAGCCTGGCTGGCCAGGTAGTTCCAACAAGAGAAGTGTTGGAGAGAGGTAGGCTGACCTACCTCCCCAGTGCTGGAATTTCAAGTGGGCACTGCCACAGCTGGTCACTTTACTGACTGAACTAGCTCCCCAACCCTGACATATTTTATCCTCTACATTTAAACACATTTGCATCTTTCTGCAAAGTTAAACCTAAGTTTAAATTTAGGATACATGTTATGTCTGAGGTCCGAGATCTGCCCTGAATAAGCCTATCTAAGAAGGATGAGCCATGGCCAGGAGGCTGTCTTTTGTCTCCGTGGACTCTAATCTGGCCTCTTGCCTGAATCAGTGTCTAGAGGGAAGTTTTAGGAAACTGAACAACATGGTTGACATGCTGATTGTTCCCTGTATGGAAAGAGAGTGACCAGATATACAAGCAAGTAATCTCATCTTAGCAATAAGAGCCATACTTGTCACTCACTCCCACAGCATGCTGGGAGTTGGTTCCTGACGGGGAATCTGAGGTAAGCTGTAGAAAGGATGTTACAGAACAAGGAGGACTCTTGTGCTCAATTGCATGTACTTTACAACTTTGAATTCATATGGAGAAGCCATGTCCTGTCCTCTCTCTGTTCTGCTCCACACTTAATTTTGCACTATGTTGGCTTTGAGAACAGTCATGGCTGCCTCCCCCAGTTAAACTGGAGAGCTGGGAATGTGTCCTAGTGCTAGAACACTTACTGAGCAGGCACAGGGCCCTGGATTGGTGCCAGCAACCAAGTGCTAAAGCAACAAGATACTTCACCTGCAGTGTCTGCCTCTCCTTGTCACACCACTGCATTTCCCCTCTTGATTGTTTAAGGACATCACTGTTGGGGGCTAGACAGGTAGCTCAGCACAGAAAAGCATTTTCTACACAAACCTGATGACCCGAAGTCAATCTCCAGAGCCCATGGAAAGGTGGAAGGAGGACTGTACCTCTGACCTCTGCACAGCACCACGACATGCGTATGCCCAACACACTCACCCCCCCCCTACACACAATAGTGATGATGATGATGATAAATAGTAGTAAATAACAATAGTAGAAGTAGTAGCTTATTAAGTTATTCATTAAAATGAAATAAGGCCATCAGTTTTGAGATGGGCTGCTAATTAAAGGCAATTCCTCTTCTACAGTACCACTCCTTTTTGTATCTAATTCACGTAGTGGCAGAGCTGTAAGGCAGAGACAGTGTGCCCCACATTGGGATTTGAAAATGCAAAACACGGAAACGACTGTCTCCTCCATGTCAACTTTGTGTCTTGAGCTGTCATAGATGGTTTTACAAACATGCAAACTATTTAATCTCCCAGCCATGCTGTTGTGAGGTGGTGATTTTTATATCATAGAGAATAAAGGGACCACTCAGAATGCTTCCCCCTGAGTGAGCTCTTCATGTGAGAGCCACGGGTGTGCTGTTCTTTGTGGGTGAGTGGTAAGCAGAATCCCCGGTCCCGCAGACAGCAGCTGCTCATTGCTGTGAAGGGAGCAGAGTAGTCTTGCTTAAGCAGCTGCTCATTGCTGTGAAGGGAGCAGAGTAGTCTTGCTTAAGCCCTGCTTCCCTCACTTGTCAAGGAGGAACAGCAATGCCCCGTCTGACAGAGAGTAGAACTGAATACATGGTGTTATAGTCAGTGCTTGAAAGTGTGCTTGAATACAGTGCATACTTTCAGTCAGTATTATCAGTCATATGTGTGTCCTATAACTCTAAAACCTCACCTTAAAATGAACAAAGTATAGGAAGTGGGTTCATGATGGCTGTAAGTAGCTAATACAGGAGAGTTAACGGCTCTTTATTCACCAGTGAAAATGTGAAAAGGAAGGAAAGCAAATTCTACAACCACTAGTACATGGCAGGGACACCCGACCCACCCGACAGAGATGGTGGCTATGGCTGGAGATGTTCAGTCATGGACCTATGCCTGCTTCTAGCCAACAGTCATACCTCTTTGGTAAGCAGAAGGGTCAGAGGAAGGATGCCATGGCAGATGGGGGTATGCTCTTCTAGGGTAGCATCCACTGTAGAGTTAAAGTGCTGCATACAGTTACAAAGCTAGGAGCCAGATCCCCAGGAAGAAACCTCCTCTAAGAGAAGCAACAGTTATCAAGGAACTCTGCAGTCACTATTGGCTTGGTGGATGTAAGCAAAAATCTGTCTGTAGCCCCACCCTACGCCTGATCCTAGTTAGGTCCATTTGAAGGAAGAATGTTAGGGGACGAGTTTTAAGTTCAGGCAAAGGAATTGGTTCTATCCATAGAGATGTACTTAGAACAAGAGAGTTCTACCCTGCTCTGAAAGTGTTTGCTCATGTTGTTGACAAGTAGAATGATAAATTAATTCAAAATATAAATCTGAGTATAAGGATGGCTTAATCTTTAGCTATGCTGATAATACTATATGTAAAGTTCACAGGTAATCAGACTACCATCTGTAGACTGGTGATAATCCCATCCTCTAGTTTCCACTGCTGGACACTGGTGAAGGTAGAGGTTGTGTCTGAGTCAGCGGCCATGTTAAAGTGCGTGTGAGGGATTACAGAAGCATGCTTTCTTAGTGACTCGAAGGTAGAGCTGAATGTTGTGATGCACACTGGTGTTTCATGAACTCTTAATGAAAGGTTTTAGCAGCAGCTATGTCCACTGTCACAGGAAGGAGCTGTAGAAGAGAGAACTGAAGTCCAAGGCTTTCGTCCAGAGTGCAGAGGGGAACCTGGATCTGTTGATTCTGCCTTGCCATAGGAAGGATCGTTGGTGTCACAGTGAAACATTCCTCTTTAAGGCTCCAGTGGAATTAGGAGAAGCTGTGTGACTATGTAGAATTGTATTTAATATATGAGACGTTGCACCCCTCTGTATCCGGACTTCTCGTTAAATGTGCACAAGCTGAGAGTCTTACGGGCTTAACAGAAAGAGCCTTTCCTCTAAGGATGTTCTCCTGGGTAGGAGCAAGCACTACTGGTGTGGTCAAGTGGCTTTCTTTGAAGTTGAGTAATTCCTCCATTAGAGGAGTCTGAAGGCTGGAGAAGAGCAGACTAAGATGAACAATTTGGTGAGAAGTGACTGTGTGATGAGCACCGTAAGGCCCTTTTTCTCCCTTTGCCTTTTAGTAGACAGAGGCCCTATACCAGTGAGACTGTGGGCATGCGAACAGTACGGTAGCCAGCTGCATCCTCTCCCCACTGGCTGCTTTGTCAGGAGCAGCAAAGAAGACTCCACTTAAAGTCAGTTTCAGATATGTGTGGTGGAGCATGCAGCCCTGACCAAGCTTCACCTATTAGTGGGGTTGCCCCTGTACTTCCTGTGAGTCACAGAGGACACCTGCCCAACCTGACCTTTCTGCCAGGCTTGCTGCTGGCTGCCACAGCCAGCTGCATTTCAACCCTTGGCTGTTTTATTAAAGCTACGCAAATGAGTTTGCCTTTCTCTTTCCACATCAGCAATAGTTTGAGAAAATATTCAGTCTAGCATCTTTTTCTTTGGCTTTTCTAATATACCTAAACCCAATGCACATTTTCTTTACCCAATCAGATGGAAACCTCAATATCCTGCTTCTCCAGAGACTAATTTTGACTCCTATTGGAGAAACAACTAGAACACTGATCGGGCCGAGATATCATCAACAAAGCAACCTGTCCTGAAAGCATTTCTGCTGAAGGAAGAGCCAGGCAGGGTTCTCCCTCCTCCTTCTCCTGTCTGTCACCGCCACCTGTTGATGTTACTGGATTTATGTCTTCTCTTTTCCAAGGTAGAAGGAAAATCACTACAAAGCTTTCAGAGCTGAATTAACCACAGCAGTGGCATGCTCTAAATGACATGGTTCTTAGAAAAGAAAAATAAGGCTGAGAGTTGAAAAATGAGATGAAGAATTCTGTATAGACAATACCTTAAAACCATAAAATCATGGCGTACCAAGTAGTGTACTTGTGTGTTTATATTGAGCAGTCAGGTAGCTTCCAGTGGTTCCTCTAGGGAACAATTGAGACACATACTTTAAAGCGGGGATTTGGCTGTACTCTCCTATACATGTGACTTTGAACAGCTGGGCTTTTCCTTCTTTAGTTTTTATGTTGCATTTTATAACTTTGGGATAGGGCAGGGTGGGCTTGAAGCTGTTTTTCCTTAGCACTTTAAGGAAAATTAGAACATACAAACTTTCCCTTCTGAACGGTGTTGAAGAAGTGTGGTGGGATTCATGCAGGCCACTGAAGCCTCTGTAAGGCCGTTCATGTTGCTGCTGTGGCACACACCACTGCTAATAAGGCCGCAGAAGCATTCTCTTTCTGAGGTTGAAGGGCCCTCTCTTCTCTCTGAATTTTCTAAGCCATGGAGAGTAGGTACAGAGAAGGACTGTCTGTTGATTTCTCTGGAATATCTAGGTGGGAAATGGAAACATTTGCCTGTGGGATTTGGGAACAAACTTATCAGGCATTTCGTGTTAACAAGACTCTCTCCACGTAGCGTATTAATTAGCTCAAGGTTCCTTTTGTGAGTTTTGCGTGTTTGTTTCAAAATCCACGATAATTTTGTGTTAGCTGCTACTTGGTCAGCAATATCTCAGGGTCAGTTCTCTTTTTATGAGCCTGGCACTCTTCCTGGCAGCTTTGAGACTGGGAGAGAAGAAAGAACAAGAGGATAGGAGAACACTCGTTAGCTTGTCTCTTTAAAACTGTGAACTGGACAGGGCCTCAGAGATCACATACTCACAACACTGAATAACTTTTGTACAGTAATTTTAAAAAGTAGCCTCCAGAGGCTGAATAAGAGGCATAAAATGATTACATTTAATTAGGATCATTTTGTACTACACAGTGCTTTCTACTGCCTAAGGAATAGAAATATTTATGGTAAGAAGGGGGGTAGTCATAGTTCATTAGCATGCTTATTTAGAAGGCATCAGAACAGTAGCCAAGAGAAAACCTAAGACAAGATTTCTTATGTTGTTGATTTCTGAAAATGGGCATCAAAGTCTTGCATTTATATTATTTTGACAATATTCTGGCAAAGACTTTGGCTTTGTCATGTGTGTGTAGGTCACAATAATTTCATCTTCTGATCCCATCATCTACAGTCACCTGTCACCACCTTCTTCTCACCCATAGAGTCCACATCTATTGTCCACATTGCCTTATGACCCCTTAGTGATGAACAAATGAAACATGAACCGTTAGCATCCTTATGATGCTTAGATACGAGTACCTAGAGTTAGCTCGCAGTACCCTGTCACAGAAGCCAAGGGGAATGAACTTCCCGGTCTCTGTCCCCACAGTCCAACCTTCATTCCGCCTTTTGGCAGTGATCACTAATGATGCTCACTTGACATTGTCTCCACGGAAAAGCTAAGAGAAAGGTGTAATATCCCTTCACCTTCTAGGAAAGATTGTGGTGAGGGTCAGCTGTCACTTTAGTGATGATGCCCTGCCAGGCAGGAGAGTGTGTCCCAAGGGTTTCATTCAGCAGGCTAGAGCCTATTCCCCAGCAGTCCTTTATGGGTTGATTTCACAGCCTGAGTTAACACACAAGGTAGCCCTGGCTCTCGGTTCTCTTGTCAGAAGTAGCAGTTTAAAAAGACATCTTTTTGACTTTATCAAAAGTATATTGGAATGCTGTAGATACCTTTATAATATAGAGCTCTGCTTAGAAAGAATACAGTTGTGACCTTTGCTAGGAAAATTAGGAATAAAATCTGACCCATATTTTCCCATGAAAATCATTAGAAGCCTTGCTTTGTTTCGTATTCAAAGGGATAGCACTTGCCCCTGAGAAGCACCGTCTGCTTCCCCCTGCTCAGCATTTGACAACCAGAGCACATGCGAACACAATCTCCTTTCATTGCTGCTGCTGTTTGTGAAAGAGCCTCATTCTTTCTGAGTCCCTAAGTTCCAAACCTGGCACTGTTCTGGCTCTTCTGAGTTCAGAAATCTGGCTTTGGCTTAATCTCCAAGGAGTTTTATAATAGCTGCCCACTTCCTGTGGAAGCAGAGGTTGTAATGGCTGTGGCAAAGATCTTGACCTAGTAGAATTGCTTGTTGTGAAACTGGGGCTCCTTGTTTAATATGTAGTGGATTTTGTTTTACTCAGTTAATATTAAGTTTCTAGCATCTATTAATAAGACCAAACTGTTATTTAAAAAAGTTTGCATTTTATTTCCATTCTTTAAATTAATTTGATTGTTTATATTCAGTGCACACAGTACTATGTTACATGAGGACATTTTCATAGGGCACATGTCATATACTGAGCATGCCCCACTCATCCTCCTCACCCCCTCTTCTCACCCATCTCCTCCTCCCTTTGATTGGCTTTCTTCTAGAATTTCCCCTCTGTTTCCTCATCATACATGTATAGACAGTTTTACATATCTATGTGAAATCTACCAAGCCCAATGAGAAAAACATGTTTGTTTTTTTCAAGATAGTAACCCTATCTTTGGTTACTATGATTATCTTATATCCCTTTTCTTGCAAACAACTTAGTTTTTCATTATTGTTGGGAAAAAGTCATCCTGTGGATATTCTATGTGCTTTGCATCCACTCTTCTTTTGTTGGACAGCAAGGTAGTTCTGTTACTTAGCTATATAAGTAGTGTGCTTCTATAAACATTGGTGAGCCTGGGTCTCTGGGATTGCTGACTGGAGTCCTTCCGAAGTCCCTAAGCTCCTGAGCTGGGCCATGTGGTGGATCTAGTTTCTTTTGTTGAGGAATCCCCACACTGACTCCCACAGGGATGGATTAGTTTTCATTCCCATCAGCTGTGTGTCCTCACTAACATTTATTGTCTTCTTTTTTAAGATTTATTTATTTATTTATTTATTTATTTATTATATGAGTACACTGTAGCTATACTGAGGGTTGTGAGCCATCATGTGGTTGCTAGGAATGAAGGTTGCTCGCGCTGGTTGGCCCTGCTTGCTCCGGCCTAAAGATTTATTTATTATTATATGTAAGTACACTGTAGCTGTCTTCAGACACACCAGAAGAGGGCGTCAGATCTCATTATGGATGGTTGTGAGCCACCATGTAGTTGCTGGGATTTGAACCCAGGATCTTCTGAAGAGTTGGTGCTCCTAACCACTGAGCCACCTCTCCAGCCCATTTGTTGTCTTCTTAAAGACCAGTCTGGTTTGGGCGAGATGGAGTCTCAGTATAGTTTTCATTTGCATTTCTTTGCTATTCAGTGAAGAACCATGACTTCTAAATTGACTAGGAAGAAACTAATCTTGTATATTAACTTTTATGAAATATACTTAATGAAATATATTTAATAAAATACCTTTAACCACTGAGCTAATACATAAATCATTTAAGCCTTATTTTCAAGTCTGCTTTTGGCTTAGGCAATTGCTCAGTTGTACAGTGCTTGCCCACACTATGTATAAAACCTTTTATCCAGTCACCAGTGTGTCAAGAAATGCATTAGTAAGCTCTACTTTTGAGGTGTGTCTTTGATATCCAAGCACTGTCCTGTGCTCCATGGATGCCCACTTGATGTGGCTTTGTGACTGCTTGTGTGCATGTCCTGTGCTCCATGGATGCTCACTTGATGTGGCCTTGTGACTGCTTGTGTGCATGTCCTGTGCTCCATGGATGCCCACTTGATGTGACCTTGTGACTGCTTGTGTGCATGTGTAATTTATGTTTCACCTGTTTTAGCCCCAGCTTTAAAAATCCCCGTAAGTACCCAGTGCTGAGAGATACTTGTACCAGATCAGGTCTTTTCCGGGGGCCACCTGACTGACTTTGCCCTGTTGCTTTGGGACATCTGTGGGAAGGTTGTCTTCTTTTGCTCACACACCCTTTGTTGGGCAAGTACCACGTCCACAGTCTCCTCCATCTGTGGATGCTGATTGGTTGCTGCACTCTGCTGTGTGGCCATACCATTGCCCTGCCCAGTATTCCTGACTCTTCTGGGTGCTGGTCCTGTAGCCCTTAATAACAGATCCCCTGCAGTGTTGTATGGAAAAGTCGAGGAGAAAGCCTGCCTCCTTTTTTTGTTCTTAGATTATAAAACATGCTTACATTGCAAACCCAGTGTCTTTGCAAATAAAAGTACATCATTTCTTTTCTTTTCCTTCTTTGGGCAGGGGTTCGCTACTCAGCTCAGGCTGGCCTTAAACTCAGCCATCCTCCTTCGCTGGCCTCTCAAGCATGGTGAGGGGGCTGGGGGAGGGTGGCTGGTGTTGCAGACAAGCTCCATTGCAGCAGGCTCCTTCTGAGCACTGTTTTCCTTCTGCCTGTGTTCCCTGGGGAGCAGCCATGGAGAATCCTGGGAAACAGAGCCTTGCTATCTTTGACATCACTCCTTTTGTATCCAGTGTTCTCCACTCGGAGGGCAGTGTCTGGACACTCCATCAATCCACCTCTTTGGGCTGAATTCGTTTCAGAACATTGGGTTCTTGTGCAGAGTGGGCTGCCCTAGCAGTTCACAGAGGAGTCAGCCCTCCCACTGTAGCACGTGTAGATAGAGCACATAGAGGAATACACTGATGCCCTGCCACACTCCAGAAAAGTAACTGTCCTTTAAAGCCCATTATTGTAATTATGCTGGACATTAATGGCTATAAAACCTAGAATGAAAAAGACGGAGCTGTGGACATTGTTGAGCAGCAGAAGGCTTGCCAGGAATCTAGAAAACCTTGGGTTCTGTTCCTAGTTTGTTTAGAGCTTGCCTAGTTGGAGGTTTCCATTAGACGTGGTGCCTGTGGCTTCAGCATTATTCGGTGCTTGCTGGAGGTTTTCCGGCATCTCTTTCCTCTCTGATCCATTCTTCACTTGCCAAAGACAAATTCCTAATGCTCAGTCCTCATACTGTCAAACCTGCCAAGTGGAGTCACCGGGGAGAGAGAGGCCAGAAGTGGAGCCCCACAGTTTGCTAGTCCCAGTTCTGGGGTAACTGGAGAATTCATTCATCAAGAGAGTCATTGCACAAGTGCTGTGGAACCCCTTGTGTGCCAGACAAAGAGGCTTCTGAGTAGCTTGGGAGGAGGGAAATACGGAGAAAAGACAATTCACTAAGAGGCATCCAGACATCAGCAAGCAGATTCGGTGCGGTGGCATAGAAGAAGCATGTGATGCGATAGCATCACTAATAAACAGACATACCTTGGGCAAGGGTGCACAGAGGGCATGGGTACGGGGAGCAGGGAAACGGACGGAGGCCACTGGGCTAGAGCCAACCAGTCAGAGGAGGTAGTGACAATTGTTTGATTTTCCAAAATTTTCCAGATTTTATGCCAAGTATGAATGCTAGTTCCCTAGCCAAGTGTGGCAGTGCGTGTCTATAATACCTACTCTCAGGACACTAAGGTGAGGGAACTACAAGTTCCAGGTCAGCCTGGGATGCACAGCAAGATGCTGCCAAAGCAAGTTCCTCTTGAAGTGACCAATTAGATGCCAAGGAGTTGGGGTCCTGTGTGTAGGCTCTCCCTTGGTTCGCCTTACTGCAGTCCTAGGAGTTGTCCAGCAGGCTCAGCATTCAGTCATTCCGAGCCCTGGACACAAGGTAAAGATCTCATTTTCTACAGTCCCTTGACCCTGAGGGGACACATCTCCTCCTTAGTTCCCTAGACCTCAGCTCTGGTCTGAGGCTCTTGGGAAGTTTCTGGCATACCCTGTTTCCTGACTTACTGTCACCCAACTCTCAAGCACTACTGTATTTGCAAACACATAAAAAGAGAAGTAAAGATGTTTACATTTTTACACTCCAATGTAATCATCTGTTTTGTGGTCTCAGTGCACTTGTTTTGAAAAGCAGTGAACTTCTGGTGAAGCTGCCTATTCTGTCTTTAAACCTTTCTCCACTCAGCTAATTAGACAGAAGAGACACCAAGATCCTGAATCACCTTTTTTTTTAAAGATTTATTTTTTTATTTATTTTATGTGTATGAGTACACTGTAGCTGTACAAATGGCCGTGAGCCATCATGTGTGTGGCTGCTGTTGATCTCAGGACCTCTGCTGGCCCCGCTCGCTCCGGCCCCAGCATAATTTACTGCAGCTGTCTTCAGACGCACCAGAAGAGGGTGTCCAGTCTCCTTACGGGTGGTTGTGAGCCACCATGTAGTTGCTGGGATCTGAACTCAGGACCCTCAGAAGAGCAGTCAGTGCTCTTACCTGCTGAGCCATCTCGTCATCTCGTCTGAATCACTTTTTTAAGTAAAATATAATGCCACCATAAACAGAAACTCAAGTCTGCAAAACAGAACCAGTGACACGGCTCAGCAGTGACAGAGCTTGCTGCCAAGCCCCACAACCTGAATGTGAGCATGTTCACACCTATAAAATGCCGGAAAAACCAACTGGTTTGGCTTGACATCCAACGGGGGCAGTTAGGGATGGGTGGTCATCCGGTCAGCACTGTGGTGACAGAAAGCTAAGTTGATCCTTTCTGGTCTCTGGTTCCTTGAGTGCTCGCAAAAGCCAGTGGTTAGGGTGAAGGCGTATCTCAAGCAAGCTGTCGAGGCTTCTGTAGTCTGTGCAGTGGGACTGCTGAGTGGGACACCACTCCTCCAGTGGAGTCCAGTGGAGCTTCATACGTACGGGAGGAGTAGGAGCAAGCAGGTCTTAGCTAGTGCTGCCTCTAGCTGGTCACGGTGAGGGGAGCATGGGGGGAGAGCTAGCACAGGGAGTACTGTGTTAGGAGTGGACATGATTAGGTGGGGAGCCCAGCTTGCTTAGGGTATGCAGACCTATGGCTTCTCACTGCTTCGTATGATGCTCATGGCTTTCTTTAAGCCGCTTTCCATATGGCATCATTTTTCTTTTGCTTGAAGACATCTTCAGCACACTCTGAAGCGCAATCCTGCTGGTTATAGATGCTCCCGTATGTGTATGTGCAAGTGTCCTTATTTAACCCATATTCTTGAAGGATATTCTCACACACACACACACACACACACACACACACACACACACACACACACACACACACACACACGGTCCTCAAGCAAACACTGATCTGCTTTCTGCTGCTATCCTTGTATTTCCTAGCGTTGTCTGCATTCCTACCACATGAACCACTGGAGACCCTGGTCATCAGTGTTTCCCAGATGAGCTGTACCTAGGTGTGCTTCTGTCAGTGACTCCTGAATGCCTTTCCTTCTCCTCTCTGAGAAAACACCTGGAGGTTCAGAACTCAGCAGGAGCCTCATCTCTTCCTGGTGTGTCTCAAGGATGCTTAAGTTAAAACTTCAGTCCTTTTCTAGTACAGTTCTGAGAGCCTCATAATACCAAGAAGTCCAGGGAGATGAGGACCATGTCCCCGACTTTGCACTTGGCATCTAACCTAGCAGTGGCATCAGTGTTTGGCAACTGGTCAGTGGATAACGGAGAATGAGAGGCTAGATCACTTTTATCCCCTTTCTTCTCTGCTTTCTCTTCCTGTCTCCTCCTTTTTCTTTCCACATTGTAAGCAAATGCCTGCAAAGTTACAGCAACAATGAGTTTATATCCTACTAATTGAAGCTTTCTTTCTTAGCTCTGTAAATTTTAGAAACCGGATTTTGAACCTTAGCAAACAAAGTGAAAGTGTTTAAACATTTGTTCATGGTGTGGCAATTGCCAAGAGTCCATCTGTGAGGTTACTGCCCTTATCTACTGAAGAATGAGGGGTCTGACCAGACCTGCATACCGATAGCTGCACCACTGGTATTCTGTCCCACCAAGATGCCACGTCACTGCCCTTTCTCAGACCTGTAGTTATCCTAAGATGTTCCACATAGAAGCCAAGGGTTAAAAAAAAAGTTATTTACAAAGTTCAGGCATGTCTTAGTCAACACACATTTTACAGAGATAATATGAAATAAAAGCCATTCTAAGTCAGCAGCAGTTGACCATGAGTGCTGTCCACTCCACAGCCTCCCTCCCAAGCTTCCTCAGGGTCCTAAAGACCTTTTTTTCTTGAAATTTTGCCATCAAAAACCAATAGGGCTAGGTCTCAACACAGTCACAAATATACAGGCCCTGTCCTCAGACGCCAGTGCATCATCAGCCCTCTTCTCTCAGCCTGGCTTGTCTGAGTGTCTGGGCATGAGGTGCTTGGCAGTCATGACTGTACTCCCCTTTGAATTTGAAGCTCAATACAATATAAGACAAGACAATTTTGAGGTTGTCACACCCACCTGCTACCAAAGTCATCTCTTGAAATTCCTTCCCAGAACCCCGGATCTCATTCTTGATCTCCCATTGCTTGAAGCAGAGTTGCAGACCTTTGTGATAGGGGAGGGAGACTTGAGCATCCATTATGAGCAGTCAGCAAGGGCAAGGGATAGGCCAAGGTGGTGGTAGCCAACACGGTCACCTTAGGATGCTTAGCAACAGCCTAGCCCCAGTCTGAACTCGAATGACAAGAATTAATCCAACACCCCCAGGTAACATTCTTTACTGTAATGTTAACTAGTGCTGATGTGCATACATAAAGGTGATAGAAAAAATAGCTCTTATGTTCAGTTTCTTTCTGGACTAGAAAAGCAAGTGTCCTTTAAAGCTGTCGGTTTGGCTCTGTGAAGCATGCAGCTGCTGAGTCCCACGGTCACAGACTCCCCATTTCCTACAGCAACTTCCATTGCAGCCGTGAAAGCTGCCTATGGAATGGCTTTGTCTGTAAGCATTTGAGAGGTGAATGGAGTTGAGGTGAGTGAACCCACGCATCTGAGTCCACCATCTGTTCTGGGACTCCTCTTACTGAGGAAACACACGAGGGTTGTTTCCTCCGAGGTCTTTGCAAGGTGGTTACAGCAAGGCTCTGCTTCCTGTCCTCACTCAAGTCTGCAGTCACAGACCCTGAAGCTGAGGAATGCATAGATTCAAGAGCTACAGATTGGTGACGTTGAGTTTTAAAAAAAGAAAAAGCTGCTTAATTTTCCCTGTCTTTCAGGAGCAGCTGAAGGCCTTTGATAATGAAGTCAATGCTTTCTTGGACAACATGTTTGGACCACGAGGTGAGTAAGCTGCTTGGGAACACACTGGAAGAATGCCGTCTGCACGTAGGAGAGCATCATTATCTCTGGCGTTCTGAGAACAGTGCAGCATCTCTCCTTTTGAACTGTAGGCTGCCTTCCACTGGGTGGCCCTTTTCCCAGAATAGAAGAAGCCCAGTTTCTTCCGCCTCACTCTGTCTCCCGGGATGAGGGGCAGGTGAAATGTGATGTTTTCCTCCAGGGTACCAGCTCTGAAGCTTGGTGGCCTCTGCCTTCTGCATCACCCACCAGTCTCCAGTCACAGCCTGTCTCCCTCATGGACACTGCCACTCCAGACATCCTTTGACTCCTCAAATGTGTAACCGCGTTTTGTTTACTGCTTTTCTGTGCCTGGGATTTCTCCTGCCTGTTTTCTTCTTTCCCTGTCTGGTCAGCTCCTGCTGCTGCAGACCTCAGCTGAGGGCTGTCTTTCCTGGGTGACTTCCTTCCTGCTGTACCTCATTACTCTAGCCTCCTCATCCCTCTCCTGCACAGACTTCCTGGTTGCCACTTGTCTCTTGCATCTATCATGGGGGTGTCAACAGCTCGGGAACAGAGGAACTGGTATTTCTGACTAGATGACCTCTAGACAGATGTTTTGCTTCACTTGAGCACGGGTTGTTTGACAAGCCTGTGCGGAATCCTTTGTTTCCACAAGGGGCGTCCTCAAGACTGTGAAGATAGGGAGGGAGGCTAAGGCTTTCCTTCTTCTCACAGCTTGGAGATCGTTTGGGCCGTTCTCCAGTTTCCCATGAGGCTCTGAAACCTGTTCTAAGTGAATGGTGATTTTATAGAAACTGTGCATTTTGAGGGGGTGTTCCGTTCTTTCCCCTTGAGGGTCCTTCGTGGTGGGCCAGTGGTCTGTAACCTCTGCTCACCCTGCTTACAGTTCTAGTGACGTGGGGGAGGAACTGGCCCACAGTGGAGGGCATAAACTCTTGCTTAGGCAGGAGGGCACAGGAGCTGTGCATTCTTGGGGACCACAGCTTTCTGCTTGATTCTCAGTAGAGTTAAACATTGATCTCTCTGGACTAAGTTCACACTGAACTTTGCTGTTAATAAATTGGTGGGCGCTGGAGTTAATGTAAACTCAGGGTCAGTTGAGGAAAGGATTGCAATGGTTTACTCTGCTTCATAGCAGGGAGATTATAAAATTTACAGTTTGATCACTGAAGTGGGTTACTACAGTCACATCAAGAATCCTTGTACTTTCCTAAAGGTGACCGCCACACAGAGCCACCTCGAGGGCATCCTCAGCTTTTTCTGACCTTGTGCACACCACATCAGTGGTTCTGTGGGATATTCCAGACTCAGGGTGACACTACTCAAATCCCCCACACTACTGTCCAAGCCACAACGAACACTTGCTGCCATGGTTTAGCTGCAGCAGGCATGATCACCATCACCTTTAACTGTAGCACATGAAGAGCAAGCAGCATGGCAGATGCAGTAGACATTCAGGTGCCAGACAATGCACTTTACACGACTCTCCCCCTGACACTACAGATGTAAGTTCAGGTGAGATGAGAGGTAGACTGGTTCTTCTTCGTAGGGTACAGGGGAGGTTGCAGGGGAAAAGCTACCACAGGGGACAGTCTGGAGTGCTGCTAAGACACTAGGCCATAAGTATGCATTCCCTAGGACTGGGAGCTTTGAAGGTGACAGAAACATTCCTGCAGATCTCACAGTAAGGTAGGGCTCATGTTGTCCCCGTGACAGCCGGTGCTGCTCTTCCAACGAGGGGTTGCTGGCGGGCTGGTGTCCTTGGCCTCTAGATGCATCACTGATCAAATAATATTCCTTACTTCTTCTGTCCCTGTCTTGTAAAGATGTTACTGACTGGACTAGGGACCACCCTAATTAGTATGATGCCATCTTCCCATGGTTGCAACTCCAGGAACCCCGGCTCCGAGAAAAGTCACGTGTGTAGCAGCAGGATTCGAGCGTGTCTTGGTGGGGGACACAGTTCAGAGGCAGCACTGTAACTTAGGTAGGGAACTGACCACTGTGAGCCTTCTGCCCTCTGTGGCTCTACTCTAGAGTTCTCAATCGAACCCCAGGAATGGCCATGTTGTCTGTCTAAAATGATTGTTTTGAGAACTCTGTCAGTACAGATCACGGCTTCAGGTGGTGCCTGGCATGGAGAAAGTGCTGAGAGTTAGCTCCGGCAGGACAGCCTGAATAAGACATTGTCTTAGTCAGGGTTTCTATTTCTGCACAAACATCATGACCAAGAAGCAAGTTGGGGAGGAAAG
>NW_022196913.1:45509801-45526309 GCF_008632895.1 Mastomys coucha | reverse complement strand
AGCCCAGAGATGGCACCACCCACAAGGGGCCCTACCCCCTTGTTCACTAATTGAGAAAATGCCCCACAGCTGGGATCTCATGGAGACACTTCCCCAACTGAAGCCCCCTTCTATATGATAATTCCAGCCTGTGTCAAGTTGACACACAAAACCAGCCAGTACAGACATCAAAGTGGCCGTTACCTTGTTGAGCAAATGAAGCTGTGGTTATGAGAGAGAGTGGGAAATGGCTCCCTTCAGAAAGTAGGGCCTGCTTGTAGACCTTAAAGGACGAGCAGGAAGGCACATAGCACATGTGCTTCTAGGAGAGTGCGAGCTGGCATCAGAAAGGCTGTAGCAGATCTGAACTCGGAGCTCCCAGCTTCTTCATCCTTGTCACCGAGGGAGCTGTCTATAGAATTCTCCCTGGCACAGCAGCTGTGCTCTCAAAGGCCCTTTTCTTATTACACTATGTGTGTAGGATACAAACAGCATGCAAATGTTGTGATTCCAAGTCAACCTTTAAACAAAAGGAGACTAACAAACAAATCTCACCTGGGCCTACAGCCCATTTCCAGGGGTTATCCTGTGATAGAGCTTGATTTTGTACGTCATGGGCTTTGTATGGCATCAAATCTTTACTCTCTATAGGAAGGGATCTTGGTGAATCTTGGCTCTTGCCCCTGCTATTGACACTTCTAGTCCCAACACAACTCTATATCTGCAGCTTTGTAGGAGGCTCTCCGCCAGCCACTCAGCCATGCCGTTTTGTCCTTGGTGCTACCAGTGCCACATTCCAGAGTTGTGGAATGCCACCACTCTGAGAATTCAGTGGGCTTACTGCAGTGAACCTGTGCAAACTCTGGGCATTATGGATTATGATGTGTGCCTGCTTCCCCTAATCCTTCCTACAGGAGGGACCCAGCAAGGCGTCTGGGTTGAGGTGGCAGCTGTAACTCAGTGCAGACACTGCTGCCCTCCATTGCATTGTCTTCTCTCCGGGCATTTTCATCCATAAGATGTGTTAGCATGAACAAAGGCAATGACTGATGCGAAGCACTTGGGACCCTCCTTCCTCCTTTCTCTCAGTTGGTGTCCAGCTGGAGCTATCTGTTCCATGGAAGCTTTATAAATTTAAAGGTGTGTGTGTGTGTGTGTATGTATGTTTATGTACAGGAGCCTGCAGAAGTCAGAATAGGCATCAGAGCCCCTAGACCTGGAGTCACCAACGGTCATGAGTAGCCCTGTGGGTACTGGGCACTGAACCAGAGTACTCTGCAAGAACAAGTGCTCTTAACCTCTGAGCCGTCTATCCAGCCCTTAAGTATCAGGTTTTCTGCTGTTCTTGTGTTTGAGACAGGGTCTTATTATGTATACAAGGCTAGTCTAGAACTAAAAGATCTATCTGCCTCCCCCTGCCTCCCAGGTGCTGGGATTAAAGATCTATACAGCACTCCCTGCCCATGAAAACTTTTGAATTAATATTTTCTACTTTTAATTGTGAGTATATGAGTTTGTACACTAGGGGTCGGGTGCCTGTGGTGTCCATCACATGAAACCGGATAACCACTGAATCGTCCCATAAGCCCCATGGAAACTTAACTATGCAGCCAGCTGTACTCTAACTTGCTTAACTCAGAATTGTTTGTTCTTCTCTCTTCCTCTCCCTCCCTCCCTCCCTCCCTCCCTCCCTTTCTCTCCCTCCTTTTCTCTCTCTCTCTCTCTCTCTCTCTCTTTCTCTCTCTCTCTCTCTCTCAATCTCTCTGTGTGTGTAGTACCCTTATCTGAAGTTTTGTTCTATAGTTTCTGTTACCACAATCTACTATACTCTCACAATGTTTTAATGGAAAACTTCAGAAGTAACAATTTGTATGTTTAAAACTACCTACTGTTTTAAGTAGCACATCCTTTCTGGAACCTGAAATTATCCCTTTGTCCAGTGTATCCATGTCAAGACTGCAGTAGCACAGGGTTTGTATCAAAGTAACACCTGTTTTAGTGATGCTAGCATTTGATTAACACAGAGAAAGCCATAAGCTGCATTCTTTCAGTGAAAAGATAGAAGTTTCCAGCTTAATAAGGAAATTTCCAGGGCTGAGGTTGCTGAAAAAGAACCAGGGCATCTGAGACTTTGTTCAGGGAAAAGCAACTTGGCCTGGTTATGTGAGTTCATCTCAAACACAGAGTGCTCAGTGAGGACAAGGCTTGTGGTGTTCACTGGAGACTGTGGGACACGTACCGTCCCATGGATAGGGTGCCCACTGCACAGACGAGTATGTGTGTCAGAGTGGCTAACCGTGGGGGACCATCACTCCTCAGGCTCCTCACTGCAAACAATTCTTGGCAGATTCTCGAGTTCGAGGGTGGTTCCTGCTGGACTCTTACCTTCCCACCTTCATCCTCACCATCGCGTACCTGCTCTCCATATGGCTGGGCAGCAAGTACATGAAGAACAGGCCTGCTCTTGCTCTCAGGGGAACCCTCACCTTGTATAACCTCGGCATCACACTGCTTTCTGCATACATGCTGGTGGAGGTAAGCATGTGTAGCCTGCTCCACTCAGCAAGTGTCTGAGTTTGAGAACGGGTTAGGTGTACCTTCCAGAGCTGTGCAAGGTTGCAGTTAGTGCTTCACTACCCTGCCAGAACCTGCACTGAAACTCTGCCTATCCAAAGTGTCAGGAACCCTTGTTCTGACTTGAGTTTGGGCCTGTTTCTGTGTTCCTTAGCCAAATTAAAACTAGAATCATGATTTGGTTTGAAAGGGCTTTGGAAGGTCATATCTTATACTTTTCTTCCTTTATATACTGCGTGATTCTAAGGCTTAGAAGAGCTACTCTGTATTGTAAAAGTCAAATTTCACATGCAGTTAGTGTGCAGGTTCTTTACAGAGATGCAGATGCTCCTGTGCAGAGCCCTGCCCAGTCTTTGGAATGTGCTGGCAAGCCTGGCTTGACACTAGTTAGCTCTAGCTGCCTACCAAACCTTCAGCCGTTAGCTGCTTCTCAACCTGCAAAGCATCAGACCAAAGGCAGGAGTAATGATCACTTTGGCCAATGTCTGTAGAGACAGACAGTGAAATAACTCTTACTAAAGTGGTGGCTCCTCTCACTTTGGGGTGCACCCGAATGGCTAGAAGACAGATGCATTAAGGAGTAGAAGCACATTCTGGGATCTGCTCACCAGTGAGCAGTGATCCCTTGCTAACGCTGGGGAACAAAACTGGGTCTGATTCTGCACTGCTTCTGCCCTGATTACAAAGCGACCTTAGTTGGGATGTGCCATTCAGTATGGCTGCAGCCTTGTTGGGATGTGTTATTGGATATTGCCACACCCTGGCATTGACTTCTTTTCCCTTCTTGGTGCCTTGGCAGCTCATCCTCTCCAGCTGGGAAGGAGGCTACAACTTGCAGTGTCAGAATCTCGACAGCGCAGGAGAAGGTGATATCCGGGTGAGTCCTGGGACTATTTCCATTGAAAAAGAGCAGAGGCTCCCCCGTATGGTAGGAAGCTGGGGCTGCATCGAGAGACTTTAGCTCTGATGGAAAGACTGAGAAGTGACCAGGAGGTGACGGGCTTACTGAGCACATCCCTGTAATGGGTGCCTCTCCAGACGCAGTGAGAATAGACAGCCTCAGAACCACCATTGCTGCCTCGGGAAATATTTAACTGAAAACCAGCCACTTGCAGACTCTATTTATCAGGAATGTCTTTGAAAGTGTTTGTATTTACTCACATTTTACAAAGAGAAACGGTGGCAGAAGAAACAAGAAGCTAGTGACAGTGGCCTCCTTGTGGAAGCAGCAGGCAAAAGATAAGATGGCAGCCGCACTGTTCTCAGCACACCTTGAGCTGTGTTTGACTTCGGAATAGTTGTCTTACGTAAACTGTAAAACAATCTTAAGTTTTGAAAGGAAACAAGGCAAGTTTCTTCCTCCAAATGTTAGAATCAGTTACTGTAAATAAACACACACACACAGGAACATACCTGACAGAACTTACTACATGGAGAGGATCGCCCAAGAGGGCAGTGTCTTTACAGAATCCAGAGTTCTCTGTTGCTATTATTAATAAAGATGCATTGCTGCTTTCAGACAGCCATGGAACACTGAAGGATAAAGTATATATATATATACATGTGTGTGTGTGTAGGTGTAGTAAATAACAAGTGGTAACTAGTACTTGGAAAAAAGAGGTTTCTATTTTTTAAAGTAGTGAAAAATAAACCCAGAAATGGCAGATGCACACTGGGAATGTCATAGTGAATCTCATAGAAGAGGACATATTTCATAGCTTTAGCTGCAGAAAAGCCTCTTCAGTCTGTGGGAGTCCCAAGCACTCAGTGTGGCTTTACAGAGTTGCTACCTTACTCAAGGGATAAGGATTCTTAAGGGCATGGCCAGTACCAGGTTTGGGTCGGGAAATGTAAAATGACTCTAGGATCTCCTGTGACCCTCAGCAAAGCACTACACATGACTATTGGGTCGTGCGTGGTTACAGGAACCATCTTGAAAGATCCCGTTTCATTGGCTATCAAGGACAGTTCAGGCATCAAGAAAAAACACTGCCTGGGATGAGCTGAAATACACACTGACTGCAGGCTTTAGAAGGAAGAAGGGACTGTCGCTATTACCTTTCCAAGTTGGTATGACACCATGTCATTGCAGGAAAAAGTTAAGACAAAGAATTAAATATATGTCTTGTCTTTATATGTGATTTTCCAAATACACAAGGGGGAAAATGTTAGGAAAGAAATGTCTAAGTCACAATAGACCCAGAGCATCACCTTGTAAAAATGTTTATCGTCTGAAGGAGAGGGCATCCCCTCTGGTACTGTGAAGCATCCTGGTGGATTCACAAGGCAGCCTGGGACTGAAAAGGTTCTGAGAAAGAGAATGGAGGTAGCTGGGTAAGGCTCCTGAGAGAAGGTGACTGCTAAGATGAGGGTTAGTGGAGGGTGACTAACATGTGTGAGACACAGTGGGGGATGGAGATTCAGGCGACAAGACCACTTTTAGGGCTCCACGGATGAATAGCTTGTGGGTGTGGAGGAGTAACTTGATTGGATGGATGTTTGGGAAAGACGCCATCCTTTGTGGAGAGGTGAGGACTGCAGAGTAAGAGGAAACTGAGGGAAAGACAGCAGATCAGCAGTGTTCACCCAGGGCTGGCGGAAACACAGGCGGGGGCAGAGCCTTGGCACACCATCACCTTCTCCTTCCTTGACCGTGTTACAGGTAGCCAAGGTCTTGTGGTGGTACTACTTCTCCAAACTTGTGGAGTTCCTGGACACGATCTTCTTTGTTCTTCGAAAAAAGAACAATCAGATCACCTTCCTTCATGTCTATCACCATGCGTCCATGTTTAACATCTGGTGGTGCGTTTTGAACTGGATACCTTGTGGCCAAAGTAAGTCACTGTGGTAACTCTTGATTCTGTGGAATGAGTCCCACAAGACCACTAGCTCACCTATTGTGTGATTAGGAGAGATGGGAGCCCCTAAAGTCACGTTACCACAGGCAGCTCATTTGCCTGTGGCTATTTAGTGTTGGCAAGATCTGAGCAAGACCTTTTTTTTTTTTTTTTGGTTTTTTCGAGACAGGGTTTCCCTGTGTAGCCCTGGGTGTCCTGGAACTCCTGTAGACCAGGCTGGCCTCAAACTCAGAAATCCTGCTGCCTCTGCCTCCCAAGTGCTGGGATTAAAGGCGTGCGCCACCACCGCCCAGCCTGAGAAAGACCTTAAGTTTAAAAAATTGTTTCTTCACCAGGCACCAATTGTCAGATGGGTATGGAGACAGAGGCCTTGGGCAGAGCCACCCAGCTCCATAGAAGGCAGCCTGTGCCACTTCAGACAACACCTGCCACATCACCACCTCACTGGGACACACATTAATAATTTGAGCTCTTACAAATTCTTGACTTCACAGTCTGAAAACTTAAGACATCTCTGTGTGACCCACTAAAGCACTAGCTTTCAACTCTTTAAAAAAAATGGAACTACAACAGGAAATGGACTTTAAGTTGCATGTGGTAATGCATGCCTATAATCTTGGGTAGGAGGGGCTGTAGCATGGCAAGGCCCTGCCTCAAAACACATCTCCGTGCTTACCTATCTCCAAGCACACACATGATACAGGTTATTCAATAAACTAGTGTGCCCTTTTATATTACAGACTTTACATGGAGTAAGAGCTTCATGAGGTAGCACTGGCCCTGGCCCTACATGGCACGCTATGTATCTGGCTTTAATCCTGCTTAACTTTCACTGTAAGCACATGATGAAATCTCCCTACATAGGCTTCTTCACAGCTCACAGGGAGAGGGGTGCGGTGCTCACTAATGACTGAACTAAAGAGGATGATGCTTTTTCATTTAAATCATTATGTTCCTATGAGTTTGAAAATATTCTATGAAAAATTAAATGGGACAAAACTTAAGAAAAAAGTTATTTGGGAAGGTAGAGTATAGTTCATCAGTAGAGCATTTGCTTATAGAATGTATAAGGACTCTACATCACCAGTACCACAAAAAAACAAAACAAAACAAAACAAATCAAATTATGAGTGATAGCTTTAAATTGTCTTAAATGGATGTGGTGGGAAGATATCTGTATTCTTCCTTAAGAGTCGGGGTCTTGTATCAATGATAGAAACTGCCAAGGATGTGTGGGATGCAGATACCCCATGACCTACCAAAAGGTCAAATGTGATAAACCCACTCTGAATTGAAAGCACCATACATAAGTTAAAACTGCATGTAATGTGCTCAGCCCACTGAGCACCCCTATCATAGCCACAGTACAGAGTGCATCTCAGTGGTCTCACCTCCTGGTTGAGATGAGACAGTCATTTCCATCACATCCGCTCGGCATCCAGAAAGAGCATTACACCATTATCACTAACATGAAGGTCAACAGGCAAGGCTCAAATTGTGTTTTTTGCCGAATCTGTGTCATTTTGATCCCGACATTAAGTTGAAAGGTCATTAATAGGGCCATCACGAAGTTACACAATATCTCTGGCAGTCAAGGTACAAATGAAAACTTCCATACAGGGAATGAAAGTGCACAATATATGGTGGCTGTCACCCTCCTCGGATGGCAGGACCAGTGCCACAATTGGAGATTTTTTCTTCAGTTTTAACAGTTTCATTAGGGATTTAAAATTCACACTGCACTGTGCAGAGGTGGTCCTGTGAATATCTGTACACTGTATCTCCCAGGTGATGACAAAAGTGTTAAGTACAGAGCTACTCAGAAATGAGAACCCAGATGGGCAAATAAGCATCACTCACCTTGCACTGCTGAGTATTCCCTAAGTGTTTCCATAGCAACCCAAGCGTCAGAGAGCATTCTGCCGGTATTTGCTGAGGATCTACTATATACATCTCACTGCTCCTTTCCTTTCCAGTTATCTGGGTTACTTACGTAGGGTGAGATCCTCGGGCTAAAGTGCTTAAACTGACCAACTAAGTAGCAGTAGGCAGTGCTCTTCAGTTCATGCAGCATGATAGGCTCTCAGTCGCACCTCAGCCTTGAGTGGGTTCAAAATGAGAAAACAGCTTACAAGAACATGTAACTCACCACTAGGCAACACTGCACCTCTCCTTCAGCCACAAGAGGCTCTGTCGTCAAGGCTCTGCAGCCAGCCTTAAGTTCACCTTTTCTCTGCCTCCCTGATTAGCTGGTAGGAATAACTCCTGTAGAGAAAGTAAGCCCTCTGCAGAGACTGAGCGGCTGCGTCGTTTGGCTGAACACCCTTCCCGGGTCACACTTTTTGTCTAGGAGGCTTTGTAAGCCGGGAGCGATGGCAGCAGTGGGGGTGTGTCTATGTGAATGCTGTTGCATGACTGTCTAGTCCTCTTAGCACTTTTCAGTCAGGAAGGAGGAGCGCCTCACTTCTGAGAATCCTGACCCACATCTTCCACTGCCACAGGCTTCTTTGGACCAACCCTGAACAGTTTTATCCACATTCTCATGTATTCCTACTATGGACTGTCTGTGTTCCCATCCATGCACAAGTACCTTTGGTGGAAGAAGTACCTCACACAGGCTCAGCTGGTACGTTGCCCTCTGTTTGCTTCTCCATGCGGCTCACAGGCAGTGAAGGGATGGGCAACTGGGGCTTCTCTGGGGGGGATGCCTGTTTCGCTCTACTACAGCCTTGAGGAATCAGACTTCAGCCATTACAGTATCTGTTGTGTGGACCAGTAGCTTCTAGTGGAAATTTTCTTCTTTGAAATATATATGAGCACTTTAAATTAATGTACAGCTTAGGTCATTTTTTATCAAAATAATCTCAACTGTTCCTTTTCCATGAGAAAATAGACAAATATGTACTTACATAATTTCAAATGAAGTTCAGAGCAGGGCAGTGGGCCACTGAGACAGTTTTCTTGATTTGCTTCTACAGACTGTAGCCAAGTGACAGTAATCACATGTAGACCACTAGAGCGCCCGCCACAGGGCCTGTCCTCACCGCAGCTTCTCTGCCTTCCAGGTGCAGTTCGTACTCACCATCACACACACACTGAGTGCTGTGGTGAAGCCCTGTGGCTTCCCCTTCGGCTGCCTCATCTTCCAGTCTTCCTATATGATGACACTGGTCATCCTGTTCTTAAACTTCTACATTCAGGTATGTAAGATGCAAGTGTGCAGGAGCAACATATCAGACAGCCCTTTGCACTGTGTCTTTAAGATAACAGTGTGCACAGGAGGAGGGAGAGCACCTCCACAGTGTGCACGGGAGGAGGGAGAGTACCTCCACAGTGTGCACAGGAGGAGGGAGAGCACCTCCACGGTGTGCACAGGAGGAGGGAGAGCACCTCCACAGTGTGCACAGGAGGGAGAGCACCTCCACAGTGTGCACAGGAGGAGGGAGAGCACCTCCACAGTGTGCACAGGAGGAGGGAGAGCACCTCTACGGTATGCACAGGAGGAGGGAGAGCACCTCCACAGTGCACAGGAGGAGGGAGAGCATCTCCACAGTGTGCACAGGAGGAGGGAGAGCACCTCCACAGTGTGCACAGGAGGAGGGAGAGCATCTCCACGGTGTGCACAGGAGGAGGGAGAGCACCTCCACGGTGTGCACAGGAGGAGGGAGAGCATCTCCACGGTGTGCACAGGAGGAGGGAGAACACCTCCACGGTGTGCACAGGAGGAGGGAGAGCACCTCCATGGTGTGCACAGGAGGAGGGAGAGCACCTCCACGGTGTGCATAGGAGGAGGGAGAGCACCTCTACAGCGTGCACAGGAGGAGGGAGAGCACCTCCACAGTGTGCACAGGAGGAGGGAGAGCACCTCCACGGTGTGCACAGGAGGAGGGAGAGCACCTTCACAGTGTGCACAGGAGGAGGGAGAGCACCTCCACAGTGTGCACAGGAGGATGGAGAGCACCTTCACAGTGTGCACAGGAGGAGGGAGAACACCACCACAGTGTGCACAGGAGGAGGGAGAGCACCTCCACAGTGTGCACAGGAGGAGGGAGAGCACCTCCACAGTGTGCACAGGAGGAGGGAGAGCACCTCCACAATGTGAACAGGAGGAGGGAGAGCACCACCACGGTGTGCACAGGAGGAGGGAGAGCACCTCCTAACTCCTTTTCCCACATCCTCCTACTCCAAGGACAGTCGACTAACAGTCTAGTTGGCCTTTGTTGATAACTTGTTTAGAAAGACTGTGTCATGTCTACATGTGCATTTGCTTCATGGCTCCAAATCTGACATCTGAAGGCTGAACAGGTATAGTGACACAGAGCCAGGAGGCTGCAGCAGAGAAAGGCCTGGAACAATGGTGTTTAATAATCTTGAAGCCTCCGTCAGCTGCTCTGAGGTTCAGATGCAGTGTTTGGGAAAATTCCTTTAAGGCAAACCAGCATGGAAAGGGCATGCTGGCTCTTTCTTTGTCAAGTGACATTTTCTTTTCAATTAACAATTTAAATGAGAGAGTCCCTCAGAGTGACTTTGTTGTATAAGAGGCCTTGTAGGCTCTGGTAAGAAAGGTCTCAGGTGGTTATGGATTTTAAATTGCTGGGCTAGAGAAATGGAAAGGCTGCTCCAAACAAAAAGCCATAATTTATTAAAACAGTACTTTTGAAGTTCTATTCAACTATTTTCTTCTCCAGACAATTACTCTTATTTTTTAGTTTTTGTTCCATAGTGTTTTTATAGGAAGGGCCACTGTGGGAACTGGGCCTTTGACAGCTTTGCACATTGTGTGTTTCTGGACTGGACTGGCTGGCCTTTGCCTCTTGTAACAAATAAGTTTCCTTTGAGGATGTGTAAAGAAAGAACCCTCAGTAGGACCAAACAGACCCATGCATGTGCACCAAACACGAAAGGAATGGCAAGGCTCCCAGCAGCCCCATAGTGGTAGACAATGGCTGCACAAACTATCTCCACACACTGGTTCAGACTGAATCTTGCATCATTCCAGACTTGACTCTTGCTAGTACCATCATTGCCTTTTAAAATGTAGAAATGCCGTTATCCTAGCACCAAGGATGTAGAGGCAGGAGATCAAGGTAACTGTGGGTTACATAGCAAGCTGAAGACCAGCCTGAGCTGTATAAGAGCTTGTCTCAATAAACAAACATGAGATGACAGACCAGGTATTTCATCAGAATGACAGAAAGGGACGTCCTAGTGTTCTGTGGCAGTTGACATCCTTAACATGCATTAGACCCTGCTTTCCATCTGCAGTACTAAAGCCCTGTCAGAGTCAGGAGATGGAATTACAGTGAATCTCAAAAGAAAAAACATAAAATAACAGCTCCTTTTATCTTGAATTTTAAAGGAAGTTTTGTTTTTTTTGAGTGAACAACCAATTATGATGTCACACTGATAAAGTGAAATAGCCTTGACTAACATTCATATATCTGTGTTGGCTTTTACCTGAGCTTTGCAGCAGAGGCTAAAAAATGAACAAATTCTTATCATAGAAGGTCCAGTGCCAAGGAAACTTGTGTAGTATTTTACATGCTATGTCAGAAGTTAGAGACAAGGCCTTATTAAAATGTCTCTCCTGTTTTTTCTCCTGACTACACTCTGACAGACATACCGAAAAAAGCCAGTGAAGAAAGAGCTGCAAGAGCAACCTGCAGGGAAAGAAGTGAAGAATGGTTTCCCCAAAGCCCACTCCATTGCAGCTAACGGCATGACGGACAAGAAGGCACAATAAAACGAAATGCTGGGGAAACACAAACTGAGGCAACAGGGAAGGCAAACAGATGAGCTTGTTTTAAAGCAGAGACTGAATTGAAAGTTGTATGTTTTAGCATAAACTAATTCCTTTTGAGTTTGTAAATCATTTGTACCCAGAATGTATTATAATATATTACTATTAGGTTACTCTATTAACTGGGGCGATGCCGACCTCTACAAACCTCAGAACAGGTGCACAGCCCCCTCTCCTGAGCTCTTTGTAATGCCTTATTCATGTAGAAAACCAGGAGACTCGGGCTTTGTTTCTCATGGCAAGTCTTCAGAGTTAATTTTCTTTAGATTAAATGTGTAAAACTGTTAAATGTATTGTAAATGTCAGGGTCTTTTCTAGTCTATGTCAAGCAATAACTGTCAGTGCATAAATCGATTAGTCCACTGCTGCTTAAGGTGGCAGCCCCAGGAAGCATTTAAACAGGATCTTAGCAAGACAGAATTCAGCAAAACCCCTTTCCCTCTTAAGCCAGGAGTCTCATCTGCTACATTTTTTTTAAACCACCTCTAATTTTAAACTTAGTGACGTGGTAATGAAATTCGTTAATCTTCAACATAGTTTGAAGGTTAGTCATTCTATGAAAGGACAGCTGCTTGAGCTGGGTGTGGTGGCACCCATCTGTGAGTCCAGCATTTGGGTATTGAGACAGCCTGAGGTAAACAGGCACAAGACCCTGTTTCAACTAGAAAAAAAAAATTGTTTGCCAAATTATCGTAACTTGGGGTCGGAGCTTTGGACAGAGCTGTCTCTCAGTTTCAATTGGCTTCCTTACTCATCCCTGCCTGTCTACCTCCCTTGTTACTCTGGATTCGTGGAGTTACGTTCCCCATGTCCAAAGCTAGTGTCTAAATACAGCTGCCACACCCTTTCTGAACAAAAGCTGGAGTCCATTTGCACTGCTTCTTGGCACAGAAATGCAACCGGAATACTTACAAATCATAATCAACTGAGCCCCAGGGGCAAAATAGACATCCTATTTGTCAACCGTTGCTGCTGAGCCTGCTCGTGAACATTATTGAAAGTAGTTGTTATCAAGCTTCATGAGTTAAATGCTTCAGGAAGGAGAAAAGGATATAGTCGTCATTTGGAAAGATCCTGGGGTCGGGGGGGTGGGTGGGAATAAGCCATGATGTGTCTGGCCCAAGCAGCAATGCTTTCCTGCTTAGAACTGTGGTCTCTACGGAGAAGGTAGTACAGAGGCAGACCAAGGCACTGGACTGCTTCCCTTTCCTCAAACTGATGGATCACCACTATTAAACTATACTGAGCGTACACAAAACACACCTTACTCTATTTTCCCTCCATTTTAGCAAATATGTTCTTGGTTCATGGCACTGGCATCCAGCCCATGGGCACCAGGTAGACTTTCCTCGAGTGCCAACAGTGGGACCTGCCCACCCCTGTCTTCCCTTTCTGGGCAAGCTCCCATTTTAACTTTTCCCTGTTAAAAATTGTCCTGACGTTTTAAACTTGTAAGTATACCTCCCTTCTAGCTGGTGTATTTTGAAAAACACCACAGTCTGATGTCCTGTGCCATTTCTGTCACTCCTGTTGAACAGATTCTTCCTGTCTGGTGGCCACCTATGCTTCAATGCATTTTCTAAACAATTTTCTCAAACTGATCTGCTCCCAGGTGCTTTATTACCACCATCTCTGGTGACTTAGACTAAAGTTGGTGTGCTATTCTTTCCCAAGAATTCATTTTAAGGGTTAGCTTTGAGTATGTTGTTGTTCTTCTATGACAAGACCAAAGGAACAAACTCCTTGGTAAATCTGGAGTTCAGCTTTAGTTTTCAAACACAATCTTAAATCTGTCACTAAAATGAATTCTGGGTAAAAATGAGACTCAAGAGGCATCACTGGCCACTGCACCAGATTATTCTTGCTTGCCAGTGAGAGGCAATGAAGTCCCGCTGTGCATCATACCTTCAGCTTAGGATGTTTTCATGACCTCACATCTTCCTATGGTAGATCAACAATGGCAGCTCACAGTACCAGCCAGCTTTAGACCTCCCAGAGCAAAGTTCAGTGCAGCACTAAGCCTTAAACCACCCAAGGGCTGTCAAACCATGCAGAGCTATGAAATCTGTGCTGAGAAAATGCGATCTGGAAAGATTTAAACTCATTCTTAGTGTGAATTTTCTAAAATAGAAATATAAAAATTGTCTCTATAATCTGATAGAAAACTGTGTTTTCCCAAGTAAATCCCTTTTATTCATGAGAACAAAAGTACTTGGATACTATAAAACCTTAATTTCCCCAACTATTAAAATAAAATGGAATATTTGCTGAATTAATTAAGCATAGAAAATGTCAACCCATCAGAATTATATTTATACATGTTGGTGGATAAGTTCCTGTCTTCCCACATCAGAGAATTATTTTTTTTTTTTTACCAAAATGGGCAGAATAGCATTTTGTATGTTAGAGACTATTCTTTTCTAGTCCTTCCAAACATTCCTGTGTCATTTAAGAATGTTAGTAGAGGTCATTTCTTTGGAAATTGAGGACTTTTTGTTTTCCTTTGAAAGTATGGCATCTGAAGAACACAGTATCATGACTCGGGTGGAAAGGGAGGCAGAAGCCATTTTTCTTTTAGATGAAAAGCATTCTGTGTGATTGTTGTATAATAAATTGATTTTTACACTAAAACATGTTGCAATTTTTCTTATTTGGCTCAAAGGAACTAAAATGTGGGACTATGTGGTACTCCAAGTGGCCTATTATTCAGAGATTATATATACCAATAAAGTGATATATTAGCGATTAATCTTAGATTCTTAATTCATTTCGACAAACACTGGGGTGTTAAAATAACATTATTAATGCAATATTTATATACCCAGCTAAACTATCTAAGAAGCTGGTTGGTTACTCACAAGGAAAATTTAATAGGAATCAGATAAACAGGGGCTACAACTATTAGAAACTACTTACTATACAGAATAAAAATATACTATGCTGTACTTATATAGTATAGTACAATAACTATACCATAGCACACTACACTATGCAATGGGAGCACACATGACATTGGTTACCAATACCCTGGGCACCTGTAGTGTCAAGTGGCAATTTCTTCTCAGGAGCTGAAGCAGGGCCAGAGTCTGGTATTTGTCAGCACAGAGGCTACATTAATCCACCACAATGAATATCCCAAGGCAACAGCTTTGATAGCCTCAATAGTTATGCTCAAAATCTGACCCAAAGTTGCTTACATTCCAAGGTAGAAATAGTTAGGAAGGCAAGAACAGAGAAGGACAGAAGGAACTTGGAGCAAGTGGGGACTAGAGTTTAGGGAAAGGGTGAGCATTTTAAAGAGCCTCATTTCACTTCATTATTTTAAACTGTGGGTGGGATAATCTCATTAAAACTTTGTTTTTAAAACTAAAAGGTAAGGAAGAGTGACACATCTCCACAATCCCAGCACAAAGAAAGCTGAGGCAGGAGGATATCTCTGAGTTAAAACCACTTTTGGATACAGAAGGCTGGTTCCTAGAAAATTTGGCTGTCTCAAAAATATCTAATATAGCCAATATTTCTATAAGTTAGCTATTGCAAAGTTTAACAATTATAATAAACACCTAATGTCTCCTTAGTATTCCATTTAAAGAAAAGCTTCAGCGTATATTTTTATTGTTGAAGGCCTTCTTCCAAGTCAGATGACCTTCACATATTTGAGCTCCTTTCTGAGACAGGTAAGAAAACATTCACTGTTACACAGACTGCAGTCACCTAAATATTCCTTGGCCTTTAGTAAATGTGACTTGGTAATGAGGTGGAGCCATGTAAGTCATTTTCCAACAAAGCACAAATTCTTAAAAGACTCCACACCTCCTTCAATCATGTCTCAAGCTGAGAACTAACTAGTCAAACACATTAGCTTATGGAAAACATTGTACATCCAAGTCATACCAAGGCCTTTATTTTTCAAACCTAGTTTACTTACAGATTTTTAGATTAACTCTGAAAATGTCATATTTAATAAAAGCTTTTTATCAAATCAAAGCAATGCTATATAGTGTTATGGCCTGTAGTAGACACACAGAATTACCCAGATGAATATGTGCCCTTAGAGTCATAGTCTGGGAGGAAACATTTAGCTATAAAACATTAGAAATGATTTACACCAAGACTTTCCAAAAGAATTTAATGCCAAACTTGGTTTTGGTGGTTGAATTCAAATAAACAAGGAGTTTATTCCACTATATTCATGGTGACTCCATCCATGCAGCTATGGGGATGTCAACACCCACCGTGGGCTGAGACTTTTCAGTAATGCAGTAATACAGCTATGTGGGGGTCACCCATTCACCTGCCCATTGTCCCAAGGAGACTGTATGCCTGTGGGACTTGAGACCTATCTGTCACCCGGGTAGGGACAGCACCTCAGTCCTGCCTTCCCAAGAAGAGCACTACCCCATATATCAGCACAATGAGGTGTATCCAAGACAATGAAGCCTCATGTACGCTGGTAAGCAGTGTATCTAGAAAGCATAAGTCCAGGCCACTGTCCCCTGTGCTCTCGGTGTACCTTCAAGACTTTATACTCTACCACATACCATGGTGCAGGAGAGCACAGCCCTGCCAGTCACCCTCTGAGGTTAATGTGCCTGAAACACATCAGTTCCACCCATCACTCCAGTAAGAACAGAGTACCCAGAAGGCTCTAGCCCCACCTATGGCCCAGATGAGTGCCCCTCCCTCCTATCCCTGCCTCTAGGGATAACAATAACCTAGTTAGTATATTACCAACAGTTTAAATACTTGCTCTGAAAGAAAAATCAGCTAATACATGATAAATTCAACAAATTACCTAGCTCCCTACATGAAAATGCAAGTATAAAAGAATCAAGATAATCTCCTTCCAAAATCAATCCTACAGTAATGGCCTCCAGTGCGAATGAATTATATGAAATCCTAGAAAAAAAGCTTAGAAGAAAGACATGTCTGTTCAAAGAATGAAAGTACCCCCCATAAAACACAGATGCCAAGTGAAATAGAAGGGCTGATGTATGATGTAGAAGAGGAACTCAAATGGAAATTGGAAATCAGACTAAGATAATGAGAAAAAAATCAAATAAAAACTTTGTGTAGAGCTTCACCAGTAGATCAAGGGGAATATAAAATGGATGGACTTAAAGATGAGGTGGGGGGTTGGGACATTCCAATAAGGATGGAAATTAATTGGTCAAGAAGCATGGACAGGACTTATAAGATGCAGAATATTCTGCAATGACTACATCATGGGCATAAAAGAAGGGGAATTCCCTTCTAAAGGAATAGCCACATCAGAAATTTCTTTAAAAGTTAGGCAA
>NW_022196913.1:45480884-45509764 GCF_008632895.1 Mastomys coucha | reverse complement strand
AAAAAAAAAAAAAAAAAAAAAAAAGAAAAAAAGAAAAAAGGAAGGAAGGAAGGAAGAAAGAAAAGGAAAGGAAAAAAAGAAAAAATACCTATAACAGATACTGGAAATATTTAGCCCAGAAAAGGACTCCCCTCTTTGTGTCATAATTAACTTGCTAAATACCAAGAACAAAGAAAGTATAGTGACAGTGATCAAGAAAAGCTGCAACTCACATGACAGAGGCAAGCCTATCAGAATTGTGATTCTCAACAGAAACTAGAAAAGCTGCAGTGGACTGGGAGACACTTGGCATGATGCAGGAGTGGGGAAGCTCTTGAGATGGTGCTTTTCAAGCTTCGACAGACAGCAACTGCCAATAGTAGTGTGCTACTATACCCAGCAAAGCTATCAGTCATAATTGGACATACTACTATACCCAGCAAAGCTAACAGTCATAATTGGACATACTACTATACCCAACAAAGCTATCAATCATAACTGGAGAAAGAAAAACATTCCACACCCCAAAAAAAAAAAAAAGACTGAAGGAATATATGACTACCAAGCCAGCTCTACTTAAGATACTTGAAGGAAATTTTAGTGGAAAGACAAATACATCCAGGGGGTCACAGGGAAGAATGAACCATTCCTGAATAACAGTTATGCAAAAGAGGACTAGAAAATCACCAAATAATACAAAGCCAAGGAAGCAATAGGAAATTACACACACCTTTCTATAACTCTAAATATTATTCAATTTTCCAGTCAAAAACATGAGTCTGGTCCTGGGAAGATGACTCTATTGGTAAAGTTGAATAAGCATAGAGAACTGAGTTCAGATCCCCAGAACCCTTTTAAAGTCATACACAGTAACAAGTGACTATATAATCCTAGCACTTGGGATAGAGAAAGACAGACCTCGGGGGCTCACTGGCCAATTCACTCCATCGACTGTTTACTTTGAAGCATCTTAAGTTCATAAAGTGCTATTAGTAAGAGATACTATCTCAAACAATGAAGCGTAGAAATGGTGGAGGAAAGGCATCTCTCCACATCAGCCAATGGCCTGCCACATGTCAGGATTGAGCCTCACCTGCCTTACACAAGGCAGGTAATCCTTCATTCTTTAGGCAAGCTAAATCCTCCATCCACTTCTGACTCGGCTGGCAACTCTATGTCACTGTTCACATTGTATCTGAACAGTGGGAGCCTGTAAGGTAAAGGGTTAGAGAGGCAGAAGCAAAGTTTGAAGACAGGTCCAAGGCAGCTTTGGCTCCTGTCACCCACTGTCACCCCAGAAAACAAACCCAAAACATACTTCCCTGTAAAATGCTCTAGTGATTTATTGTCTCCAGTCTCTGCACGAAGAATCCGCCAGAGCCCTGAGCCCCAGGAAGGGCTGTCTTCATTCTCTCCTAGACACAGAAAGGGAATGGTGCAGGATCTGGGGGTGGAGGGTCCCCGAGAGGATAGACTCCTCCAGGCTGAACTGCTGGGCTTACATTTAGATGCTCAGAAGCCAGGAGGTATCAGACTACATGCCAAGCAGGGAGCAAAGTCACCAGGACAGAGCAAGTACTTAACAAAAGATCGAAGGTCAGACTCTGCACTTGACAAGCTGGTTTTCCTTTTTATTTGTGTAAGTGTTTAACTCAGTTGATCTCATCAGAACGTTCTGATGCAGGCAGAGCAACATCAACATTGCACCTTCTGTGAAGCTCAGAGAAGACTCGGTGGGCTTTTTCAAGGACGAGGCCCCCAGTGCTCAAGTTCAGTTGTTTTTTTTTTTTTTTTTCCATCTTTCATCTAAGCAGCCTCTAAATCAGCTCTTTAATTCTCTCACCTACCATTGTGGCTTTTGTGTGTCTCCATTCCTCTCATGGGTTTAAGTCTCAAATGTTTTGAACACCTGTCTTCTGTCTGGTGGCATTATTTTAAGACAGTAGTTCTCAGCCTGTGGTTCATGATCCCTTGGGAGCTGAACCCTTTCACAGGGGTCGCCTAAGACCATTGGAAAACATGGGTGTTTACATTACGGTTCATAAATTAGCAAAATTACAATTATAAAGTAGCAATGAGATAATTTTATGGTTGAGGTCACCACATTATGAGGAACTGTATTTAGAGGATCACAGTATTGGGAAGGTTGAGAACCACTGTCTTAGGGGATTGTGGTACCTTTAGGAGATGGAAGCGATCTGACAGAAGTGAGCCACTAGACGTGGGCCTTTGAAGGACTGAGCCTGGCTCATGGTCTAGATGTTTATTACTCTCTTGTATGCAGTAAAAAGGGCAAATCAGCCACTGAACTCCACCATGCTCTTCCCACCAGGCTGGACTGAACCCCACGAGACAGTAGCCGAAGTCAACCTTCCTGTTTCTGGCATGCACTTTGCTCAAAGCAATGCAAAAATAGCTAATCTACTCGGGAAGTTCTTCATAGTCAAAGCCTTCATCCTGGTAACAGCTTCTCCCAATATACAGGACTCCGCTGCATATGTTCTGGACTTCCTAAGCCACTGAGTTAACTTAACCGTTCCCAATCTGATGCTTTCACCTACAGAATCAGCCCACCCAGTCACATGAGTGAAGGAAGGTTAGTGTGGACCCAGACAAACTTCCCTTCCCTAGAATATTCTGTGGGCTTATGGCCTTGAGCAAATTCTTAATTTTTCTGCTGTGGTTCCTATAGCTGCATTTCTCTCTCTTCTGCATCCTAAGAAAGCCATCCTTATCCTAAAAGATCTATTTCAAATAGTACCTCTTCTCTAGAAAGCCATTCCTGAATACCCAATAAAAATGACCACCACCACCCTTTCCTTGTGACTTTGCACATACAGGGTCATCTGGATGCTCCTGTGTCCTCCTCAGATAAGTCCTTAGCATCTGTAGTCCCATCTTACTACATATTCTGGCTTCTTCCATATGTGCTGAACTCAAGGCTTTTCTAGAGGATAGTGCTCAAATGTGTGCTCCCTAGTTACAGGAAGTCACTTGTGCTCCATAGATGTCCATCAGGAATATTGTGTCATCAGAAGGGATGAGCCTTGAACTGGGTGTATCTAACTAAAGTGAGATCAATTAACCTCATTAATTATCCCTCTTTGAAACATGCTATTTTTAATTGTGTGTGTGCTCTTATAAGCAAAACCTTACAGCAATGCATGAAGCATATTTCATTAAATGTTATAAAAAAATTCCCAAGAATTCAATTAGGGTTACATATGTTTGTATTAGGGAAAAAACCTAGAAACTAATATGCTAGCTATAACATAGTTCACTGTGTTATAACGAGGACATTCTGCTCAATGAATGGTCTCTACTGTTCCAACCATACACTGACTGACTTTATAAGTGCACTTAAATTATATGGGCTTTGTTTAATTTCTCTAAAATAAATTCAAATGCCCCAGTATACATACAGTCCTCTGAAGACAAACATAGTAGTAATCTCGGGAGGAATGTTCCTCCTCAGCTGAGCATGTGCTTTGGGGTAGAGGGCTGGAGAAATGGAGGTATCTGAAGAGCAAAGGTGCCTCCCCCCTTATAATCTCATGCCCAGTGATTTTCATCTATTCTGTTTTCAGATTACTTTTCCTTTAAGGGGTTTATGAAATAATCCCTATGCCAGTGCTCCTGAATTTCTGGTTCCTACAAAACTTGAAAGCATTCTTCAAATAAAATAAAGCTTACTTTAAAAACTGTATGAAAAGTAAGCCACTTGGAATTGCTGAACATCTTGGATTTTTCTATTACTGGACCAAACTCTGAGTAGGAAGTTTAGTTTCTGTGAACAGTGGGATAGAATGGAATAAGCTAAAAACCCACCGTATCCTGCCCTATCCCACCCTAGCTCAGCAGCTGCTAAGGGCTGTTTGCTGCTGAGCATAGCTCTGAAGGACAGCTCTTGAGCCAAGGCACCCCAGACTCCATCTCCATCTTCCACCCCAGGCTGTTGTACCTATCAGAAAAGGAAATGGAGAACAACATGAGTCAAGCCACAACTGCCACATATCTTGGGCCACTGGAACTCACAGCCAACAAGACCATCACTCTTTTTGAGAGCTATGATATACTTATGACTCTGATATACTGGGGGATCACCATCTTAAGCATAGCCCTTCGGTTCTATGCTAAGCTATTACTAAGAGAACAGAGAAACTAGAAACCAATCAGCATGCTTAGGCAAGCTAAGCTATAAATGAAATACTTTCCATATGCTGTAACTTACCAAATTTAATGTACTTATCCAAACATGAAGTTATTTTGTAGATAGCCCCTTAATTACATAGATAATTTTATGTATGGGTGTTTTACTTGACTTGCACACAAAATGTGTGCAGTGCCCAAGGAGTCCAGAAGAAGGAATCGGATTCTGAAGCTAGAGGTATGGATGGGTTGTGAGCCTCCTTGTGGGTGCTGGAAATTGAACTCAAGTCCTCTAGAAGAGCTCTTAACCATTGAGCCACGTCTCTAGTCCTGTCTCATCCCATGTTGTTACTATCTTAAATTTCAGGATTTATGTGTGGATGTGGATGTGTGGATGTATGTATATGCATGTGTATATGTGTGTGCTGTATGTGCATGTGTGTATGTGTGAGTGTGTGTGTGTATATTTAGATGAGAGAACAATTTTTAGAATTCTCTCCTTCTGCCATGTAGGTTCCAGGTACTGAACTCAGGTTTTCAGGCTCAGTAAGCTTAGAGTGTCTTTTTTGATATGGTAGGATATGTCTGCATGCTGATCAGCCTGTATTTCCATGTTTGATGCAAACACCCAATTTTAAAAACTGAATGGCTGAACCAGGGGCCTAACTGTGGGGTTGGAGGATGCTCACAGCAGAAAGGTAGCATAAAGCATCAGAGTTTTTCAGTGCTTACATCCTCCCACCTCAGGTCTCAAGGATTGAACAATGTCAGCTTCTGTACCTACCTGAGGGTGCAGTCATAATGCCAAGCTCTGGCTTTCCTTATTATGGATGAGTTGAGTCAAACCTAGAAGAAATTGGTCCATCACTTATTGCATTCATATTAGGCATGCTAAAATCAAGAATGTGCATCTATATATCAATATATATCAAAGAGTTATTCTGTAGATTGCTTCATGATAACACCCAAGGAGGATGTGTGACACCCCAGGTTATCAACATAAAAGCTTCATGTATATTTCCACTCAAGTCTGTTTTAGGAATTGTCTCTATCAATTCCACAATCCCACACATGTGGGGCATTACCCCTCAGAGTCTGGAATCCTTAACTCTTTGAAACTGGAGGCTAGAGGTGGAAATAATCTCATGTAAGGGTGGCCTAGGAAGAGAGAGAGAATGCTATTATTGAGATGAATACCTGACATAGGGGCAGCCACTGGATACCTGTGTGATCTTGATTGAGCTAACTAACCTCTAACAGGGATACTAAACACTGAACACTCAGTCTAGAACAGGGAGCCCAGTTATCACTCAGTGTGAGCTAAAAGCAGTGTCCTTCTCTGCCATTTGCAAGCCGGGGGTGGGTGGGAAGGGGGGGACAGTTTTCTTATGCCTCAGAAAGAAAAGAAAAGCAAAGAAAAAGCTTAATGTAGAAAAAAATCTCTTATCAGCATCACCTGTCAATAAAAAAGCCAATGGGCAATGAGCTGAGGCAGGAAATAGGAAGTGGGAAACTGGCAGGAATAGAGAGGATTCTGGGAAATAGAGAATAAAAGAGAGAAATGCCCAGGAACTCAAGGGAAAGGGTTGTAAACTAGCAGTTTGCTGAACTCAGGAGAGAATAAAAAGGAGATTCGCCCCAGACTTGGAGACAAGCTGAAGAAGAAGAGTAACTAACCAACTGAAAGACATTGAATGGTTTAAATAAGTTATGTCCTAATCAGAGAATGAGCCAAAGCTTATGGCCTAGGCACTTATAATAAATAATTCGTCTCAGAGTTGTTACTGTTGGGAACTAAGTGGCCTGGAGGAAAAATGGATTTACATTTTTACAAGCTTAAGAAAGTACACTTGGAAGGGAGACCTTCTAAATTCACCAAGGAGCTGAATCAAAGGGAGATAAATGTAGAGAGTGTTCTGTAGCCATCTTTGGCTATTTTGTGGGCTCCTTTTTTTTCCACCCTTTCGAACCCCTAACACTAGAGAAAAAGCATGGTGGGGAAGGAAGAGATCCTTGAATAAAGTCAAGGGTTGGAAAGGGGGCGACATCATTAGACCACTTCCAGCTGATTAGGGGTGTCAAGTTCCTTAGGGCATGTTGATCTTTGCCATCAGGATATCTAATTTTTCATGTTGCTATTTCTTAACTACTTGACATACTGTGACCAACAGCAGCTAAGAATCAACAACCACCTCTTGGGGTCCTAACATGTATCTACCCTCTGAAAAGTCCCCAGAATTCCAAACATCACACAATCACAGAACCTATCTGCATCTGGCAAAAATCATGAACCTACCAAGCATGAGGCAAATCGTAGTCAGTTGCTGTGGACAATCTGAAGCAGTCCCATGTCTGACAGCTGGGATCCAAATGAGAACATATATTCCTATAGTATTTGTGCTTTTTTTCAAAGAAAGCCAAACTCCAAAATCGTTGTTACAGTAATTACAGTCTAACAGTGTTAATTGAAGAGATGGTCAGCTAGACTGGGAATGGGAGCAGTTGAAGGAAATGAACCTTTCATGTTTTAGAAGATTTCTCTGAGGCCTAAAGCAGAGTTGCTTTCTCTTGGTTGCTCTCAGACTGTGGGCTGGGGAGTGCCGTAAGGAGTCAGAGGTCCTGTGAGGCAAAAACTGTGATAACTCGGGAATAACATTAACACATTATTTGCCCTTTTTCATTATTACAACCTCACTACCATGAAGTGGTGTTTCCTAGCAGCTACAGGTACACAAAGGCAGGTACAAGAAAAGGAGAGTCAGTGTGGGAACCACTGACCAGGTGTCTGTGCTTCCATGAATAACCTCCTCACCCTCGATCCTGTCAGAAGACATGAAAGCAGAGGGAGACTAGTTCTTAAGAGGGAGGGGACCAGCAGGAATGAGAGGCAGACAAGGGAAGGTGACTTCCATGAAAATGTCATAACAGGGGCATAAGATGGTCCAGCGGATAAGGATGCTTGTTATGCAACCCTGACATCCTGAGTTTGATCCCTGGAACCCATTTCAAAGAGGGAGAACTGTCCTGACAAAATTAGCCCTAACTGTGGTAGCACATACCCCTTACCATACATACACACATAATACAAAATTTTACATTTTTTTATTTTATTTATTTATTTATTTATTTATTCATTTATTTATTTTGGTTTTTTTTGAGACAGGCTTTCTCTGTGTAGCTCTGGCTGTCCTGGAACTCACTCTGTAGACCAGGCTGGCCTCGAACTCAGAAATCCACCTGCCTCTGCCTCCTAAGTGCTGGGATTAAAGGCATGCGCCACTACCGCCCAGCCAAGTTTACATTTTTGAAATGTCATAATGAGCCAGACAGATATGGTAGCAACACACCTTGAACCCCCAGCACACAAGGAGGCAGGAGTGGAAGATCTCTGTGACTTTGAGGCCAGCTTGGATTACATAGTGAGTTCCAGGGACAGCCAAGGCTCCATATAGAAACCTGTCTCAGACAGAGAGCAAAACAATCACAAAAGACACTTCTTGAAAGAACAGTTTTATAGTACCTCCACACTTGCTGGTCACAAAATGATTGCAAGTCAGCCGACTGTCTCTCCCAAAACTCCTAAAATGAAACAGAGGTTCTGACTAAACACTTCACACATCTTCTTTTTGCCTAGAAAAGGTCCTCTTTCATCCCAGAAAGAGGATGAACAGTACAGTGAACCTGCCAGAGCGTCCTTCTCGAGGCACTTCAGTGTCCGAAGATCCTTCTCCAAGTTGCTCAGCTCCTGAAGGACGGAGCTGTGAAACCTGTCCAGCTTGTCCAGTCTGCCAAAGAGGAAAACGGCCAACTTCAGTGGGACCGACTGTGTGTGACAGAATGGTCCCCAAGAGAACCAGACAGTCTTGCCTTATGAACATGTTGGCACCTTCCTTCTCTTCCCGCCTTTTTGCGTTCAGTGATCCTTGACCACAGAAACTCGGTGACCTCCCACCTAGCCCCTGGCAGCAGCCCAGAGCTAGCCACTAGGTCATCAATCGCTTCACAACACAGGACAGACAGCTCCAGGAAAGGAGACTGGGGGCCCCTCCCTCCTTCTACCTCTGTTCTCACTCCTCTGTCTGGCCTTGCACTGCTTGTGAAAGCTGTGGTCCAGTAGGTTCACATTCCCTTTTCCTACCTCTGGGTTTTAGTTTCAGATTTTCCAACAAGTACCATACTGTGTCTGGCATCATTCTGTGTCATATAAATGGCTTATCTGTTGACAGACAGCCTCTCTTTTTCTTTAGGTTCAATGTTCCATATAAACAAGAGCAACTGTGGCTTTCTTTTCTGCTGCTTTGGATGTAGACTGTTGAAATCTTTGTTCCAGGGTAACAGTTTTGGAAAGTGATGGAGGCGGGGCCCACTGGGAGGTCTTAGATCACCAATGATATGTGCTAAAAAAGGGCTCTGTGAGATCTGGGACTCTTATTTTGATTTCCTGTCAGTTGCACAGTTTTCTCTACTACCTATTCTGGCCATGACAGCTTCCTCCACCACAGAGCCCAGAGCAACAAGACCAATTAATCCCAGACTAAATCCCCCAAAACCTGAGTCAAAGCAAGTATGTGCACACATACAGGAGTACCTAGTTCTATTGCAACAGGGTCTTGGTCTATAATCTCAGCCTAATCAAAAACTCATTACGTATCCTAGACGGGCCCCAAATCATGGCAACTGTCCTGCCTCAGCCTTGGACAGTGCTGGAACTACAGACGTGGGCCACCATGCCTGGCTCCGTCAGGAATCTGCATATAATCAGAACGCTACCTCATAGCTGGCTGTTCTCAATGCTCTCTCACATGGAGCATAGAGCAAGCGCCTGGTATTATTGTTCAGTGTGCTTTAGCTGAGTGGATTCATGGCTGAGGATAAAGCCCTTCAATGATAGGAGTTGGCAAATCCAGAACCCTCCCCGGCTTTGTCTGACCATTGCGTGTATACACAAGAATTTTTTTAAAAAATTATAACTTTTTACTCAAACAATGCATTCTAACCCCAAGAACCTTTCTTTCTTCTTTAACTAAGCAAATATCCATCTCCATTTCAAGGCTTTCTCTCTAGTATGGAGCAATCACTACATGCAAATATTTGTTTCCAAGATCTCATTCAAAAAGCACTTCCACAGTAGTTGTTCTGAAATGACTCTAACTACGCAGAAAACTTCACTCACTCCTGCTTCCTTCTTCAGTCTCTGAAATGTAAGCACCTGGTACTTGCTGTGATGTACTCTTAAGGGTGTTCTGTGTGCTGCATCTTCTTACCACAATATAACATAAAAATTTCCCTTCTAACTATGTTTAAGAGGGCAAGCAGTGGGCATATTTATGGTGCTCTGCCACCTCGCTGTTACACCCCTGCAAAGATTTCCCATCATGAGAAACAGAAATTCTGTGCACACTAAACAGCAGTCAACCCCCAGCCCCCCAGCCTCTGTGGCATTTTCTGTCTCTACAAATTTCTATTACTCCAGTAGGTGCCTCATTTAAGTGGAATCATGCAGTATTAACCCTCTAAGAACCTGACTTTTTACTTTTAGAATAATGCTTTCAAGGTTTATCAATGTTTAGCATGTGTATTGTTATGATCAAGTTCGCAGCAATGTGTGCTTGTGTGTGCATATATGAGTGAGTGAGTGTGTGTGTGTGTGTGTGTGTGTGTGTGTGTGTGTGCATAACAATAAACCAAGAGAAAGGGACTAGTGGTTTGAGAGAGGGGTGGCAAAGTAGGACTTGCAGGGAGAGTGTTTGGGAGGGGCTCAAGACCAGGAAGAGAGAGGGGAAAGTGATGTATTTATATTTTAACTAAAATGTCTTCTCAGGGCTGGATGACAGCAGGCTGTCATCTTGTCTGTTTTCACAGCTCCACAGGCTTGCCCCATCTTTGCAAATGTGTTCTCATTATCAATGAGCATCTTTTAGCATCATTCACTGATAGCACATGAAGAAGCTGGAGGAGAGAGCCAAGTTCCACCTTGAATCTTATAGATGGAAAACCAGACTCCATAAAGCTTCAGAGATATAAGGAGCTTCACATCTCCACACACTATCCCCTTAACCTCAAGGTACTTTGTCACAGATGTTGCTCCAGCCCCATGGTTTTGCTTTTCAAGTAGTTACCTGCACATGTGTATCTGGTTCCAAAGTCTCATTAGGCAAGCTGGCACTTCCTTTGCCTTTTCTGAAGAGAGTGGCATCTCTTCTTGCTTGAGCTTAAGCTATGAACAGGAAATGAGGTAAACATGATATGTAAGTTGAGTGTTTACTATATTCAAAAGACTCCATCTGTACACAGTGATGCTCACAGGAAGTGTTCCTGCTAAGAGACCAGTAAGGAGTAAAGCATCATATCTCTGGGTTAGTACTATAAAGAACAAGAGAAACCAGGGAAACCTATATTCATGTTATTGATACAATGTATCAAGTAGTATGGATAAATGTCCATTATACGTTGGCTTAGTGCTGAAAGCGAGACTCTGGAGGCCTCCTGAGTTAGAGAGATGTGAGCTGGGTGTGATATTTTTCTTGAATGTTCTGATACAGAACAGAAGCTTTTAGAGACTTTCCAATAATAAGACAAAGTCAGAGGAACCTGAAATTTCTGTGGTGTGCAGCCCAGAGATAAGACAGGATGACTTGCACACCCAGTGTCTCAAAGATCTGCTGTTATTAAACAGATGCCCTCCATATCCCCTCCTTCGGTGTCTTAGAGTCTGCTTTCCTGTCCAAGGTTTTCTCTTTCCTTGTCTGTTTGCCTGGCACTGTGGTCAAACTATGGCCTTCTGAGAATGTCACCAGTGGGTCTGAGCCAAGAACATTTGGCCCCACTGGAGAGAACGGACAGGGAGCAGTCTTATCAATTCAATATTGCCACCAGAATGGCAAAAAAGTCAGTGACCAGAGCCAAGAGGAATGCACCTGCCTTGAGCTCAGGAGACCTTCCTTCATCCATGAAGGATTTTGTACTATTAGAGAATGAAAGGAGTGTGGCCAAGTCAGAATGAGATGAGTTCTCTTTCTGGTGCTTTCTGCCCAACTCTGTTGAGCGATACAGTTGACAAGTTAGAAATATGGGAACTAGAGAGATTTGTCCATTTGTGCCTTCTGTCCAGGACCTGTCTACTCTCCGCCTCTCCCTGACCTCTGGTAACCACCCCCATGCTCTGCCTTTTAGTTCAGCTCTCGTAGATCTCACGTATATAGTGACGTCGTGCAGTGTCTGTCTGGCCCACTCCACATTTCCTGCTTTAGTGGACTGGTACCTCAAATTTTCTTTTCAGAGCTCTAGTGAAGTTTTCAAAGGCTGTTTTCAAAGCAGAACCATTTGCATTTTCTGGCATATCTTCTTGAGATGGAGTAGAAATGTCTGATAAACAAAAATAAAATATTAACGATAACTAAAAAGAAAATGCTCAAGTAGGATGCAACAGTTTGTGAGAAGCACAAGTATAAACCACAGACTCCCCCTACTAGCTATGTGCATCTGATCCTGCAACATGGCTGACCCTGACCCTGACCACACTAGCTAGCTCATACCAAATCAGTAAGACAGGCACCTTGTGCTACCTCCCACCAAACCCTGCCCTCTTTCAAGTGTTCATTTCATCCAAACCTTCTCAGCACCTCAAATCAGATCAATTGATAGTGTGTATAAGGAGGAGGACTGGGAATTACAGGAAGTTGTAAGGAACACACAACATGGGAGATAGTGTAATAGCTCAATGGGTAAGGGGACTTGCCACCATGCCTGATGACCCCAGGTCAATCTGTGGGTCTAATATAAGGAGAGAACTGGCACAAGAAAGTCATCTTCCGACCTTCAGACATACATGACATGCACATGTGTGAACATAAGCAAATAATAAGGATATAACAGAGTGTGTCAGTGAGGATAGCCTGATGTAGAATCTCAGCCTTACCTAGCTAGGCATGCAAGGTCTGTATTCTTAAGGATTTGCCTTTACCAACTTGTTCATTCCTTGCAAAAACCATGGTAAGTGCTTCTAGGAATCACATGAAACATTAACGACATCTGACTTCTGCAAGCTCACACCAGTAGCTCCAGGAATAGAACCCAGGTTATCTCAAATCATGATGATCTTGTGCCTCCAGGCTTCCCAATTTGTCTTTTCGGGAGCCCTTCATTTCAAGATCTATAGTATTGTTCATTCAGAAATCTAGCCAGGCTCACATAGGCACGATCTGTCACTTGCTCCGATTATAAATTGTGTGTGCACACAAATGTGGCAGCTATCAGCTAAGCAGAAGCTCTAATTTTAGAACCTGCTGGTCTTAAAGAAGAGCTGCAGAGCAGAAATCAAAGTGTTAGAAGAACACTTTTCATCCATAATTTGAGCAACAATTTGTTCATCTCAGAAAGAACAAAATGCTCAGCACGTGGGCTGACTGCAGCGCCGGTGATCTTAGAATGTAGCATTTGTAATTCACATTAGTATATTAAGAACAGACACATCACACCCCTCCCCCTCAGCTGCTGGCTGAGTGCATGGAGTTACCTGTTACAACGGGGGCTCCCGGAGCATCTTCTAATCTTGATTGCTTTAGGGCAGCAACACTCCCATCGGGTATCTCTAAATGTAAACAGTTCTATCATGAACCGTTTGTGTGGGTGCTTCTTTCATGTCCAATGTATCTTGTCCTCTTTTGTCTGTGGACTTCACACGTACGTCCACCATATCTGCACCACCCTATGTTGATGTAGGTCTTTCTACATCTCTCTCCCCAACTAGCTCTTCTTACATTCCCCAACATACCCTGTCTTGCACTCATCTCTATAGATAGACATACACAGAAAGAAAGACACACTCTGAGACACACACACATAGAGAAGGACAGACAGTCACAGAAATGGTCAGACAGATAGATACACACACACACACAGAAGGACAGACAGACACAGAGATGGTCAGACAGAAAGACACACACTGAGACACACACACACACAGAGAAGGACAGACAGACACAGAGATGGTCAGACAGAAAGATACACACACACACACACACCCTAATGAGTCCAGTTAACATTACATCTACTTTCATGCCTTTGCACACACACACACACACACACACACACTCACACACACACACACACACCATACTGAGTCCAGTTAATATTACATCTACTTTCATGCCTTTGGGGCTGATTCCTTGGGTTTGGGGTCTCATCCCTGAAGGACAAAAGTGTTTCTCCCTTCCTCCACAGCTACTGACTCCCAGCAGTTCTTCACCTGGGGTGAACCTTGTAAGGTTTTCCTGCACCTATGCTAGGGTGTCAGTTGGTGTGCTCTATGCAGGTTTGGGGCAGACAGCCATGTTGTGAAAGGTCATAGGGGTAACGTCTCTGTCCTGTCCTGAAGAAATCGTTATGTGATGTTGGTCCCAGACCTTGGGCTCCTAAAAACACCTCCATCTCCACTTCTGTGAAGTTTCCTTGGTCTCAGATGTAGGGGTTGTGTTGTAGCTGTTGCATTTGGGGACAGGTGCCCCTGTGGCCATTTGCTTTATGCACTTCACTGGCCATGAGCCTCTTTTTGCCAGTTAATAACTAACTGTGATACAACACAGGTGAGGCTCATCTCCTTCTGGTTACTAAGTACTAACTGTTGGCAGGTGGATGGGGCACTGCCTAAGACTCAAAGCACTGCTGGCTACTGATGCCTGAAGGAAGCCGTGGCCACAGGCATCCCTTTGATGTGCTCAGATATATTTAGGAATTCTCTGCTTCCCAGGGTACAGACAGACTCGCTAGACAGAGTGTTCTAAATAAAGCCAGAGCAATGGGCAGCAAAAATGTCCCCAGATGGCTGTAACCATGAGTTTGTTTGGGACTCCTCTATTTCTTTGGCCTCTATGTTTTTGTTTGTTTGTATGTATGTTCACTTGGTTGGTTGGTTAGGTTTTTGTATCAGTACCATGTTGTTTTTGTTACAGTGTGGAGTTCGTTGAAGCCAGGCACTGTGAGGCCTTCAGCCCTCCTCTTGCTTGGGTTTGCTTCTGTGACTTAGGTCCTTGGTGCACCCCTATGATCTTTTCCTTCATTTCTCTGGAGAGTGTCACTCAAGTGTGATGAGGGCTGCACTGAACCTGTGCATCACCTTTTGGGACCTTCTTCAACAGTTGGTGCTGGGGGACAAGCACACACATAGAAACATGAAACCAGATCCTTAAATCTCACTCTCTACAAAAGCCAGAGTGAAATGTATGAAAAGCATCACTTGAGGATCTGACTGCTGCCCAAGAAAGAACATAGAAGAAGGAAACACTTCAAGAAATAGGATTGGGCAAGAATTCTGCAAAGGACTCTAACTGCCTACAAAGCCATGGTGAGGATTGATAAATGAGATCACAGAAAATGTAAAAGCTTTCGCATAGCAGAGGGAACCAGTACCAGAATGAAGGGACATCATCCTATATAATGGGACAATGGCTTTTTCAGCCCTCTATCCAACAAGGGTTAAGTATTTAGAAAAAGAAAAAAACCAAAGAACTCCAAAATATATGCAAATAATCCAGTCAATAAGCTAACAAATGAATTGGACAGACGGTTTTCAAAAATTAAGCATAGGTGATCAATAAATATATGGGGAAAAAAAAACATGTGACAGCTTTAGTCATTGAAGAAATGCAAATAAAAGACACACTGAAATTCGGTCTCATCTCAGTCACCAAGCAAACAAAATAACTCTGTGAGGATGGGATAGTGTCGTTGTACACTGGTGGTCAGAGTATAAATGAGTACAGACACTGTGGAAATCAGTATGAAGATAAACGCTAAGTCCAGAGCTAGCATACAACACAGCTGTGTCATTCCTGGGACTGTATCCAAAGGAATCTAAGTCTGTATACTGTAGAGTAGACACCTAGCTAGCCATTTGAGGTACCGTTCAAAATAACCAAGTCACAGACCGAGCCTGCATGTTCATCAACAAATGAATTAACTAAAGAAAACATGGTAGTCAGCCCCTATGCAACCCTGCCCAGGCCCATCAAGAATAAGAGTGTAAACCTGTTGGGTGAGTTTGCCAGACTACCTTTCCTCCCTGCTCCAGGACCATTGACAGTCTCATGGCAGTGCAAGTGATCCAGGCAAGTTCCCCAGACGCCCACACAGGACTATCTGGAGTCACACAGAAGTGATGCTACCAGATGAGTCTCTCAGATGCCTGCCCACAACCACTCCATCCTTCCCAGGCTGAGCATCAGCAGCATCCACCTTTGCAACAGCCAGGCATGTCATCTGGACTCACCAGGAAGAGCCTCTCACACCTGTCGGCGTGTGACGGTCAGCCCTGGATCTGGTACGCAGACCCAGCTTAGAGCCACATTCACTTGCTTTTTGGTTGCCAGTGAATTTAATCATCCCTGTCAAAAGTCAATGCCAAATACCTGAAGGATTGATTTACAACCCTTCAGACATGATCTAAGTCAACCAGTCTTGGACAAGAACAAAAACTTGCCCTCAGCAAAGGCTGGTCAGGTATACAATTAGTGAAACAAATCCACATGCCGGGGTCATATGCCCCCAACCAAAAAAAAAAAAAAAAAAAAAAAAAAAAAACCCACAAGCCATGAAAGGCCAAGACATGACTCTCCCCAAATCCCACAAACTACAGAAATGCTTACCAAGGAGAATTATCTAGATGAATCCAACGATGAGGAACTTTTTAAAAAAGAAATTATCAACATGATCAAAGAATTCAAAAACAAATATGAATGAACTTAAAGAGGAGTGGAAGAAACTTCTGCTTGAAGCCCAAGAAAATACAAACCCACGCTGAAGGAAATGACAAGGACCATTCAGAATCCACAAGTGACTTAGATAAAAAGATAGAAATACTGAAGAAAAAAATCAAGCTGAAATGAAGTTGGGATTGAAAAACCAACTACCCAATCAGAAATCTCAGTAAATCCTGATTGGTAGGTGGGATCAAGCAGAAGAGAAAATACTGGGACCTGAAGATAAAGTCCCACAGCTAGGCCATGCTGTCAAAGAATAGGATTAATTTTTAAAATGCACATGAAAGGAACACATGTGCATGGTGATATTTTTATATGGCGTAATCTGAAAAATGGCCCAGATTAATTATATGTGGTTTTTATTTTTTTCTGTAAAGAAAAAAGAATTACTCAACCACCTCTGTGTTCCAAGTTTTCTAGCTTGTGCTTGAAGCTACTGTTCCCCATGAATGGTTCTCGGTTCATAATCTAAAACACAAAATACAGACACATGTAACTAGTACATAAACATAGCTACAAAACAAGGAAGTGGCATTGTGCCACCCACTTGACAGAATAAGCAATTGTTTTATGCGAATATAATTTAAAGCCTGGAAAAATCGAATAATAGGTAGTACCTCAGGTAGGGTTTCCTCCACTTCCGAGTGCTCTACGGAAGACGGACTGCTGGACAGGTGGGGACTTCTGACTTCTGAATATGAGAGAAAAAAAATTCCCAGTGAGGAAACAGATCAAGAGGCAAAGTCACATGGCACTCCCGTAGTTGTTCTCTGTATCAGATCTCATCGTTAAAGGAAGGGGAGCAGTCCTCAACAGAAGCGTTCTCTGAGCATAGATGCTTGTTGGGGATGCTTGCTGGGTTTCTATGTCCATGCATAATGAGCATCCAGTTCATAATGAGCAGTCTCCCCATAGCTGGGCATCTGTTCCATCACCCCTGCTTCTCTCTCCACAGACTAAGGTTGCCTCCTTTACTTCCTTCCAGTATATGATGACTTGATACAGTCATGTATCATTTGCTGATTATCACAAATTGATCTGATGCCACCTTGCATTCACCACCCTCCGTACTTGTTCATCCAAATATGTAAGGTTTCCATGCTTTGACTGACACCTTCATTTCTCCACCCATGTGGAAAACATCTTATTTTCTGTTTCTGTGATTTTTGGCTTTTGTAGTTTCCACGTGTTTAGGGTAAAAATCATACAGTGCCCCTCATCTGCTTCCTTTCCCATAGTGCAATATCCTAGAGGTTCATCCTTTCCACAAAAGGCAAAACTATTTTTATTGAACACGGGATGGAGTCATGTGCCCACCACATATTTTGTCAATCACCCAACTCAGTAATAAACACTTAAGTTGTTCCACCAACTTACTATGGGTTGGGTTAATGACAATGAGCACCTTTTCATGGATTTGATGGGCATTTGAGCGTTTTGTCAATTTTTAATTATTTTTCACGCTGAAGCTGGGAGTTTCTTACAGGTTTTAGATATCAACATTTTACCAGTTCTATGTAAGCACCTGCTCTGTAAGTTGTCAGGCATGCACCTGCTGTACAGCAGCCTGTCGGTGGGGGTCTTGCTTACTTCTGCATCTTATTTAAAAGGCTATTACCAAGGTTTTATCAGAGAGATGTTCCCCTATGCTGTAAGATTGGAGATGTCTCCCTATGCTGTAAGATTGGAGATGTCTCCCTAAGCTGTAAGATTGGAGATGTCTCCCTCAGCTGTAAGATTGGAGATGTCTCCCTATGCTGTAAGATTGGAGATGTCTCCCTATGCTGTAAGATTGGAGATGTCTCCCTAAGCTGTAAGATTGGTTGCCTACTTGTCTCCTTTGCTCCCCAGACAAATTTGCTTCTGTTTTCATGTCATATGTATGTGTAACTTTATGTATCTATAAAGTCTAGGACCCACAAATAAGGAAAAACATTTAGGGGATGGAGAGATGGCTCAGTAATTAAGAGCACTTGCAGCTCTTCCAGAGACCCCCAGTTTGATTGCCAGCACCCCTGTGGCAGCTCACAACCATCTTTTACTTCACTTCTAGGAAGTTTGACACCCTCTTCTGGCCTCCATGGGGACCAGGCACACACATGGTGCACATACATGCATGCAGATTAAATGCCCAGACACATACACCAAAAATAAAACTGTGATATTTGTTACAGACTCATTTAATCTGATTAGTTTCAATTGCATCCATTGTCTAAAAAATGACATGTCATTCTTCATGATTAAATACATTGTGTACATACCACATTTTTAAATATATATATATATGTATACATACATATATATATATATATATATATTTTACATCCCAATTGCTACCCCCTTGTTCCCCCCCCCCACAGGGACCCTCTCTCCTCCCTCCTCCTCTGAGAGGGTAGGGTCCTCCTGGGTATCTCCCCACCCTGGCATTATCAAGTTTCTATAGGTGGACCACATTTTTTAAAAAAGATTTACTTGATGTATATGGGAGTTTGGTTGGCAGGTATGTCCACACACCAGAAGATGGCATCAGAGTCGATGAAACTACTGTTGTAGAAGTTGTGAGTCACAATGTGGTTGCTGGGAATAGAACCCAGGATCTCTGGAAGAGCATTTGGTGATCTTAGCTGCCGAGTCATTTCCATAGCCCCTGCCACATTTTTTTTTTTTTAGCCCTCCCTCTGTGGGACAGCTAGGTAACACGGCTATTGAGATTCATGCTGCGATGGTTTCTAATGCAACATTCAGTCCATTTTGAGTTTTGCTCATGGTTTCTAACAAAGGTCTTACTCAGTTCTTTTGCATGTGGATATCCATTTTCCCTCATAACACTCATTAATAGCACTTTCCTTTCCCTATTATTTACTTTAGTATCCTTGGCAAAGATTTGTTGATCATATGTGTGCTGTTTGTATTTGAACCAACTGGCCTTTATCTTTTTATACCAACTTTATTTTCCATAGAGTTGTAATATATCAAAATGAGGGACATTTGTCCTGCAACTCTGTCTTTCCTGACATTGCTATGGTAGTTTGAGATCTTTCAGGCTTCATTCAAGTTTTTGAATTTTTCTATTTTGGAAAAGAATGTATTTGGAATTTTGATTTAAAAAAAAAAACTGCACATAAGGCACTCTGATATGCCCAGGATCAGAGGTGAGGAGGTGAGGAGGACATGTCTGTTCCAACACTGGGAGCGACTGAGGAGGTGAGGAGGACATGTCTGTTCCAACACTGGGAGCGGCTGGGACCTGTGGGACCCAAGTATACAGGAATTCCACCAGCTCAGTGGCACTGGATCCTTCAGGTCTGTCTGGGCCAGTTCCCTGAGCAGACCTTGGGTACAAACTCCGCAGCCAGTCCCACAACAAACAGAGGAAACTCCACTCCCAGGTGCCCTAACAAGCCCAGGATCACAGGATCCCAGAATCACAGAGACAGCTTGACTCTGAGGAGTTATGACACAACCAGATCACAGGAAGGACAGGTCCCAGTCAGATTTAGCAAGGGCAGGTAGCACTAAAGATAACCAGATGGCAGGGGGTGGGGTGGGGGGTAAGTGAAAGAAAATAACACAAATCAAGTTTACTTGGCATCATCAGAACCCAATTCTCCCACCATAGCAAGTCCTAGACACACCATTATACCGGAAAAGCAAGATTCAGATCTAAAATCACTTATCATGATGATGATACAGGACTTTAAGAAAGACATAAATAGCACCCTCAAAGAAATACAAGAGAACACAGGTAAACAGCTAGAAGCCCTTCAAGAGGAAACACAAAAATCCCTTAAAGAACTATAGGAAAACACAATCAAACAGGTGAAGGAAATGAGCAAAACCATCCAGAATCTAAAAATGGAAATAGAAAAAATAAAGAAGTCAGAAAGAAAGACAACCCTGGAGATAGAAAACCTAGAAGAGAGATCAGGAGTCATGGATGCAAGCATCACCAAACAGAATACAAGAAATAGAAGAGAGAATCTCAGGGGCAGAAGATACCATAGAAAACATTGACACAACAGTCAAGGAAAAAGCAAAAAGCAAAAAGCTGCTAATCCAAAACATCTAGGAAATCCAGGACACAAAGAGAAGACCAAACCTAAGGATAATAGGTATAGAAGAGAGTGAAGACATCCAACTTAAAGGACCAGTAAATATCTTCAGCAAAATTATAGAAGAAAACTTCCCTAACCTAAAGGAAGAGATGCCCGTGAACATACAAGAAGCCTACAGAACTCCAAATAGACTGGACCAAATAGAAAAGAAATTCTTCCTGTCACATAATAATCAAAACACCAAATTCACTAAACAAAGAAAGAATTTTAAAAGCAGTAAAGGAAAAAAGTCAAGTAAAATATAAAGGCAGGCCTATCAGAATTACACCAGACTTCTCACTATGAAAGCTAGAAGATCCTGGGCAGATATCATACAGACCCTACAAGAACACAAATGCCATCCCAGGCTACTATAACCAGCAAAACTCTCAATTACCATAGATGGAGAAAACAAGATATTCCATGACAAAACAAAATTTACACAATATCTTTCCACAAATCCAGCCCTACAAAGGATAATAGATGGAAAACACCAACATAAGGAGCAAAACTGCACCCTAGAAGAAGCAAGAAGGTAATCTTTCAACAAATCCACACAAACCTAATTCCACCTCTTAGAACAAAAACAACAGGAAGTGACAATTACTTTTTCTTAATATCTTAATATGAAAATTAATATTACCAACATATCCTAATCGATTGAAATCCAAACATATGAGGAATTAGGAATTTGTTGACTGTCATCCAATGGTCTCTCTAATCTGGTAATTGGAGAAATAGGTTCAATATTGTACAGTCCATATACACTTTCTGCTTGTTTGTGACAGTGTCTTGCTGTGTACCACATAAGGGTCTTGAAATCATGCTTCTCCTATCTCAGCCTCTCTATTAGTAGCAATGTTTATTTGATGCTTTTACACTATACTATGGTTTTCAGAACAGCTTACATATTTCAAAAGTATTTATACAGCCAAAAGAAACAACAATTAACTTGGGAGATGGCTTGTAAGAGAACAACTAAGAGTGAGACTGAATGCTTTGCCTGAACATTCTCTCTCTCTCTCTCTCTCTGGTGTCCTGATTTACGCCCTTTGGTTGCATGCACAGACGTGGGGCAGTTATGCCATATGGCAAGGACCTCAATATTAGTCTCTGTAATAGCTGGTCTAATTTGAATGAGCACCAATAGTACATAAGAGTCCCATTGGCCACATCATTGCCAACAATATTTTTAAATATGTCTACATAACTAGAATGAGTTGATTTCTTGTGATACCTAGATGTGGCTTGTTGTTGTTTTGGGGCTAAAGCTCAACCCAACATACGTCATTCAAGTACTCAGTCATTGGTCAATAGCCCCTGCCACTCACTGTAGGCTTGATACTCATTTCCTTAGTGGTGAATTCTATTACATATTTTCCCCCTCTGAATCACTTCTGCATCTTGCATCCCTAGGTTAAAAAATAACTTTATAATGGTAAAAAAAAAAAAGACCTTTGATATACTGAATTAATTTGATTTACTATTATAGTAAGCATTCGTGTATATTCATCGGGTTTTCTGCACCGTAGTTTGTTGCATCCTTACATTTTGGTATTAGGGCAGTGCTGTTACCAATGCAGGTAACAGGTAGAAATGGTGGCTCAGCGAGCTAAAAATGCTTGCCTTGGAAGCCTGAATTCCTAGACCCCACATAAAAAGCAGATGTAGTAGCACAAACATCTGTAAATGTGCTACTGTGCCCATAGGAAAGATAGGAGGGAGACACAGGCAGGAGACTCCTGAAACTCACAGCTAGCCCAGTTTCTGCAGCAGTCACAGGGAGAAGGCAGGTCGGCAAGTCCTGACACCAGCTATCCTCTCACCTGCATGCATGCGTGCAAGTTAAGGTAAAGAGCAACTGAGAAAGACACCACATGTCTATCCTGGCCTACACACACACACACACACACACACACACACTTTTTTAACAGAATTAGAAAAAATATTTCCTATTTTTAGTTTTATAAAATAATTTGAGGACTTTTATCATTCTTCTAAAATTTGGGGAAACCTCAGAGGTATAGTTACCCAGCACCGAGGCTTTTCTTTAGGAGGTAACTGTCTATTGCTGTTTCAACCCCAGTGCCTGCTAGATTTTATGTCCTCATGGGTCAATTTTGGTAGAAAGCATGTCCAGCGATTTGCCCATGTAAGCCTCTACTTTATTGATATAGTTTTTACATAACTATCTGTAATAATCTGAATTTCTGTGGTATTAGCTATTATGTCCATATCACAGATTGTGTGAGTTTTCCTCTTCTGTTGGTTAGTGTAGCTAACTGGTTTTATCTTTTTAAAATACTACTTTCACTACTTTTTTATGTGTAATCTTTTTGTTCCTATTGTGGTTATCTGTCCATTGTGAACTTGGTTTTTCACATCCTTGACTGAGATGCAATGCTAGACTATTTTAAACAAAAACTAGGCGCTAACTGCTATAGACTTTTCTCCTCTTAAAAAAGATTTTCGTAAAGAAACAGTTTAGACAGAAAGCCACTGGAGAGAACTATTAAAATTCTGATAAGGAGGGGCTGGAGAGCTCAATGCTCAAGAGCACTGGCTGCTCTTCCAGAAGTCCTTGGTTCAATTCCCAGCACCCACATGGCGGTTCACAGTTCCATGGGATCTGACATCCTCACACAGACAGACATGCAGGTCAAACACCAATGCACATAAAGTAAAAATAACTCTTTTTATAATTGTGTTAAGGATGCTGACGTGTGTAGCTCTTCACAGTTGGTGACCTCTGGCAGGGGTGGGGTAGGGAAAGGACTGAGTTTCCTGAAAGAGAAACTCCTGAAGAAGTGTGACCATGCTCCAGTGAGCACATTGGCAACACAAATAGATTTGCATTTTATTTTTCCCTCTCTTTTTTCTTTTGTTTTAGAGGAGATCATGGGGGTTGGGGTAGGCTTGGAAGACCGGAAAGTGAGTGGAATCAGGTGCATTATGTGAAAGTTTCAACTAATCAATAAAAACATTAAGTTAAAAAAAAAAAAGAAAATGACAGAAAAGATTTTTATAGCCATGAAAATGTCTCATATGTCCTTGAATAAATCTATTAAGAAAAAAATATTTTTCTTTCATTTTCTTTGTTTTTTTTTGCCTGCCTGTGTGTGGATGACTGATTCCCATGGAGGCCAGAAAAGTGTACCAGAACCCCTGAAACTGAAGTTAAAGGATGGTTGTGAGCCTGCATGTGGATGCTGGGAATGAACCTCTGTCCTCTGCAAGCACCCCAAGAGTGCTCTTAAGTACTGGACAGTTCTTCAGCCCCAAACCTCCCTCTTGGCGCTACTTTTCCTGCTTCCCACACATTTTGATATGTTAGTTTCATTTGTTTCAACATATTTATTTTTTTCTCATGATTTAGTATGACTTCAAAAAGTTTGTTGGTAAAATACAACCGGCATGTATGAGCTGAAAAACTTCCCTGTCGGGAAATCAAAAACTACAGAGTCCGCTGATATGCCTGAGAAATAACATCAGAGTTTTGCTTTTTTAATAATAATAATAGTTATTATTATTATTATTATTATTATTATTATTATTATTATTGGTACAAGAATTAACAGACATAAAGAAAATGTATCCAAGTCTTGACAAGACTGTCTCCAAAGTGAATCCAACAGTGAGTTAGAAATCAAACTTCAAGAGAAAGAGAAAATTTAGCAACGTGACTGCAACTTTGAAAAACAAATGGAAATATTTATAAATGGTCATTTAAATAAAAATCCTCACTAGCAGCAACATGGATCAAGATGATGCCTAAGATAGGATATAGCAGGAACTGCACTGGCAGGACTCTCCCTCCATGGCCCTCATGCTCTCCTGACAGTGGTACATGGTAAGATGGTGGCAGCAGTAGAATCTGTGCTGATGTGGCATAGGAAGCAGAAATATTGGCAGCATTCCTTCCTTCCTTCCTTGAGCCTATGTGCCCAGGAGTGAGACTACTATGAAAGCTAGTCCAAGTTCCTTTTGAAGCCCCTTTGTGCAAATTCACCCAGAGGCAGGGTTGTTAGCTTGAATGAAGTTATTCAAGAATCCTCCAGAAACTCCTGAAGACATGGTAGCAAGGCAACCTAGGTGTCGTCTCCCTACCCTGACAGTCACAGATGTCAGGAGAGGAGAGGAGTCAGGAGCTATTCCACTGCCTTGCCACAAGCCCTCTATCCTAGAGGTACAACAGACACCACCTTCTATCCTAGAGGGTGAGCATGCTGATCTCTGGGTCCAGGGACAGTCTACCTCTTGGCCCTGCCATGAAGCTCACCTCTACAGTGCAGGCTGTCTGTTACTCCTGTCTTCTTTGTGGAGGAGCTGGATTCTAAGCCCCTTCATTCAGGCATCTCAAATCCTAAGTCACCCAGGAAAGGCACATTTCTTTCTTTGTATATTGGTTTTGTTCTAATTTTAATGAATTGGTTTGTTTCAAGAGTTTTAGGTAGCATTCTGGGATTTCTCTTTATATGAAATGATATCTTCAACCATTCCTTTTTGATTTCTGTCTTGCTTATTGCTCTGGCAAGGGCACTTCTGGGACTGTACTGAATCAAATGGCGCAGTAAACACCTTGTCAAGTTCTTCTGGGTTTTGACAACACCTTTTCACCCCTTTATGAGACATGAGATCTAAGCTTCTCACTCATAGCCTTTAATAGCAGAGGTACATCCCATATATTTAATTTTTGAGAATGATTTTTTTACCATAAAAGGATGCATGCAGACTTTCTCTAATACTCTTCTGAATCCACTGCAATTATGAATTTTATGGGCATTTTGATATTGTAGTCACTATGATGCCACTTATCAATTTTCATAAGTTGAACCATCCTTGCATTCTAGAGGAGAAAAATCCCACTTGACTATGATGCACGATGCTTTTAATGCATGGCTGACATCAGTTTACTACTCGTCTGTTTCTATTGCTATCACACAGCACCACGACTGAGAGCAGCTTGGAGAGGATAGTTAACTAGGCTTCCGCTTTCACTTCCCAGGTATGTCATCAAAGAGGAGTCAAGGCAGGAAGGAAATCAGGGCAGAGGCCCAAGTCAGAAACCTGGAGGTAATAACTGAAGCAGGAGCTGTGGTGAAACACTGCTTGGTTTGTCCCTTGTGGCTAATACACCCCACTTTCTTACGCTATTCAGGACCACCTGCCCAGGGGTGGTGTCACCCACAGGGATCTGGGGCCCTCTCACACAACCGTTAATCAAGAAACAGCCCTAGAGACTTACTACAGACAATCTGATGGAGACATTTTCATAAAAACTAGCCAGCACACCAGTGGGATCATCATATGCAATTTCTTTTTTTTAAAAAAAAAATTCCCTTATCTAGCTTAGATATTAAAGAGCTTTTGGACTCATGAGATGTGTTTCATAGTGTTATCTCCTCTGCAGTTTTGGAGTTTGGGAAATTCTGTTGCAAATTCTTTAACTGCTAGATACAATTCACCGAGAGATCCATCAAGTCCTGTGCTTCTCCTGCTGGGAACTTTGATTGCTGCTTCTCATTTGTGGCTGACTTTGTTCTGTGACTGCCAACAATTGAGCCATTGAAACAAAAACAAGGGTCAGAAAGCAAACCTATCATCAATCAGTCCTTTTAGAAGTTTATGATCTTTTCTGTTAGTTGTCATTTGTGTTTCCCTGTCTTGGAGAGGAGGGCCAGGTTCTCAGGGACACGCGCAGCTCAAGCATCAGAGCAAAGTTAGAATTCAGAATCACCCACGGTCTGTGAATGGAAACATTAAACAGAGAAAGCATCACGCCACCGCTTGTTCAGAGATTATTTTTACATTTTCCTCTGAGCCAGGATGAAGCTTAATGGATGATGGTGTCAAGGCTGTTGGCTTAGTTCAGTCCCCAGAACCCACATGGAAAGAGAGAACCAGTTCCTGCAGGTGGTCCTCTAACCTTCATGTGGATGCTGCCACACACACATGCACACACACACACACACACTCATGTACACACACACACAAATAATTTCTAAAAGTCAAAAAGCAGTTTCTTTCATAGACCATATCCCAAAATAGAATTTTTTTATACTACAAACTAACTGTAAATCAAGTACCTATTTTCTGTGTAGATGCCTCAGATGTTAGTTTTGTTTCAGAAATTTTCAGAAGAGTGGAGTCATTTCTCCTGGAGATGCTTTTCCATAGTGGTGTGAGCTCGGCCTAAAACACAACAGTCTTATTAAACGTTAATATTCATAACACTCTAACGTAACAACACAAACTCACAAGATATTTTCAATAGCCTTTAAGAAGACTAAGTATTGGGTTTGCTGGATAAAACAAACAAACACACACACACACACACACACACACACACACACACACACACTCTAAGACCTGACATCCCCAAACTGGAAGAACACTAAAGTAAAATCTTAACTGATAACTCCAGTGGGGTACCTCTAAAGTGGGGTGCAGGTCAGAGGGTCAGCAAGGACCTCAACAAATACACAAATCCTCAACTCCCACCTACAAGCTACCCAATCAGAACCAGGCAGGGTCCAGCACCTAGCAAGCCACCCGGTCACTCCGCTGACCTTATGTGGGGGGAGGGGGTTGGCAAGCTGCCAATCACTGCCAGTTCTTATAAATATATAGTAGGCCCAAGGTCCGGTCTAAGGCAGTTCTCTGACCTGCTGCCATGGTGAATCTATGGTTCAAAGAATGCAATACTTATCTTTCCCTTAACAGAAAATATTCTCTAGCCCTTGCATCAAATTACTTCCTTGCAGCCCAGCGCAGAGAATAGAAAAGTCAGCCTGACACCCTCACTGAAAAACCAGCATAGAATTTTCTAGCTCATTGCCCAAGTTTAAATGTATCAGTTTGATTCTGTGGAGTTTGTTGGGGCTTAATTAAAGCCATTTCATTTATTTGAATGTCTTCTTTTGGCATATTCAGTAGATGTACTACTCAACGAAACATTAAATAAAAAATAGCTGCCAATATCGACATATTTTCTTTCCATCCATCAATTCAACAAATTATGGGTCAAAAAATGTTCAGGAAAATAATATGACTACACCAAATATATTCAGACCAATATTTTGGTTATTAGTCTTTAAATAATATCACAAGTGACTATATAGCACGACATTGCATTGGGTATTATTATAAATCATCCAATGGTGATTTAAAGTCCACAGGTCATATGTAGATACTGCGTTATTTTAGGAGGCATACGATTGTCTACAGCTTTGAGTATCCAGACTGTATATTGGAACCAACTGCCCAGAGATACCAAAGGACCCTGACCCATAGGTTTAGCCTATGAGCTATGGAATTAAATGGGTGGAGCTGAGGCAGGAACACTAACTACATTCTATTTCTGCAAGAGCAGGTAGGGTACACACAGAATCCTAGCAGCTACTCCTTATTAAGCTATGATGAACTGGTAATATACTCTGTAATGTGTGTGTGTGTGTGTGTGTGTGTGTGTGTGTGTGTAAGCCACACACACTGCTCAGAGAAGGAAGTCACTCAGCAAATAAGATGAGTCGCTTGTCTCTGCATTAGGGTAGAGTACTAGTGTCCATATTCCTTAGTCCTTTGATTAAGAAAAAGAGAGATTTGCAATTGTATAACTTTATGGATAAAATTTATATGAACCTAAAGGTGTTTCAACCTTGTTAATTTAAGGTGCAAATGCCAAAATCATTTAAAAATTTTTTTGAATGTATTACCTCAAAAAAAAAGTGAAAACTAAAGGAAGAATTACATCAATGAGTTCATTTTGAAGTGGAAATTCAAGGACATGCATTTGTGGGAAACCAGGACAGCAACAGTGTTTAAATAAAGATCCTTAAGGGGCATTCAGAATGGCCAGGAAATAAAAAAGCCATACATTTATCCAGAGTCATAGCAAATATTTAAAATCCTTGATCTTCTACAGTGCATACCATCAGACTCCTGATTTGTGACTCTCACCGTCCTGAAGAAAGTGATAAAGTTTGACCCACCCATAATGCCCCGGGGCAACCAATAAACTTACTTCATCTTTCTCAGGAGCATGGTGGCCACTTCTGACGGGGGAGAGTGGTAGGACTGAAAGGGAGCACACAGTGGGCACATTTTCGTGTGAGACACAGATACACCCACCCCTCCCCAAGTCACACATGCGCACACTACCAGTTCCTGTCCTGGCTCAGTATCTTGCACTCAGGAGGCTTTTCTGTCAGTCAGCCCTCGTTCCCCGCCCCCAGCCCCACCCGCCGGCACCATCACCTTCATACTTTCTCACTGAACAATAAATGACTCTTCTCAGCTCTTCAAACCCCAGTCTATCCCAAGAGTTAGCTTGAGACCCACCCACTTCTTACAGAAGATGGTTCCAGTTTATGCCAGATTCCTCTTCACCGATTGCCCACCCTTTTTCTGTACCTCAGATTTCAACTGTAGGCTGGCCCCACATGTGCAAGCATTCTGCCTTCGCAGGTGTTACAGGGAAGGGCATCCCCAAGGCCACATATTTCCTTGATATCTTCCTTCCCATACAGGAACATAAATACCCTCTGACTTACTGAGAAGTGGCCAAAAAAATATAAGCAAACAGAGCTTACTCCGTAGAGAACTGACTCTTGGCTTCCTCCTCTGGGAGTATGTTCTTAGGGATTTCCTTTTGAGGTTCTGGGTCCAGGATCGTTCACTGGTACTTGAACTTGAATCTTCGTTACTCTCCAAGAAGTCATGTTTCCTATCATTAAACTTTTCCACAGTAGATGACAAATGAGAACACCGAAAGTGGGGATTAGCAACATCTGTGTATAAATGAACACATCAACACACACAGATGCACATGTGCACACTAAACACTGATTCAGCTCGGAAGACGCACTTCTGATACAAAACTAGGTTCTCTTCCACAAAAAAA
>NW_022196913.1:45476579-45480821 GCF_008632895.1 Mastomys coucha | reverse complement strand
AAAAAAAAAAAAAAAAAAAAAAAAAAAAAAAAAAAAAAAACACAGAAGTGAGGGGAAAGGAAGTGTGTGTGTGTGTGGAGGGGGGGGATCATTCCATGAATCAGTTCCCACAAGAGATGCCCTGCAAAGGATGAAAATTTGTGTTAAGTGTAAAAGCCCTGACACTGTTATCAGTCCCACCTCCATGTATTCACATAAGAAAACAAAAAATGGAAGGAATGCCTAAAGAAGCCACACAGGGATTCTTCTATTGCTTAATTTTTAAACTTGCACATTAAAGCACACATGTGTGATGTAACATGTTAGGCTTTGCTTCATGTCTGCATTGTGAAAAGTCTGATAAGTCAAGCCAAACACGTGGACATCCTCAAACACTTATTATTATTACTTTATAGTGAAACATCCTAAACACTTTCTCCCAGCATCATTATTACCCAGAGCCATCCTGCTGTGAAATAACACACCAGCCCTTCTTGCTCAAGCCAGTAGATAACCGAGTACCCTTTTTAAATACTAAGGCCAGACCTGAGAGCTAGGAGTCACCTCCTGAGCTGGATAGTTTTATGTCAGCTCAACATAAGCTAGAGTCATCAGAGAAGAGGGAACCCCAATTGAGAAAATACCACCCATAAGATTAGGCTGTAGGCAAGCCTGTTGGGCATTCTCTTAATTAGTGATTGATGGGGAGGGCCCAGTCCATTCTGGATGGGGCCACCCCTGGGCTGGTGGTCCTAGGTTCTATATATGAAAGCATTCTGAGCAAGCTAGTAAGCAACACCCTTCAATGGCCTCTGCATCAGCTCCTGGCTCCAGGTTCCTATCCTCTTTTAGCTCCTGTCCTGGCTTCCTTCAATAATAAACAATGGTATAAAAGAGTAATACAAATCAATCGTTTCCTCCCCAAGTTGCTTTTGGTCATATTTCTTAACAGCAATAGAAACCCTAATTAGGATACCTCCATTGATTGATACAAAGTCCCAAGAGCAACACTATTCGTCAATGTATCCACATATTCCCCAGCTAGAGAGGGAAACCACATCTGACCTCAGGCTCCTTCCCTACATTAATTTGCAGATATCTTCCTCCAGGTGCCAAATAAAGGGACAAGACAGACAGTGGTCTAGCCAGGCATATCATGGGAGAGCCAGGCTCAGTGAACAGAGAGAATGCATCAGCTTGGGCCATGAATTCAGTCTGAAGACGACAAATCATTGGCCGACAGCTGTGGAAGAGGAAACTGGGCTAGCATTCAAGAGAGGAGACCTGTACTTGTCTGTCCCGAAGGCCACAAATCCCATCCTCCCGGTTCCCTTTACTCACAGAAGGCCCCGACTGGACATTAAAGCAGCGAGTTATTAGGCATCGGTCAACTTCAGCATCCATGAATTCTGGAAGGATTCTGGATTCTTTCGCACCTTCTATATTCAGTAAGAAAGGAACAAAAACCAATAACTTCCACGAGCCAAGCTGGCACTGGGTCCCTTACTCTCCAAGCAAATACTGCTCTAGTACACCGCCACCTCGTGGTAAGAGCAGGTAGTGAGGTTGTGCCTCGACTTCGAAATCCAAAGCTAAGCACTTGAAATTGAAATTCAAGAGAAGTTGCCTTGTGCCAGTAGGGTCGGGCCCTGCAGAATTGCATCTCCTGACACCCCCAGCATCTGTTCTTCTTGACCACTTCAAGATGTCCCCAAGAGGGACATTAGCAGAATGAGAAGGAACTTAAAAGTTTATGATCGGGTCTTCGTGAGATGCTGTAAGGTGACCAGCTCAGGGAGTACAGGACTTCTCCCAAGACATCCTCATGTTTCTACAGAGAATTTAGAGTCAAAATTCTGCCACCTCCCAGCATACCTGTTTCTCTTTCGAGGCTACTAGGAGTCTCACCATCTTCTTTTTCAAAGTCAGAGGAGACTTTTATCAAAACAGAAGAAGTCTGAAATGAAGGGGCCTTTAAAAACAAATTCCTAAAGCTTATCCCACAGTAAGTTGATGAATTAGGGGAGCAGAATATCTGCTATGTTCTTTTGCATGTTGTTCTTTCTGATTTACAATCCCCCACAGCCACCCCCTCCCCACAACAACCACCTTCTAGGATCAGCTCTGTTTGTTCAGTCACTCTCTCCAAGTCTTTTGTCATCTGTCATGGCTTGAATGCACTCTTCAATCTTTGTATATTAGAAACCATATCTCCTGTGCAGTAGCTCTGAGAGCTGGGGTGTTTGGGGCGGGGGCAGGGGTTGGGGGAGGGTTATTTAAGACTGCTTCTGAGTCCAGGCCTTCAGAGGCTAGACAGATGTCAGAACATAGTCAAGGGTGACTCCAACCTCCAGAGCTAAATAAACTCTGTTTCTTGATCAGTGACCCAGCCTGTTGATGATATATAACAAAATATGGATAAAAGAGGATGGGGGAGGAGAGAGATGAGGGAAGGTGAGGGAGAGGGGAAGAAATAAAAAAAGAAAGAGGAGAGGAGAGGAGAGAGAAGAGAAGAGAAAAGAAGAGAAGAGAAGAGAAGAGGAGAGGAGAGGAGAGGAGAGGAGAGGAGAGGAGAGGAGAAGAGAAGAGAAGAGAAGAGAAGAGAAGAGAAGAGAAGAGAAGAGAAGAGAAGAGAAGAGAAGAGAAGAGAAGAGAAGAGAAGAAAAAACAAAACTGGATCCAGACTTTCCTGGTTGAAGTTGATCTAAGGCCTTTTAATCCACACTTCCCTGACAAGTGGCTCTCTCAATGTGGGTCTGCAGTGAGCACCCAATAAGGATCTTCCAACCCCCACCCTTTTCTTATGGGAACTTCCTATTCCAGGAACTGTAGCTTCCTCTGGTGTAGACTCCAGTCCTCCACACCAAAGCCATCTCATTCAGTATGGGAGATGTGGGAGTGTGCCGATTCGATGATCCTCACAAGTAAAGGCAAACTGAGCACATCGGGCCACTCAGTCATGTAACATTACAGAGGGGGCTCCTTCCTCTCTCACCCTCATCCTCCTCGTGTAGGACCTTGAGAACCATATCTGTAGAGCACTTTCTCATTTATAAGATGCTTTAATATATATATAACTTACAACAAACAAAAAGAGACAGCCAAGACTCCCTCCTGCACCTTGCTCCTTCCCTTCCTCTGACCTTTCCATTCAGTCTCTCTGTCTGTTGTTGGATGTCCTTTTACCGCAAATCTCTTTGCCTTGCTTATTGTCTGTGATGGAAAGACACCCCTGTGTATATATAGGAAGAAGTGGGATCAAGTGGGGAGACCACAGGGCATTTCTACCAGGAAAGACCAGTACAGAGTTGGGGAACTCCCTGCTGATCCCCACAGGACCAGGAAGAAAGGTCAAGAAGCCCTGCCATCTCCGTGGGAGCATAGAAAGGACATAATAACACCTCATACAAGCTGCACTGTCCACAGGACATGCAACAACGCCTTTCAAGACAGAAAGTGCTTTTGTGCCCTACGTATTGAAGATGAGGAAAAGCTCAGACTAGAACCTAGAACTCTCAAGTCTTCTGCGAGACCAAACCGATACATCAAAACCCAAGAGACTGAAAATACATTTTCAAATAATCAAAGGAAATGAAGCCAGACATGGTAGCACAGCCTTTAATCCCAGCACTTGGGAGGCAGAGGCAGGTGCAGCTCTGTGTTCAAGGCCAGCCTGCTCTACAGAGTGAGGTCCAGGGCTGTAGAGAGAATAGAAAGAAAGAGAGAAAGAAAGAAAGAGAGAAAGAGAGAAAGGAAGAGAGAGAGAAAGAGAGAAGGGAAGAGAGAGAGAGAAAGAGAGAGAGAAAGAGAGAGAGGGGCCACCTGTTTGTCTTCTCCCAAAGTTTGAACGGAAGCTTGTGAAATGCCAAGTTGCCTATCGAAGTGGATTTGTATTTTCTTTGCTTCTCTCTTGCCGATAACAATTGGATGCTTCAGGTAAATGATGAACATCTTTATCCTATCATTTTCTAAGAAAAAAAAATGTATATCAGTGTAAGGAAAGCTTTTGTCAACTGTTCAGAATTTTCTGCAAATAGAATATGAAGCTATACTAAATATAAATGACTTTGAAATTTTTATTTATACACACACACACACACGCACACACAAATACATGACTTAGAGGCCTATTATCTGAGAGCATGAAGGATCTTGCTTTACTAGAAAAAAGAAAAAAAAGCTGAGCAGTGGTGGCGTACGCCTTTAATCCCAGCACTTGGGAGGCAGAGGCAGGAGGATTTCTGAGTTTGAGGCCAGCCTGGT
>NW_022196913.1:45476251-45476549 GCF_008632895.1 Mastomys coucha | reverse complement strand
CCTGGTCTACAGAGTGAGTTCCAGGACAGCCAGTACTACACAGAGAAACCCTGTCTCAAAAAACAAAATAAATAAATAAATTACTGTTACCTTGTATGACACCATTCCATGTCTCTGTAAAAGAACTCTTGTTATATAATAGGTATTTTAGTTTCAAGTAAAATTCTCTTCTCTCCCCTTCTCTGTGAAATCCTATCTGTCAAGGTGTCTGGGTCTCAGACAATAGCCCCTTCCATGATACTGTTGTGGCAAATGAGCAGTCAGTTTCAAAACTGAAAATAACTTGGAAAAAAGAAGA
>NW_022196913.1:45473594-45476241 GCF_008632895.1 Mastomys coucha | reverse complement strand
AAAAAAAAAAAAAAAAAAAGAAAACTTGGATCAAAATTAAAGATCAATCTCCAGAAAAAAAAAAAGTCATAATCAGTACTGACTAGATAATTGCTAGATCTAGTAGAAAGGTCATGAAAGAGCAGACAAAGCTAAGAGCCAAGCACCTACTAAAGGTAGAAAGAAAGAAAATGAAAAGAAAGGGGACACACAGTTCTTCACCTGCGTGATCCAAGATGGCTACCCACTTGAAACTATTGGCTAACACAAGCTCCATGATCTGCCAGTACAGAACTACACCAGATTGTAAAGACTTAATGCAGATAAGTACATACAACAGCACAGCCACTTTTATCTTAATTACAAGTTAATATCTTTCAAAGAGTGTTAAATGGTGAGTTGAAACTAATCCACTGTTTGATTAAATGAATCGAAGAGAATATTTCAAATACTCCCTGGTTGTCTTGTGGGTAAGGACTCGGCACTCTCACTACCTCAGGCTGAGTTCAATTCCCATTTGGAGAAGCCCCTCTTCTGGGTCTGAAGAGATGGCTCAAAGGTCATGAGCTCATTCTCTTTTTCCAAAGGACCCAAGTTCAGTTCCCAGTACCCACATCAGGTGGCTCACAAACACCTCTTACATCGGTTCCAGGAGATCCGACGCCCTCTTTTGGCCTCTGTAGACATCCACCCACATGCAAAGAACTTCTGGACACAGACAGACACGAACATGTAAATAAACTAAATCTTTTAAAATGATAGAAAGACTCCAAATAAGAATGTGTGGTCAAAATCTGCTCTAGAATTAACTAAATGTCATAACATCAGCAGAAGCAACAGTCGAAGCTCTGTAGAAAGCTTACCTATGATGATGAACCTGACCACAGCTTCCTTCAAAAGTTGTACTGGCTCCCACAGAGCATTCTCGAGGGAAAAAAAATGGCGGGAGGGTCATGAATGCATAACCATATTTACACAAAGAATTCCTAAATGCTCTGCTGGGGAACCAATCCTAGTTACCTCTGCATTATCTATGTAAAAAGTCACGCTCTGGCTTCCGAGGTTGAAGTCAATCCAAAATTCCTTTAACTTTTCATCTGCTGGTTTTCTCATCTATGGGAGAATTTCAGCAAAAGTTATTCGGGAACCTCATGTCAAAGTGTCCAATTTAAATCACTCACTAACAATAACACATGCTCCTAGAACAGAACTAACCTCGGCTTTTAGTACCAAAATCCCATGTAAATCAGAAGTGGGTCTCAGTCTCATACTCCAAGCCCTTTCCAGGAAGATCCCATTGTCCACAGAGTATCTAACAGACACTTAAGTGTGTAATACAATTTGCCTACACAATTTTTTCCCTTGGTGAAAATCACAAAGGTAGAAGGAACCTGTTGTGTGTTGAATCCGTAGTAAACCATATTGAATAGCAATGGAAACTTCTAGCAAGGGAGATTGTGTGAGCAAGCAAGTGGCGATTTGGTGTCCAGCTTACCATCAATCAGGGAACAGCTAATACTTGAGCTCCAATTGCTTTTGCTTTTAGCATTACAAAATACACACTCATAGTAGAAATCAAGAATTCGAGCAATGCGTCTTTTTAGAAAGAATAAACGTCTTTTCTAACTTCTCATAGTCATCTGCCCAGAGGCTTCTCCTGCAATGCCCTTTATCCTCTGTAGGGGCATTCTAGACAAATATCAGGAGTCCAAGCTGAGCACCACTCATCTGATAAACTTAGACCAGAGAACTTCTGATTTTGGAACATCTGCATGTACATAACAGGAAGGAGACTTGGGGAAGGGACTCGTTCATACCACAAACAAACTGACACTCAGCTCCTTAGGGAAATTTTTACAGTAGTATATACATATATACTGTATATATACACATATATATGTATATATACATATATACACACTTGTATTCTGCTTGTGCTTTGCATGAAGACGGGTGGGGGACATTTTGTGTTTCTTTTACATCTTATTTACTGTGTGTTTGCATTCACATGAGTGCATGTCATGGCATATGCGTGGAGGTCAGAGGACAACTTGCAGGAGTGAGTTCGCTCCTACCATGCATCCCTCAGGGACTGAACTCAGGTCACTGGGTTGACAAACTTCATCTGATAAGCCATCTCCATGTTCCATGAAGCTTTTCCCCCTTCGTATGCATGTGTGTTTATGCGTGTGTGGATGTACATGGGTGTTGAACCTCAAGTAGCATCTAACTTTCTATTCCGCATACAGGATCTGTGCCTAGAACTCTCTGGGTTCTCTTTGGCTGGTCAGTGAGTCCAGAGGTCCTCCTGTCTTAGCCCAGACTGAAGTACTCAGAACTGGAATTACAAGTGGGTACTATCACTCCTAGCTTTAAGAACAAACAAACAAACAAACAAACAAAAAACAATAAAAACAAGGAAGGATTATTTCTAAGGATTGAACTCCTGTCTTCATGCATGTGAGACAGGTGCTTTTCTGACTAAGCTCTCAAGTCCTAATCTTTCTATTTGGTATCATGGAGCACTCAGTAGGTCAGGCACTTTGGAACATGTAAGACCTTTGGCATAGGATGTCCAACCTTATGCATAATGCCATTATTCCATGAACAGTGGACCAAACACCAGACTTGCTATTCTGGGGCCTACTTTTTTTTCCCTTTTTTTTTT
>NW_022196913.1:45460853-45473395 GCF_008632895.1 Mastomys coucha | reverse complement strand
TGTTGCCTCCCCTCTCCCCATGCCTGCCACCCCACCCTCTCCCACTTATTGGCCCTGGCACTCCCCTACACTGGGGCAGAGAACCTTCACAGGGCCGAGGTCCTCTCCTCCTATTGCTGATCGAATTTGCAATCCTCTACTATACACATGCTGTAGGGCCTACTTTCTAATGAATAGGATTTTGTTGGACAATTTTTCTCTCCATCACTCAAAACCTTCCACACTGGCCACAGAGCTGAGCAGAGAGCTTTCCCCACAACACACACCACTAAAAGCCAGTCAACAGGCGCTAGTACGAGAGCCCAGATTTAAGCAGATGAAAGCCTGGAAGCCCTGGCGAGAACAACCAGAGAATGAACTCCTTGGGGAAGCAGAAAAGGAGTGGGGCATGATAGGCAAGCATCCTTAATTCAGCTGTGGGAAGAAGGAACTTTGTATTGGGAGTGAAAAGGCTCAGCCTCATGAGCCATGAGGGGGGTCCCTGAACCCATGACAAAGAAACCATCTGAATGACTAGTGAGGACATTCAAGAAATCTCCACTGAGCCATGGGTCTAGGTAAGTGGGTGTGCTTTACCTGGAACCCTGCTACGTGCTTGGAGCCCTGTTCCATGAAAGGCCCTGTTTTTCTAGAACCCGAAAAAAAGATGAGAAAAAAGAAACTAGTTAGCCTTAGTCTCCAAAGTATGAGGTAGAATAGGAGCCAGAAAGCACACACCGGTGCCATAGTGTTTGAACTACAATGGCACGTAGTTCAGAAAGATCGCTCATACCAATGTGCCTTGTGCTACAGCACACAGTATAGAGAAAGGAAAGTGGACTAGTTGCTAGGAGAAGAGGGAAAGAGAGGATTATCATCTAGACAGAGAAAATTAGGAGAACCTGACTCTTGGTCTTCCAGTTCAGCCATGAATAATGTTCCCCATGAACAGGTGAGATGCAATGTGAGGGTCTGACACTCACAGACACTCTTGAACTCTGAGATCCCTCCTCCCAGAATAGCCACAGACCCCTTTAAGTTTTCTGAAAACTCATCCTGGTTATGACATGAACTGATCAGTTTGAAGGGAAGGTCACTAAGAGAAGTTAACATTCCTTTTTCAAAGGCCCTGTACCTGAGGACTGACAGCCAGGGTTATTCTGGCCTCTACATATATGCATGCGTATGGGTGTGCATACATACACACACACACACACACACACACACACAAATAAGCCAATGGCCCTTAAAGTACTGACAGCAAACATCTGACCTAACTGTGTGAGCCTAATAGTGTTTCATTTCACACCACCCTTGTGGAGAGAGATGGGGTTGAGGGGAGGCATGCAGTCCTACCTCCTGATCATCAGCAAAAGCCGCCAAACATGGGAATGAGTACACCCTGCAAAACACCTCACAATTAAAAATCAAAATAACCCGGAGATGTCTTGCACTTTTCACAACAATGAATGTTGGGAAGACTTCTTATACACAGGATTTGTGAGGGGACTTCAACTCTGCAAGTAAAGATCCACTGTGGTGAGATTTCACCTCCAGCAGGCAGTTTATAAATCAGGATTATTAGCATTCATCTTAGAAAAAAATCACTTGCTCCTAATTTCTAAAGAACAGAGTAAATTTAGCAAATATTGTCTCATCAAGGAGTTACCTTCTGTGATATGCCTATCCTTCAGGCACCTTAACTCTTTTCAAAATTACTCTTCAGGAAATTCAGGAACTCTCGAGATAGGAAAGATGGTTGAGAGTGTTGCTCTTGCAGATGACCTGGGCTCAGTTCCCAACACCCACATGGTAACTCACAACTGTCTAACACTCCAGTTCTAGGAGATTCCATGCCCTTTGGGTACACATCTGGTATATATATACAGAGGCCAAACACTCATACACATATAAAATAACTATATTTCAAACAAAACAAATCTAAACAAAAACCCCACCCACTTCAGCCTCCCAAATTCTAGGATTACAGGTGTGAGCCACCATACCAGGATCTTCCTAGATTTCCAACCAATTAACCACTTGGTTCTATCAGTAAAATGTTGATCCTATATGCTCTTAAATTTTAAAAGATCTTATACAGTCTTAAAATACTACATAATATCATAACTATCGATAAAATCATCCAAAGGCACATTACCTTCTCTGGTCGCCGAGTCTGTTATTCAAGAGATTGAGGAACTGCCGACAGTCCTAAGACAAGCAATAGAGTCTTAGCTTTACAAGCACACTATCTCGACTACATCTTGGCCAACCCTAGGATTCACAAGGATTCACTGCTTTGTGGCAGCAATGTTTTGTGCCCAGAAAGAAGTTTGTGGGCAAGCTGTCTCTTCATACCCTCAGCGTTACCTACTCAGCTGAAGAATACGTAGAGCTCAGAAGCCAGTGCATGATGGGTTCATTTGGGCAAAAGAGTGAGCAAGAAAATAGACCTCCCTTAGAGTCCAGTATTTGACTAACTCATCTACCACACACTTCCCTGACACCTGCCCAACACAAGCCATACAACCCATTAACTTTGGGGTGAATCCATGTGGACATATTCCCCATGCCTCTCCTTTGTAGATCATCTATGCCATATAGTCCAAGAACAAGGAACTACTTCTAGAATTCTAAACAGCAGCCATCAAGGAAGCGACTACGTTGCCCTGACATCCTAAGGACAATGGAACACATGGATCCAGATTTGTCTTCACTTTCTGTTTCCAAGGACTGGCTGTTGTCATCAAACATTTCTCACACTTCAAATCTGTATTTGGCCCTCAATAGACATGATTGACGTAAGACTTTAATATAAAACCAATTCAATAGAGAAGCTGGTGGACTGGGAGGTAGTTGGAGTGATGACTTTGGAAACAAGGCAATTTCTCTATTATCATCTGTAGAAAGAGATGAGGAGTGTCTGGTTGCCCATGACATCCCAGGTGCTCTGGTGTCTCTGTGTGTGTGTGTCTGTCTGTCTCTCTCTCTGTCTCTCTGTCTCTGTCTCTCTCTCTCTCTGTCTCTCTCTCTGTCTCTCTCTGTCTCTCTCTCTGTCTCTCTCTCTCTCTGTCTGTCTGTCTGTCTGTCTGTCTCTCTCTCTCTCTCTCTCTGAATTCTCCTTGTGCTAGCTAGTTTTATGTGAAGCTAACATAAGCTAGAGTCATCTTAGGTGAGGGAACCTCGATTGGGAAAATTGTCATCCTAAAAGCCATCAGATTCATAATTTGTCCCCGGCTCAGTTCCCTCTTAAGAAGCTCCATATTTATCTTCCCACATGTCCCCTATATATTTTGTAGGCAAGCCTATAGGGCATTTTCTTAATTAGTTATTAATGTGAGAAGACCCAGCCCATTTTGAGTGGTGCTAGGTGCTGTAAGATCAGCTGAGTAAGCCAGGAGTGGGAAGCCAGTAGGCAGTGCCCCTCTATGGCCTCTGCATCAGCTTCTGCCTCCAGGTTCCTGCCTCAGCTCTCATCAACGGGTTGTAATTCAGAATATAAAAGCCAAATAAACCCTCTCTTTCTTGCCCAAGTTGCTTTTGCTCATGGTGTTTTGTCATAGCATTACTAACCCTACCTAAGAAAGTCCTCATTTTAAGGTAAGATTTATTCCCACTTTGCAGATGAAATAGTAAGATTTCACAACAGTTTGTGATTTTATCTAAGTTTATGCAAACATCACCTAAGTCAGGCAGGTTGGATTCTAACTTGAGGTGAAGCTCAAAACCAGAGTCCCTGGAATCACGACCTTACAACTTAGAACATATGGCAGTCCTGGAGTCTAAGATTCACAATAGAAAGGTTCAAATTTAGTACAATGGAAATCATGTGATAGTCCTCATCACACAATGGTGTTGATTAGAAGGCTTCATTAAAATGAGCACTTCTAATGAACTAATATGAACTTCACCTTTTCCTGAGACTCTAACACTGATTTAAAGGTATTTGGAAAAGAATAAAAGAAATGCATTAGCAATTGTAGGAGGGAGGCAGATACACAACAAAGCCAAGAGCTATTTTTGTGCTCTTTGAGAACAATCTTAGTAAGCTTATTGCAAAAAAACAAAACAAAACAAAACAAAAACAAAAACAAAAAAACCAACCAACCTACCAACTGCTGAAAATCTCCACATATTTACACTGCAGCAGCTGGATGGCACACAGCATGGTCACTCTATGGTCTCACCACTCTAGCACAATTACCAATGCCAGCTGTCTGCCATGGCCACAAAGTCCCCCTTCATGTCTCTAATTCTTTTCTCTTTATTCTTCAAAAGTATCCCTAGTCTTTGGGGGCCATTCAAAATCTCTACCTGCTCCCAAATGTTTTCCTTGCCTGAACCCATCAAATTCTGTTTGCCTCCTGGGTTGATTCCCTCTGGAGAGCCCTGTATGTATCTCCTCATGTGTCCCCCAAGTATTTTGCTTATGCATCTTCACTGACCAAGGGTAAACAGAAAGTTAAGGATTGCAATCTGGCCATATTTTAAGCAGCGAGGGGCTGGAGAGATGGCTCAGCAGTTAGGAACATATACTGCTCTTGCAGATAACCCTGGTGTGGTTCCCCGTACCTGTGTCAGGCAGCTCACAGCTGTAACTACACATCCAGAGAATGCAGCACACCCAACAGACCTGCATTCATTACACACACAAACATGATGAATTCTTCTCATCTTTAAGAAAATTAAATCTTCTCCTGAGCCTAAAACCCAGGAGAGTCTGAAAGGATCCTCAGTAAATGCTGACTGAGTGGATGACCAGAACTCTCACCGTCTCAAATTCCCGATTCTTAATTTCTTTGAAGGCTTCAGCCAGGATGGCATCATCAAACCACTGGATGGCAAGTTCATTCCTCTGCGTTCCAACAGACATTCGACACAGTGCCTCAGAGAGAGCAACCTGCTGGCTGTAATCTAGAGATTCAAAACACAGAAGACCTAGGTGAATTCTGGGCACAGAGCAACAGAAAACAAGATATTTTTAAAGTCAGAATTTGGTCTAGAGCTAAGCCCCTTGGTGAAATTCAACAAGACACATTCAGAGCCATTATGGCCATCCAAAGTCTACACAAGGATTGCCAGTAGGGGAAATCTGAATAGGTTTCACAGATAACATCTTTAAAATACTATTCCCAAGGGTTGGGAATATTGTTCAGTTAGTAGAATGTTTGCTTACTGCGTACAAGGTGCTGAGCTCAATCCCTAGTTAGTACTGTGAAAAAAATGTATGTGTATAATATAGATGTAACATTTTTAGATTTTTTTTTATTTAAGGCACATTAAAATATCAAATCAAATAGCCTTAAAATATTTCAACAACAAAAATAAAATCTCATTAAAGTTACGAGATTTTACTGCGGTTACATTATATGTTCAAATGTCAAATAATCCTATTTAAAAAGCAGGGTCTTACTGTAGCTCAGGATGGACTCAAATTCACTCTATAGCCAAGGATAACCATTAACTCCTGACTCTCCTCCCCCCACCCCCATCTCCCAAGTGCCGGAAGTATGGGCACACATCCCCACACCAGGTTTAGGGGAGTTAGGGCTCAAACCCAGGCTTTTGTGCATATTAAGCAAGCACTCTACAGCCATTGTCCAAACCTCAAATAACGGTAAAGGCAAGAAGAGGGGTGTGATCAGATGGACTGGCAAGGTCCTAGTCTCAGAATGCTTTTACAATCTATAAAACCATGGTGTAATTATTATGCAGACTAAAAGCAAAGATTATGTTTAGAAATAAAAAGGTGTCTGAGTCAAAGACAGGAAGTAGGGACGTAGACATGGAGGGCTTTATTCACGACTCTGAAGAAGCACGTGTGCCAATATATTAAAACGTGACAAAACCGGCCAGTAGGTGTCTGTTAGCTATTATGATTTTCAGCAGGCCAGAATCTCTTGGAAGTTAAAAAAAAAAATTGTAATTTCCTAGCATCAAACAGAACATAATTTATTCCTCACACTTCCAACATTCTCATACATCTCCTAGTGCCCAGTACTCTACACATTTAAAATTCCAAATACTTCTTACCGCCCACAGTCAAGATCGTCCTTGCCAATTCTTTCCTGAAACATTTACATAAATTACATTTTACTGTGATGAACAGCAAGAGGTAAGCCCTTATCAAATTAATAAGTTTAAAACCGAAAGTTGTATTTTTTCAAATCAGTATCAGAATTTCCACAATGTGTAATGCCTTTTAGTGGAATTTTTCTTTTAGTTTACACATTGATAACCAATATGCCATTTTTAAATGTTTTTTAAAAAATAATTTATTTAATTCTACATGCACTGGTGGTTTTCCTATATGTATGTCTATGTGATGGTGTCAGATACCCTGAACTGGAATTACAGACACTGAACCACCAGGTGGGTGCCGAGAATTGAACCCAAGTCCTCTAAAAGAGCAGCCAGTTTGCTTAACTACAGAACCTCATATGGATTTTTGTTTGTTTGTTTGTTTTTCAAGACAGGGTTTCTCTGTGTAGCCCTGGCTGTCCTAGAACTCATTTTGTAGACCAAGTTGGCTTTGAATAGAGGTCTGCCTGCCTCTGCCTCCAGTGCAGAAATTAAAGGTGTGTGCACTGGCTGGCATGATATGCATTTTTTAAAAAGCTCGAAATTACTGTATTTTTGAGGTTCTATCTTCCTAAATTATGAGGGTCCATTGAATGATCTATTTCTGAAGCTTGTGGTTTCTTAGGGTTTCTTCAAGTTTTGGTAGAGATTTTTCTTTTTCCAAATCAAAGTCGTACTGTACGTAGATCAGGCTAACCTTGAACTCGTAGAATCCCCTTGCCTCCACTCTGCAGGCATGAGCCACTTCTAATTGTTCTATTTTCTCCAATCACCAACCCGTGATGTACACATTTTACACACGGTTTGACACCTGATGAAGCTGAGACCTTTGGTCCCGTGCCTCTCCTATGGCAAGCTTGATGCAATTTTTCAAGTGATAGGCTTAGTTTAGAGACATAATGAGAGTCAGCTGTTACAGCTTACATCACAGCTACACTGTCATCTTCTCCGGTGTGTACCCATCCATTCTGCTGTGTCCAGAAAACACTAAAACACATGCTGTTCATTTTTCCTTAATGTGTGAAAATCATTTGATCATTTGGGTGGTGGGGATTGGGAGAGGGGTGCCGGGGACCAGGGGCTTCATTCAGCTACATCCATAGGGTTAGGGTTAGGGTTAGGGGATAAGAGTTAGGGTTTAGAGGTTAGGGGATTGGAGTTAGAGTTAGAGTTAGCATACATCCATAGCTCTTACTGTTTTGAGAGCGTTTCACTATTTAAGCCCAAACTGGCCATAACTTGTCTCTGCCTGAGTGACTGGTATAGGGCGGGAGATACATTACCACATTCAGTAAAAAATCTCTCCTTTTAAAGAATAAAGAAGTTTTGTGGATTGGGGAGATAACTTAAGCAGTAAAGAGCATAGCTCTTTACAAGCATGAGAGTACCTGAGTTCTAACTATAGAAGCCACATTGAAAATGCCAGACATCCACATCTTCCTCCAAGGTCTACCCTGGCAAGTTTTCCCATCACCCCATACTTTTTGTGAAACTCACCATATCTAGTTAGGGTCCCACATCAGCCAACCTCTAGATTTTCATGGGGTCCCACATTCCTAGCCCCACTGACTCCTCCTGTGCAGCCAACGTTATGCTCCCACTGGGACCCGTCTACCTACATCCACCCACACAGGACCCTTTCACCTGCCTCCATCAACCACCTGCATCCTCAGACTTCCCATATCCTCTCCTTCCCGGGTTAAACTTGGTGAGTAGCCCTGACCTCCTCATCCATGCCTTTCCCACAATCTGCTGGGGTTAGCCTAGGTCCCACAACCCACCAGCCTCGTCTGGTCTCACCTGCCTGGCTTACAGAAGAGCTCTAGGCTTGGGCTAGTCACCTCACTACCAAGCCATCAAACTACAGAGCTTTTCCATGCCATATCTAACTTTTCCACTCAGACATCTACCCCGCCCTACCCTGGGCTTGGCACCAGCCACTTCCAACTTGACCCAGCCCTACCCCTGCCCCATCCATAATTAACTCAGACCTGTCAAAGGAATCCCATGTGCCCAGATCTCGTCACAGGAATATGAAAGACCAAGCCAGCATATTCTCTCTAAAACCTAGAAATGTTTGCCAATGGAGAACTGCCTGGATGAAATCCAGGACACAGAAATTAACAAAACAAAACACAACAAAGCAAAAAATCCATAAACCTCCTCAAAGAAGACAAGGAGTTTAAAGAAGAGAAACAGCTCAGTGAAATCAAAGAGAAAACATTTAAGGAGAGTAAACACCTAAGCAATGCCTAAAAAAAAAAAAAAAAAACAGGAGGCTGACAGAGATGAAGACGACAATCCGAGACTTCAGAACAGAATTCAGTCAGGAGATAGGAACACTGAAGAGGACTCAAGCTGAAGGGAAGACGGAATTGGAAAACCAAACAAACAAACGCCTAAATAGAAAACTCGGAGGGAAGCCTTCCAAGTAGAATGAGTCGAGCAGATGACAGAACATTGGCTCTAGACCAAAACAGAGACTCTGGACCAAACAAGCAAGGAAAGGAGCACACAGGAAATGTGGTGCTACAGGATATTTGAGCACAAGGTGAACCCCAGGATTGTGAGCTGGAAAAACTTGGCTGTGGTGTGGCTCAGCCCTAGCGCACACCTATAAAGCTTTCTGTACACAAGAGCTAAATAAAGTCAATGATAGGTCAGGAGGCTGAGCGGGCCGACAGATAACAGGGACCCAGGAAAGAGGAAGGAGGGACTTTTGAGTTGAAGGGCATTTAAGACAGTGTGGAGGAGAAGCAGCTTTTTCCTCCTCCATCAGCCGAAGAGGACGGTCCCGGCGTCTGGCTTCTGAGTCTTCACTGGTAAAGTTGAATGTTTAGGATTTTGTGTTTTTAAAAGACAATGTGGAACACCATGAGAAAAAAAAAAAACCTTTCAAATTATCAGCATCTGTGAAGGAGAAGAATACTAAATCGATGGCATAGACATAGATCTTCACCAAGAACATAAAAGAAAACTTCCCCAAACTAAGAGAAGACACACCCATGCAATACAAGAAGCAGCACATGGCACATCAAGTAGACAAGACCAGAAAAGAAAATCCCCACCGCACATCATAGTAAAAACACCAAGTGTACATAATGAACAGCATGTATTAAAAACTGCAGGAGAAAAACCTGCGAGTCATACATCAAAGGAAACCCATTAGATTAACAGCTGGTTCCCCACTGTAAACCTAGATTCAGAAGACCAACGCGCTGCAAGTCCTAAAAGATGATAAAAGCCAGCATGAGATAATATATAGCCAGCAAAATAATCTGTAATGATTGAAAGAGAAACCCAGTAAAATACTTGCAATGAAAATATAGACATCCATCAACAGGATTATACCACAGGACCAGGTTTGGCTCTATCCCTGAAACGAAGATGATTCAACAACTGAAGAACCACCATCTCTTATGAGTAGTGATTTTTGCTACTCTGTAGTGGAGACAAGATTTCTTTCTTAATGAATAACTCAAAGTCACACCATTCATAGACTAGCACAGTGAACCACAGCAAGCCCCAGCTCAGCAAGCAGTACTTCCAGGTTCTACAGATGGCGCTCGTGGCATGTCACTGTCACCAAGAAGTCATCCTTGCTGGCTAGCCATCCTCACAGACATGTGTTTTTTAAGTCCAAATTTCAAAACAGGAACATGTTTGCAATTCACTTCATCTTGTATTAAAACCCTATCTTCAAATGTCACATTTGAAGCTCTGTGTAAGAACCTTCTCTCCAAATGTTTAAATGTAACATTTTAAGGTCTATGTAGCCACAACTAGGTCATTAAAATTGTGTGTGTGTGTGTGTGTGTGTGTGTGCACACGCATGTGTACCATATCTCCATAAGTCAACACCATGGTTCATATTACATAGTCAACTGAGAGAGAATTTTGACTCAAAGAATTTTGACTCAAATTTCAATGCAAAAGACAACAACAAACAAACAAACAAAAGAAACACTCCCCGCCCCACACTGTTGAGAGCAGAGCCAGGCAAAGTCTGTCCTTCAGGGCTCAATCCTTCCCAGCCAGCCAGTGAACTTGAAAGACCCACACTGAAGGAAGGAATAAAGTAGACGGGGTGCAGAGCACAAAGGATCACACAGACTTGGGGCTTACACCGTCACCAAAGTGTGAGTTCACTTACATGAGACAGCACACGCCTTCTGCTGAAGAGAGCTTTCTTCTCTCTCCCCGAGGTGCAGCATTCAGAATGCAGTTCAAAGTCCTCAGCGCCTGCTCAGAGTTGGATTGAGGATTCACGGCAAAGAAACAAAACGAAAGCTCATGCACGGCTTCTGAGTTTTCCAGAGCATCTGTTAACTGCTTAGTTACAACTCACCTCCTGCTGAATGAAGGGCTTCACGGAATCTTCTGTCACCAGGAATCCTAAGCAAAGTATGAAGGAATCCAACATCTGGATCGCCCCTGAAAGCACAATCGTAAAAGCATCAAATGGATGCTTGGAAAGAGCCAGAACTGACTGACCCTTATGTAGCATGCTGGGAACAGTATACAGTGAAAGAAGGCCAGTGTAGGCAAAGAACAGGGTACAGCCAGCTTCAAATCACAGCAGCCCTGGACAACGACACATTTGCTTTCATACATATAGCAGCAGCCTGAGCAAAGTGTGTGACTTCACTGTCACTGATGGCACCTGAGCATAGCCACTCTTTGTCCGCAATGAGCAGTGTTCTAAGTGCAGGCACGTGGGCTGTGCAGTTAACATGGTTCATATGAATCTGTATTATGTAATCATACAAATATTATACATAATATACAAATAAAATGCTATGGGCAGGGAAGCAGAAACTTTCAAATAAGTTAATCTTCATGCATATATCACAGAAGCTTCCACGGCTGTCTATACATGAGAAAAAAGGAAACGTTCCTGTGAGATACTATTTTATACATTACTAAACGTGTCACCTTTTTACAGTTACGTTCATGAATTTACATATTAAGGTCACATGTGGAAACATTGGTGAACACCATAAAAAAGTAATGCCAGGGTCAGAGTATAATTTTGATAGGTTCAGATCATCTCAATGTGCAAGTAATTTATCCCAAAGTATATTCTTTCTACCCCAGTATGACCCACACAATTGTAGGGAGTCAAACAGAAGTATAACAGTACTGTCTTCAGTTCAAACAAGCCACAAGCTAGCAATGGCTAGATAGCCGGAGAGAAACAGAAACTCAGCTGGACCTGGTGTCCACCAGAGTAGTCTCGAAGGTTCTAACAAACCCCGGCTAGCCAGCAGGGCTCTTGAGGGTGTCTGTACAAGGCCCCGCTAGCTATTGAACACCATACATTGCATTTTCATTTTGAGAGGAGCGAGAGGAAGTGACAGAGTATGTCCCTGTGACACAGAAGAAGGGAGCTTGGGTGACCGAAGTGACAGAAAAGTAGCTTCTGAGGAGTATGTCAAGACACTGTCAAAAAAGAAAAAAAAAAGCAGTTGGTTCATTTTCCTGGGACTAAGGACTAACAACATAAAATGCGAAATAAATTTTGAGAGAAACCAAGGAAAGACTTGCACAAGGATGCACCAGGAGGTCTGGAGAGATGGCCCAGAGGTTAAGAGCAATGATTGCATTTCCAGAGGTCCCAAGTTCAACTCCCAGCAACCACATAGTGGTCCACAACTATCTGTAAGGGAATCCGATGCCCTCTTCTGGTGTGTCTGAAGACAGGTACAGTGTACTCACATAAATGAAATAAAGAAATCTTAAAAGAAAAAAAAAACACTGTTACAAAAGAGAGAATAAAACTTAAAGCTGTTATAGATATTTGAATCTGATGGTGGTTGATACATGAAAATCCCTGGAAAGATAGAGAGAGATGTGAGAAGGCAAGGTAAGGACAGCGAGGCAGCCCCCAGATTGTATCAGCAGGAAGCCACTGCCCCCTACTGCCTACCACTGAGGGTCCTGAGAAGAAAGGAGGCAGGGCCTGCACTACAGCTTAGACATAAAATATTCCCAAAGGTTGACACCTGGTGGTGGCTGTGGTATGTGAGTGACCATAAGGGTGCAGACCGCATGGCTACACTAACCTCACTAGTGACATCATAGCTCAGTGGGCTTAAGAGCAGTAAGGCAGGCTGGAGAGATGGGTCAGTGGTTAAGAGCACTGACTGCTCTTCTAGAGGTCCTGAGTTCAATTCCCAACAATGACATGGTGGCTCACAACCATCTGTAATGGGATCTGATGCCCTTTTCTTGTGTATCTGAAGACAGTGACACACACACACACACACACACAACAAGGAGTCCTGGTTGGAAAAACTCATCCTACTGATGGGTGTTCCTCTGAGGGCTGATGATGAGTATTCCTTCCAGGTTGATGTTGTCCCCAGTCTCTTGTTCTCTCTCCTTCCTGGCCATTGTGAAACAGCCTCTAGACCACATGCCTCTAATATGCTGCTTTACCTCAGGCCTAAACAGTGGGGCCAGCTGTGCACAGAAAATCC